>NC_135713.1:153586006-153916872 GCF_964656455.1 Halichoerus grypus
TCTTTACCCACTGTATTCAGGAAAACCAATTTATTGTTCTGTCTCGGTAAAGAGGGGTGATTTCTTTGGGGCCTATATCATATTGGCGGTCAATCTAGAAAACTTATAATTACTTTTAGGCAATGGGGGTTTGGTAAGTGCATTAATCTGTCTCTGTGAATTTAAACCCATACCCTATAGCTATTACTATGATAAAATTCAGAGTTCAACATTTTTTATTACTTTTTAAGAATGAAGTGTGTGCTTAATATGTTTGAATGGTGCAGGAGATCTTCCAACATAATTCAAGAGCACGTCTTTGCAATGGGAGTGAAATCTTGGGAAGGTCCTGAGGTGTTTTTAAAGCAACCTTCATACTGAGTGGTCCTGGTTTGGCAAGTTAATTTTCACATCAATTTATCGGAATAAAAATATTTGATGCTGCTCGGCCTTAAGACCAAACCACTATAAATCATTGTTTAAATTAAGCTGAATGTAAGCATTTTTGAAGACATAAAAATAAAGGGGAATTCGCCCACTTGCTAAAATGTATCTGTGACCCCCAAAACAATACCCGTGGCACGTGTGTGGTCATTCCTGGCCACGCACAGAGCAGAGAGAAATCTGAGTCATCTGACGCGCACATTCCCAGCCGAGGTGAAGCAAGACAATGCTCTGCCTTCTTGTGTCGGTTCTCACACTGTAACCGTCTGTTTCCTGGTCGATTTAGTGCCACGGTTTTCACAGTTTTGTGCTTTTTGTGGGTGGTTAGGCATGGCCCCCCAGCACAGGCTGTGATGTGCCTTACAGAGAAAACTCATTCATTAGATAAGCTTTGTTAGGGCTGTTGAGCATGAGTTCAATGTTACTGAATCAACAAAAATGTATTACACAATGTGTCTTTAAACAGAAACACACTCAAGAGAAGATTACGTATTGATCAACCGGCAAAATGTTGTGACCGCAGCCTCCTGGGAACCTAACCTTGAATTTCCCCTAGGATCAATGGTTCAGTAATCACAAATTCAATGGTCACAGTGACTTTACAGCCCATACGTACAATAAATAATGAGAACCGGGGCTAATTATTTTTTAAATGACCTTCATGCAAAACTTTCACTACTCAGAGAAAGAGAGACTTTGCTTTTGAAGAGGAAGGGGTAAGCTCTCTATATTATCAAAAGTATTCATGGAACCAATTTTTATTTTTATTTTTTTAGGATTTATTTATTTATTTGACAGAGAGAGAGCACAAGCAGGGGAGGGAGGGTGGAAGAGGGAGAAGCAGGCTCCTCACTGAGCAAGGAGCCTGATGCGGGACTCATAACCAGGACCCTGAGATCATGACCAGAGCCGAAGGCAGACGCTTAACCAACTGAGCCACCCAGGTGCCCCAGGAACCAATTTTTTAAAGAGGTGCTAAAAATGGCTTTAAAAAAATGTTTTTAATGACAATACCAAGTGCTGGCAAGATTGAGGGGCAACCGGAACTCTCCTACGCTGCTGGTGGGAATGCAGATGGTATGGTCAGTGTCTTTGAAAACTAAACGTACGCTCACCAAGTGCACCAGCATGCCTATCCCTAGGAAATACGCACGAGAAATAAAAACATGGATTCGCACAAAAACCTGAACACAAATGTTTGTGGCGGCATTATTCAAGAGCACCAAAGATCGGAAACAAGCCAATGTCCTTGGACTGGTGAATGAGTCGACAAACTGGTACAGTGATACAGTGGGAGAGTCTCCAGCAAGAAAAGGGAACAACTCCCGATACAGGCACCGATCTGGATGAAGCTCAGACACGCTTACGCTTTAGTGAAAGTAGACAGATGCAAAAGCCACACCGTGCCTGATCCCATTTTGGAAAAGGCAAAGCTGCAAGGAGAGAAAACAAATCGGTGACACGGGGGGACAGAGGAGGAATCGGCCACAAAGGGACATGAGGGAAGTTTCTGGGGGCGATGGACCTGTTCCATATTCCGGTTGCGCGTGTTTATCAAAACACATAGAACTGTTCCCCAAAAAAGGACAAAATTTACTATAGGTAAGTCATATCTCAAAAAACCCACTATACATACATACAAGGTAACAAAGGACAATGACGGGTTGACAACAGCCATGCCTTCAGATTCTCCTCTGTTTTTTACCAAGGTTCACAAGCGTGCTTTTAGCGAGCATCACATAAGTGGATGATTTAGTTTGTCTTTTAGAAAATCCGGTTCATCCTGCCCCTCTGGCGAAGACTAGCACGAGGCCTTGGCAGGTGGGACCCACGAATCGGCTTCCAGTTGGCATCTTTCTCGTGCAGGAGCGGTTTTATTTCTTGGGCGCTCTTCTCAGCGCATTGTGCATGATCTGCCCCTAACTGCCAATGACGGAGGAAGGCCAAGTGCGGTCCTGACACAAGGCCTCTTCTGTGGCCTTCCTGCAGGAGAGGAACCTTCTCCCGCTTCCGACATCAGAACCAGCGTGTGCGGAGCACAGACTGCGTACCAGGCCCAGGGCGCAGCCGGGGAACCCAAAAGTGGTTCAGACAGCCTGCCTCCTATCACTTAAAGCGAGGGTGCCTGCACAAACTTGATCCCTCAAAACCTCTGGCCTGCGCTCCACATTACGATTCTCTCCTTTGTTTACACTCTCTCCCTTCCAGCATTTATCTCGAGTTATTCCCTTTCTCCAGGCCTAATCCTCACCGTAATCCCATTAACGTCTGAACATTTGACTCAAAGGGTAGTCCCAGCTCATTGTGCTTAAACCCTGTCTCCCTGTGGAAGAGAAACAGGGCTACACATGTCAGTGCTGTCACAGGTACTTTTCCTCTCACGCTCTCTTACTGAGTGTGCGCGATCTACGGAGACCAGTGGTCCCAGTTCAAGAACTCACTGCGAAGCATCATTTCCGGGTTTAATGTAACCTTCCAAAGTAAGCACGAATTCCCTTTGGGTGCAATAGTTTTCATAATTTTCCTAAGTGAACGGCGCCTCTGACATAGACGTGGCCTTTGCTAGAGTTCATGGTTTCCAATGACTTACAGGACTTAAAATATCATATACCCTGTGTCAGCTAAAAGTAACTAGAATCTATATTCCAAGAGTTATAATTTAGCTCCTGCAATACGTATGTCCAAATTATCTTTCTAATCTTATAAATACACCATCTCTAAGTTTTCCTCTGAACAAAAAGTGAGTATTTAAGGAAGAATGGGAAGATAACCCAAGGCATCGGGTTTTTCCCCAAATGATCACTGACTTTTGGATACCTCAGAAGAAACAAACGGGTAAGGTAAATACACACACACACACACCTACACTCATATACACATATACACACAGTCCCTGGATTCTTGGAAAACTGAACCAAAGTCTCACTGCTTCGGAAATCTGCCCTTGATAGTTTGCTTCTTTTTTTCTTATTTGGTTTAATTCAAGGTGTTATCTGATGTATGCTTTTTCTCTTAATCCAATTAAATTATCTTGACCATTTATGTTTAAAATGCAGAAGCACTAGGGGCACCTGGGTGGCTCAGTGGGTTAAGCATCTGACTCTTGATTTTGGCTCAGGTCATGATCTCCAGGTCATGAGACTGAGCCCCGCGTCGGGCTCTGCATGGAGTCTGCTTGTCCTTCTCCCCCTCTCCTCCCTCTGCTCTCTCTCTCTGGAATAAACAAATAAAATCTTAAAAAAAAAACAAAACTCTCCCTCTCTCCCTTTCCCTCTGCCCCTCCCCCTTCTGTCTCTCTTCCTCTCTAAAACAATTAAAAATAAAAAATAAAGTAAAATAAAACTCAGAAGCACTTACTGCGATCTCTCAATATTAGGTGCATGAACTATTCTACTAGGGTCAAATGAGTAACCATATGAAGATATAACAGAGAAGATATGTCCCCATGGCAATTTCATCTTCATTACGACTGGGCTGTTAGGGGACTCAGATTCTGGTTATTAGTAACCTGTAACATAATCTGGTACCATCTTTGATGTTTTATTCTAAGTCTCTTAATTGATTCTCATGCCAGACATTCCCAACACCTGAAAGCTTCTTGGTGAAGTCTTTGCCTGAAACAATGAGCCCTATTTTCCCTTTCTCTCAAACACAAGAGTGCTTGTGACAGGAAGACTGATGGAGCAAGGTGGGGGAATAGGGAAAAACAATTCTCTTCAATTTCATATGTAATTTAGATGCCAAATACAGAAAAAAAAATCTTTGCTCACCTAGAAGCGAAATATAAATACAAAGTGTTTCTATTTCTCAACACTGGTTCTTAGTTACTCAGTTATAAAGCTTCTGACTGAGTGTCCCAGTGGGATGGGCTGGACCTCGGTCTTCTTTTAGGCCCGTCTCATTTCTAAGGCCCAACCTGGCTGACAACTGGTGTGGGGATCCAAAAGGTAAATTTCCTAGGCCCCGAAACTCACTGACACTGGTTCGCACTGTAGGTTCATCCACTCCATTGTAAAGTTCCAGGAAAACCAAGAAAGGTAAGTATAAATCAGCTTAGTTGCCATAGCTCTAGCGAAAACATGTTTACTCCAAGGAGAAAACACTATTGTTATTAACAGTGACTGTGCTCAATGGTTGTACAGATCGTGAAAAATTTAGATGCTCAGGGCTGAATTAGGCAGGAACCCAGACACTGTGCAGAACCTTCCAACAACACTTTGTGACTCCTATTACTCATTTTTCTTATATTGTAATTCTCTGTTCACAGTGCTGCCTTTGCCACCAGAGGGTAAATTCCTTCAAGGGGAGGAAAGAAGGCCAGGAGGACAAGTTCCAATTTATCTTTGTACCCAGCATTTGGCACACTCTGCAAGGAATGGATGTTGGATACAGGTTTGTTGAATTAATAAATAAAAGGTGGCATGAGTCTCTTGCTTCAAGGCCCTCGAGTCCCCGCGAGGGGGGTGATAGGGAGATATGGACTATAGCTGAAGAAGAGAGAAGGGTAGGCCATGGGGAGCCTTTCCAACACGATGTGGGTGTCAAAAACACTGACATCCAAGATGCAAAGGTGGAGTTTGAGAAAATTATGTTGTAAAATGAAAGTGGAAAAGGCTACAGAAAAGGCTATATTTCTAAATATTTTTAAAGTATCTTAAATATATATAATTAAATGACAAATCAGAGATAATAAGTAGGTAACTGATTATCTCAGCTACAGCCCTAAAAGCATATACATTCCAAGTTGGGCAAGAAATTTGGTGGGGGTGGGGCCTTCTCTTTAGAAATACAGGAATTATCTTATATTTAGGTATGCGCTTTTATAAGAGTAGATAAGTAACAGTAAAGGCACTGCGGGACAGCAGGGAATGCACAGCAAGGACAAAATTTTGGCAGGTTGGGTGTGAACAAAAAGCACAAATGAAAACATTACAACGCAGCAAGTAATTACAACAGCAGTTGAATGAAAAAGATTTTTCCTGTGGTATCAGGAAGGGAAAGGTAGAGAAGGAGGAACCCAAAATATGGACAAGAATACAGACACTCCTGGAATATGGTCCTATGCCCTGGAGACGGAACGTTGTATTATTCACAAAGTGGGCTGACTACACACCCACAGTCTTCCATCCAAGACTCTCAAATTCATTTACAACACTTTATAACTTACAATGGTAAGGGGAAATCTGCAACCAATGAGTCTAATTAGGGTCCTGACCACTTCTCTTATGAAAGACTCGTACCAACAAATCCTTTGTGGCATGGTCTGGGGTTTTGGGGTATGGTTTACTACCCCTAGCACAGCCCCCCCTCAACCCCAACAACACACTGTGGCTCGCAAAGATCCAGATCCTGGGAGGGACCATCATGACCAAGGACCTTAAGTATATTAAATATGCAACCTTTAGAGGAGGCCTCCACTGGGCAGGCAGGGCTGGAAGCCATGTTGAGGAAAGTGCTGTTTTCCCAAGGACATGACCTTGTGCTGGGGAAGGGGAAGAGGAGGAGGCAGCAAGACGGAGCAAGTGTAGCTGGGAAGTGCAGAGGGTGCTCGCGGGGCTCAGGATGGTCTTTGGAGCAGAAATTACAGAAACTAATTTGAAACCCAGAAGTGGTGGAGAGAAGGCTTGGAAAGCAACCGAAACAGCATTTGACCTTTGGCCTCTCTGCTCTGAACCTGGGCTGAGCCTCTGGCTGAGTTCATGGGGGCCACCGAGCAGCTGTTTGGTGATAACTGCTTTCATAGCTGTCAGCAGCGTTTGGTCAAAGCCAGTGCTGGGACCGCTCCTACTCTGTGTGGATGGAAAAAGAGCCTGTGTCTCCCTCCATTGCTTCCTCTGCGTGAGCTATCCTAAATTAGGAAATCATCTGGATTTGTACAAATAATCACTTCTTGGCATGTCCACGGGGTCTGCTGAAATGTTATTTCGGAGCAGAGAACGTGGATGCCTGCCGGTCACGATAGGAAATGAATCTGGCGATTTCGAAGCACACCTGCTGAAGTTCCAAGCTCCCTCAGCATTCAAACAACGTGTCCGTCCTTCCACACATCTTTTGTGTCTTTTATGAAAAAGAAAAAAAAAGTTGTAAGTTATTACACTTGCTATGAGCCAGAAAACAGCCCTGCTTCCTTAGATGTGGATTCTGGGGGTTTTCTCTAACATTTTGTCACAGTTCAACACACACTTGCGTAGAGTCTACCGTATTTATATGTAGTATTCCGCGAAGCCTGGAGGTATCGATTAGGACAGCTTGGGCTGCGAGTAGCAGAAAATCCAACTCAGGCTGGATTAGATGACAGAAAAGGCTTGTCTCAAGGGCTGAGACGTTCGGGGGGCACTGCAGGGTCGGCCGAAGCAGAAGTCCAGCCAAGTCATGAAGTTCCCAGGTTCTTCTCACCTTTCTGTTTTTCTTACAGCTGTTTTGACAAATTACCACAGGTCAGTGTCTTAAAACAACACAAACTGTCTATCTGACAGTTCTGGAGGTCAGAAGTCTGACGCGGGTCTCACAGGCTAAAATCAGTGCATCCACAGGGCTGCGGTGCTTTCCGGAGGCTCCGGGGGGGCAATCTGCTTCCTCGCCTTTGCCAGTTTCCAGAAGGTGCCTGCACTCCCTGGCGCGTGGCCCCGTCCATCTCTGAAGCCAGCAAAGACTGCTCGAGGCTCTCACGTCGCTTCACTCTGATGTTGACTGTCCCCCTCACTCCCTCTTCCACTTTTATGGACCTTTCTGATTTATACCAGGCCCATGCAGATAATCCAAAATAATCTCCCCATCTCAAGGCCCACACCCTTAATCACATGTGCAAAGGCCCGGTTGCAGGTGCCACGGACTAGGGCATGGGTTCTCTGGGGCCGCTACTGGGCCAACCACGAGCTCTGTTCCTCCAGCCTCGGTGAGGGCTTTGTCCCCAGGCTGGCTCCGCTCACAGACATAAAACAGTACCCAGAGTAGTTCTAAGTGTCACGTCCAGATGTACCTTCTAGAAAAAGAAAAGGGGGAGCCATCTCTTTCTTAGAAGAGAAAGAAAACCTTTGCCAGGGGCCCTAGAACAGATTCTCCTTTGTCTGGGATGGGTCACCTGCCCATTATCAATCTGATTTTTGACAAGGAGAGTAGGTTCACTGTGATTGGCATGACTAATAATTTGGGGATGGCTGTCACAGAGTCAGCCATCAAATTCACTATAATGTAGCAAATGCCCAGAAGGGAAAATAATTACTATCTACAGAATACTTCAAACTAAAGGCCCAGTACCGTGCTGATGTTCTATATGTCATCCCCCTTAATTTCGCATCAACTGTGCAAGGTGGGTATTACCCTAGCTTTACCAAGAAAACCAACGCTCAGTTTGAATTTTACTATTTCCTCTAGTTACAGATACTTCTGTATAAACTATTTTACATAGAGATACAAACCCAAACATGCTGGCTATTTATGAAGGATGGAAGAGTTGGTTTGAAATCTGTTGTTTGCTACCAAAAAAAGGCCTTTGGACATGATGACGGTATTGTCAACAGTGGTCATGGTATCAGGAAGGGAAAGGTAGAGAAGGAGGAACCCAAAATATGGACAAGAATACAGACACTCCAGGAATACGGTCTCCAAGGCATAGGAGATGGAACATTGTATTATTCACAAAGTGGGCTGACTACACACCCACAGTCTTCCATCCAAGACTCTCTGAGAAGCCCACCCTATGGTTTGCTAGAAAAAGATGAGCGGTCCCACCTTCGAGTCTGTCCATGTTCGTGCTGCTCCGAGGCTGTCTGGAAGCCAGCATCCCCTGAGCCAGACGGGCGTGCCTAAGACGCTGCCCACGGGACTGCTCCCCCAGATGCACACACAACCCGTGATGAAAGGAAGCTGAAGCAGAGCACCAGAAGGCTGAATTTTATGGGCGTATCAGTCAGGGTCTGATCAGGAGACGCCTCTCACACCGGTAATTTTAACAGCGAGAATTTAATACAGGGGATCGTTAACTCCATACAAAGTTGTCAACTAGCTTAACGGAAAGGATGGACGCACAAATCTAAGGTATCGTGGAAGCTGCACAGGTTAAGAAAAGGAAGCAGTTAGAATTATTAACATTAGAAGCCTGGATGAGCACCTGGCTGACGCAGTCGGCGGAACGCATGACTCAGTCTCGAGGTTGTGAGTTCGAGCCCCACATTGGGTGTAGAGATTACTTAAAAATAAAATCTTAAAAAAAAAAGATTAGAAGCCTGGAGGTGGGCTCTGTGGAGATGCAACCCAACCCTCTGAGGAAGAGGTGTTGCTCAGCTGGTGCTGGTCTCCGGGGGAGGAGGGGGGTGCCCGGAGAGGCAGGACCTGCAAGTGCCATATGCGATGGAGTCCAGCCACTGCATCAGGAAGGGATACCACTGCAGGGGTGAAGAGGCTTTGCTGGTGTGCCGCGAGCAGGTGGGAAGCACACTGGAAAGCGCGAGGCCCTTTTTGTCTTCCGGCCTGGCTGCGTCCTTCCTGGGCTCCCTGCCGGCGTAGCTTCCCGGAAGGCAGAGTGGGCTTCAGGGTATACACAGTGGTTTAAAGGCATCAAATCCTTCACATTTGGGGCCCGCTGATTTAGCTTTTTTGGACTGCAACTGTTTCCTCCCTCTATGGTCACACCCCAATGTTCACTGCTCACTCCTCGATATTCTCACTCTCACTCCTTCTTGGGGGCGCAGGGTGGACAAGGGCACAGGCACGTTGGTACCACAAATACCGCTGGGTTCACCATAATTCCTGGATATCACGCGGGGAGGCAGGAAATACACAGCATGGTTACAAGAGCAGACGTTGTGGCGAGACAGATCTGGGTTCGAATCCTGATTCTGACACTCAGTAGCCGTGTGGGACTGGGACTTCAGCCGCCTCAGCCTCACGTTCCCAGACGTTACGTGGGGGTAGTCACGGTACCGACCTCGTAAGGTTGTTGTGGAGATCCAAGTAATAATGACCACCACGTTAGCATCAGTCGGTTTTGTGACAATGTTACTTTAGTTTTGGGTGTACAACGTGGTGATTCCACAAGTCCACACACCACGATGCCCGCCACGCGTGGTGCTACCACCTGTCACCACACGACGATATGGCACCAGGAACTCTGTTCCTCATGCTGTGCCCTTCATCCCCGTGGCTTATCCGTTCCACCCCTGGAAGCCTGGACCTCCCGTTCCCCGCCCCCCTCCTTACTGGCGTCCACCACTTTGTTCTCTGTATTTATGTGAGTCACACAGCAGCCGACGAGAGAAAAACGTCCATGCCTGCTTCTGATAAAACCGCTTTGTAGCCTTCCACAGCATTCCTACCGCTAGGGCGGCTCTGATCTCAAGTGTATTATATCTACGTTTTTACAAATATGTTTCCAACTAAAATGAGTGGCTCAAAAGTGGAACTGCATATTTCCCACCATGTACACAGCTCCTGAAAAAAATGCTGTTCACTTTCCTGACAGATCCTAACATGGACCAATTCAAAATATGAGCTCATCCATACAATCCCACCCTGGGAAGGCACACAGGTAAAGCAGAAGAGGGGTGATTTTCATTGTGTGTTTTTTTGGGGGGGGGGCTGAGTGTACCAGGGTTTGTGTAGGAGAGTCACCTGGGACTTTTTTTCCAAAGGCACAAACCTTCCCCTACCATCACCCTAGATTTTGGCTCAACCCCCTTAAGGAAATTATTAAGACATGATTCCTTCAGGAGCTTGAGGTGGAACCAAAAACCAATATAAAGAAGAGACAGCCTTGCCTTCCCAGTAGCAGTGGGCTTGCCATAAGCCCAGGTATCCAGACCCAAATGCGAGGAGACAGTGTGACCTCACAGAGAGCCAGGGCCTGTGGAAAGTGGGTGAGGGCATCAGGAGGAAAAGGTACCATGGTGGCTGGTTCTACTGGAGGGAGGCACAGATATGTCTCTTGCTCAGTCACATACAGACGGAACCCAGAGCACGGGGAAATTATATATGGAAGCGCAAAGCTCCCAGTAAAAGCAGCAGGGAACCCTCAGTTCGACCTCATAATAAAGACAACTAACCTAGTAGCCTGATAACAGTTTTAAGCAAACCAAAGCAGAGATCATTCGTGACTGAACAGAGAACAAAACCTCACTGCAACCCCAGATTCTCTTCCCTTTCCAGGATTCTGATCAGGAAAATATGCCACACAACCCTAAATAACAATCATCAGTGAACAACATTCCTTTTACTAAAGTGAGTTGGAACACGGAAGGCTTGTTGGAGGCACCTTCTGGATTCCTCTCCACCAGGGCAGTATCAGGTGAGGAAGTGAGACAGAGAACTAGCTACAGAAATGCCCCAGCTGAGGAGCTGGCCATCCTCCCCTAGCACCAACACACGGGGACCCAATGTGTAGGCCACAGTTCTACTAAGTCCAAGGAAGAAATACCCATTCAAGATGGGCCCTACAGATAGGGAAGCAAGAGCCACCCCCCCCCCCCAATCTTCTACAGAGTGGGAAGAAGGTCTCACTGAGGAGTAGCATCAAAGAATCCTCATCCCTGAACACATCGCATGCCTACTTGGTCTAATGGTATGGAGCCTGAGTGGGCCCTGACACTTGACCGTGGTGCGATCTTGGGCAAGGATTCGATTCTGCTTGGCAGTTTGCTCATCTGTAAAATGGGAATAGCATTGCCACTCACTGGGTTTCTGCAAGGATTAAATACAACAGTTGATGGAAACCAGGAAAAGCTGTTCCCGGAACAAACTGGGCACCCAAAATGGTCACAGCAACAATTATATGTTTGTGTCCCTATCGTAGAACTACTGATAATAAAAGGTATCGCTGGGATCGATTTCATTCAGACTTAAATTCTTTCCTCCAAAGAAAAATAATTTGAACTCCCCAGTTCAAAGTGAGACATTTTATTTATCATAGGACTGAAATATAGTCTATTTGCGACCGCGACCATCTATGCCGTGTACCTTTCTTAAGTCTGATTCTTAAAAATCAGCAGTTACAAGAGGCAATTATCAAAGAGAACAGTTGCTTTAGAAAAAGATTTTCTGAGGCGTTCCTATAAATACAAAGATGTGCTGAGGGATTTAGATCATGGCCTGCAATTACGGTCTCTCACCGCTGATATGCAATTATCTTAGGAACACTGCCGCGACACAAGGCAAGTGTTTACGGCTCTATTACAAGCCGACTGCTCGGTAAAATCCTTCATCGAGGCTCAAAGTCAGGTGCGCGCCTTACATGGAGTTCGGCTGGGTAAGTGACTGCCGAACAACTTTCCCGATTTACACAAAGGAGCACAAGAAGGAAAGAAAAGTTATTTAAACATGAAATCAAACCATGATCTCTAGTCTCCAGTACTTGTTAAGTGTAACACTGAAATTCCTCGAGGGCTCTCCGCGCCGAAAAATGTCAAGTGTGTGTCTTAAGTGAAGAGTGTCAGACATGGGCACGTAATAAACGTTCAGAGCAAGTGCAGTAGCCAGACCCAGGGACCCAAGTGCCCTCCGATGCCAATCTCAGCCTCTTACATACACACTTTCGGTCATGCCTTTGAGCTTTTTTAGGTTTTAATGTATGCTCCGCCATGCAACTATTCAGAATTCCTCTCCCCTAAGTCATCCAATTTTCTTTCCTTCCTCACCAAAAGCACTTCCTCGGTAATAGGGTAGAGGATTATTGCTTCAGGTTTTTTGTTTTTTTCCCTCCCAACCGGAGAAATGTCAGGCATGTTATTTTCAGAGTGATTTAAATAGCTCTCGTGTTATAACTAAACAGAAAGAACAAAGATGTGAATGTATCAATCATTCTGCCCAGTCGTCCGCCGAGAGTAGCTGCGAACGGCAACACAGTGCTGTCTCCCCGCTGTGGGTCTAAAGCACCAGGCAGCTCACAAACACTCCCTTTCCTGAACATATGGAGCCATCTCGGGAAAGGATCTGCCTTGGTGAACCCTGACTGGCCAATCAAAACCAGAAAGTTCCCAGTTCGGTGACTAATACCAGAAACGAACTGTGCGTGGTGAAAAAGGGAATTTTGTGCACTGGACAAATTTATACCCTGAGATCAGCTGGATCACAGGTGCGCAGGATCACCTGGAGAAACTGAACTTTCCGGAGGGCGAGTTCAAACATTTCTTCAAGCGGTGCGCCTGTCATCACTGGGTATGAAACACTGAACGGCCCCTCCACGGTACCTGAGCGCCCCAGCACCCAGAGCTGCCACGGACTGAGGACTTCCAGGCCTTAGGGTGGGGCAGTCACCGTGCTAAGCGCCGCGTCTGCGTGATCCTATTTGGTGTAATCCTCACAGCCCATAAGGTAGGGGTTATCATCCCCAGTCTACGAAGCTTGGAAAGATTAAGTAAATTGCTCTTGGTCACACAGCTAGAGGAGGGGGCTGGGGGGGAAGGGGGGTGTCGGCTCCAATTCCAAAGCCTTTGTTCTTGCCCACCATACTGCTCAGTATTCTTCTTCCCCTTTCTCGTGCCCTGATGGTCACAGAAAAGGGTAAAAAAACAGTAATAATAACAATTAAAAAAATAAAGCAAATCAAAACAAAAACTACTGGGAAAATCAGATGGACATGAACAGGTACAGGGTGTGCAGAATGGTCTTGGAAAATCCATGGGGGGGCTACCTGTCTTCCAAGGAGTGGACTAAATTCACTAATCACCTCGAGAGATAAATTAAGGAGCATTTCCAAGACAAAAAATGTTTTGGTGTTTTGGCTGCCAAGACGGGTCAGCAACAGAACGCAGAAATAAGCACTGGAGAGATGTTTGCTAGCTCTTCAAATGCTATGTAAAACATAAGGGCGCCTGGGTGGCTCAATTGGTTAAGCGTCTGCCTTCGGCTCAGGTCAAGATCCCAGGGTCCTGAGATTGAGTCCCACATCAGGCTCCCTGCTCGGTGGGGAGTCTGCTTCTCTATCTGCCTCTCCCCCCTCCTCGTGTGCTCTCTCTCTCTCTCTCAAATGAATAAATAAAATCTTTAAAAAAAAAAAAAAAGAACATGAAAAACTCAAGAAGTACATTACGGATTCCTAGCCAGTTTTATCGTAAAAGGAACAGTGATATTAAATTCCCACACTGGTTTCCAACAACGAAGTGACACACACCTGTGTCCAAAAAAGCCCTCGTCCCACCTCCCTCAGCCTGACGGGGTTAACGGGGACAGCGGTGGGGGGCCCACTTGCTTCACGAGAACCCATGGGATCTCAGCTCCACAAACCGCCACCTACGAAGCGCAAGGCATCGTGATGACCATCACCACCAACAGTTGTTGAGCGCTTGCTATACGCGAGGCAGTGTGCCCTTTACACGCTTTCTCTCATTTCATCCTCAAAAAACCCCGGTGAGGTGGGCACTTTGTTGTCCCACTTGAAAAATGAGATAACTGAGCCACACAGAGGAATTAAGTGATCTGGTAGAGTCTCGGGCTTCATCACTTAGGTCGTGCTGCAGGTGCTCTGGGGTGAAACACGGCGCCTGGCCTTCTAGATTTCCCAGTGACGTAGAGATAAAGGTTCCCCCACCTCTGGGATTAGGGAGCAGAGTGAACACCCATCCACTCCCTCCCGCGCTGACAACACCGTAACTGGAGGAAATTGGCCAGAAGGACCTTTCTCTTCTCCTTGAGAAGTAGGAGGTGGGCTCTGTTCATCATAGGCGGAGAAGAACTTTCCGGAGAAGGGCTCACTTGGGAAGAGGGAGAGGAAACGTGGAAGAAGAGGAGGTGTCCCAACCCATGACTTCCACAAGCTCCTACTTCTCTGAAATGCAAGACACCTACCCCCTGGCGGGGGGAGTGATGGCGCAGCCCCAACTATGCAGAGCCACTCACGGTGCGGGAAGCCTCCAGTAAGAGACTCCAGAGGCCACCTGCTTTGACCCTCCCAGTCATTCCCATCTCGTCAAGGGTCCTCATCCAACACAGTAGTGACCACCCCTCGCTACTTCCACAAATGGTAACTCAGAATGGCTCTCAAGTGGACGTCAGATGCAGGAAGACACTTGGTGGAAAGGAGTTAATAACTGTGCTACTTTAAAAGGCAAAAAGAACAGAAAAGCTAATGCCTAAGGAAAACCATCGCCTTTCCAACTGAACCGAGAGAGTTGGGCTCTGTAAGTGGTTTCTTGTGGGGAAGTTCACCAGTCTCCAAACAAAAATCTGCCCATTTAATCCTTCCCTCGATTAATTAGTTAATAGTAAGAATTACCAATGAATGTGAAATTTTTAAAAGAGAACTATAAAGTCTGACTGGTTTTCCTTTTGTAAAGTAAGAGGGGTGTGATAATGAAGATGCAGTGCGTAGGATGCTGGCACATCTAAGATAAAGCAAATGAATAATCATTTCTATCGGGTCTGGGGTTTTTATTCTTATTTCCCAGGTTCCTGAAAAGAACCCTTTATGTCTGCTGACAGGTTCTAGTTGTTTTTGAACAAGCTTTCACAGGATAAGTTTTGAAACATAGAAGGCCCTAAAATAGAAAGCTCCTGTAATAATACACATTTAACTATAAAAAGTAAAGGTGAAAAGACAATGTTCCATATTTTCATCCTAACTACTAACAAAGCTATGGTTAGAAATTGGGTGAAATACTCTTGTTCAATTTCAAGGATTTATAAATATCTTTTGAAAATGCTGGACATGGGTCAGTCATTTCCAGAGGCTCGCATTCTAGCACATCCCATGTGACCTGTTGATTTCTGACTCTAGAGACCCAACAAACTTCAAACGCTTAAAACTGATCCAATGTGTGGTGGACCCAAAGGAGATGCACTACCCACTTCCCCCTTCAAGGAAGGACTTTTTGCCTAGCTATGTGGAATGCTGTGAGCGGATGGCTTTTAGCCATCAGCCTCCTTAGGGATTGTCTCAAAGGCACAGAGCTATCTTGCCCAAGGACACACTCTTCCCAGGGCATTCTATATCCAATGACTGCTCGAGATGGGGGTATAAAGGCTCAGCCGTGTGAATTCAAGATGGCCGCTGACAAGGGATTTGGGCTGCAAAGCTTCCCACAATACTGGCTGAGGTTGTCTTCAAGCTCAGCTTCTCCCTCTGCCCCTCCTGCTTACGTGATCGCCCTCCCACAGGGAGTTGGTCCCACAGGTGCTCCCTAATAAACATCTTACACACTAAACTCCCTCCTGAGAACCTTGCCCGAGCCTGCCCCGAGCCAGTGGTTCTCGGCTCATGCTGCATCCAGCAAGACACACTGCACCCCAACACCGACGGGGCAGATGTGGGCAAAGAGACGGGGGCCGGGTTCTGACTGGGCTGGCTGCTGCTTCTGGCACTACTCCTCTCCATTCAGATTTATTCAAACCAAACAACTGCTGCAACACTTTCAAGTAACTCCCCCCAGAACACCTTGACTGCCCCAAATCCAAATAATGCCACCACTGCAGCAACTGGCAGTGGTCTACAGCCAACAGCCTCTCTTTGAGATCTCGTTCTCCCTCCTATATCGCTACTGTTAAGAGACTCAGGTCAAGAAACCTTTATACTGCCCCATCTTCTAGACCCAATCCAAACGGCATCTAGACATCCAGTGTGACAAGGAAAAAACAGGTCTTCATTGAAGCTGCTAATTCTACCCCGTATTTTATTGACTCAGAAAATGTTGAGGATCCCAAATTTGACTGGTTTGAAGAACATGTAAAGCGTTTGACTAGATGATGAATGTCTCTTGAATCTACTGGCGTTTCAGAAACAAGATGAAGAGACAACATCCAAGATGAGTTAAGAGATGATTTCTTTAAATGTGGCTTAAGAAGCGTGGACACGTAAAATTCTACCTTAAACATGAGAAGAGATTTTATATCTTACCTAGATCTGAAGGATGGGATGTCAACAGATTGTTTTCATTTGGTTCATTAAATCTTTAAGGCCATAAAACAGTTAGGTAATACAAAAAGCTTCCATGATTCTACTTATATGTACATTAGAAGGAACTTCCTGGTGTTACTGTAATCCTCAATGCACTGTTTAATGCCTATGTACTCTGGATAAAGTTTTACATTGTTCAGCTCTCACTGTTTCTTCAGAACTGTATGCTTTCCTCTGAGGCTTTGGATTTGACATTGCCTTTGATTTTTTTATATAGTAATTGACATATGCCAGGGCAATAATGGATTGGAATCTTCCTCTGATTGAAGCCTAATGGGTAAATTTTGCTTATATACTTACCACCTATTCCAATTCAACAAGAGTGCCAGATATATTTTGTTAAACTGATTCCAAAGAGTTAGAAGTACGCTGACCTCAACTAATTCCAAAATGCTTCAATCTCTGCATACATTGAATACTTTTTACAATTAAAAAAAAAAAAAGATCTGTTTTGAAGGTAAAATTGACCAATCTTGAAATTGAAAACGCAAAATATGTGCAGGAGCCAAAACTGTAAATCAAGTATTTGGGAAGTAAAGACTGACCAGAAGCTCACTTACATTAAATTCAGAAAAACTTTTATACTTTCTGTAAGTACCTTTTTTTTTTTTTAAACTGTGAATCAGAATAGCCACATTTGGAACACTTTCTGTTCTCAGTCAATATTTTTAGATAGTTAGAACCTGGTCCTGAGCCGAATCTGGGCTTGACTCTGGAAAGCAAATCTTTTCACAGCTGCCTCGATGCACAGAAAGCTTTTTGAAAACAGACACTCTAAGGTCTTTTGTTCACGTGGTCACACACCAGTACGCAGATGTTCTGGTATCTACGATGGCCACAGCAGTCTTGATACCCAAAATCAATTTTTCCTGTCTTTAGAAAAAAGATGGCACCGGAACAACCACATCCAACAGATCTCAAGCTCCTGTGTGTGTGTGTGAATGAACATTCCATTTTGTTTCCTGCTGGAGTGCTGTGTGTCCATTTTGGGTTGTATATTGTATTTAGGTATTTATGCTTTGACTCACAGTAACTTCTCGTGTTATAGAATTGATTTGCATTGCACACAAACTGTAAATAAAAAGAAAAGGCAGAAAGAGCAAAAAGAAATAAATAAAAATTTTAAAAAATTGAACTCCCTCCTGAGTCTTCTCCCAGGAGAATCCAAGGTGTGACTCAATGCCTTTCTGCATAAGAAAAGGATGCTTGATTTTCAAGGTTAAGCAGGACAAGTTAAACAAGGAGGCTGAAACAGAGTCTTCCTGCTTCTCTTGGCACTCCTCCTCTATGCAACGCACACTCCACAGTGCTTCAAGAGTCAGCCTAGAAAAAGACGAGGCAGTTGTCCTGGGTTGGTCTTTTGCATTATTCCATTCAGATAAAGAAGCACAACCGAGCTCTTAGGGAGCTTCTATGTACACAAGTACATAGAAGATGAAAAATGAATACAGTCATCTCATTAATTTACACCCCAAACCACTACTTCCAGCCCGAGCTCCTCATGAGCCTACCCGAAACACATCTCGCATAGAATGCCAACAACTGACTTCTTCCTAGATCCTCTTCTCATTTCTGACAAGAACAAGCACAAGAGAAAGTACTATTTTGAAAACGAAGAGAAACAAAAATGGCTACTCTTAGGCTCTTTGACTGAAAACAGTGAGCACTCACCATACTTCCACCCCTAGAGACTGGCCAAGCTTGGAATGAGTGAAGTAGCACAAATCCAACATGAGTTAGTAGTGAATCCTAAGGATCACTTCTCTTTCTTTTCTTTTTTTGAGAGATTGCGAGCAGGAGGAGGGGCAGAGGAAGACAGAGAGATAGAATCTCAAGCAGACTCCATGCTCAGCGCAGAGCCCAACACAGGGCTCGATCACACAACCCTGAGATCATGACCTGAGCCAAAACCAAGAGTGGGACACTTAACCAACTGAGCTACCCAGGCACCTCCCCGCAGGGGGTCACTTTATATACAGGGCCTCAAATTATCTTACCTAAATAACCCTAAGGGGTTCAGATACACACCAGGATCTCCTTAAGTTCCCTTATTCGTAAGTACATACACTCAGTAGGTACATCACTCAAAATATTCAGAGGATGGTTATAAACATACTCTAAACAACTAGCTGTTAATTCTTTAATACAACTAACCTGTGTTTATGGATTTCACACTAACCAAATTGGCTGACGGAACGATTTTATCTTTGGTATCAATCCAGTTCCTAAACTACTGCTTAAAATGGTTACAATAATTTTAGTAAATAATAGAAATACAATTAAAGCTCTTTATCAGTGCACTTGAAATGTTTTCTCCAAGATTTCCCTCTCCTGGCAGGACCATCCAGATGGAAAGAGAACATCGTGTCTTTCCCCAAAATAAACGGTCCGGACCGCAGCACCTTCCTGCTCAAGCTCCTTTATGGATTCTAAGTCAATTCACACTGCTGCTCAGCCCTTCCGTTCCTCCCTTACGCTGTCTTTCCCTGCCTGAGCACTTGGTTCTAATCAGACCACTTCCTTCCTGCTGGCTTTGGATTTTGTTAACAAAGTTCTTCCATCCCTTTCCCCACCCCATAGTCTCAACAACTTCCACTGATGAAAGCACATTCTCTGACACTCCTGAAGAGAAGCTGGACTCCGTGGAAGGCTGCCAGGGATGGAAATGCCCCCCCCACACTATTCCAGAAGACACTGTGAAGGGCTCATGTTTGTCTTCAGTAGCCTGCACCTTCTTTCTCTGTCCCTGCCTTCTCAAGAGCACACGCCCACCTCTCTCATTCTCCTGCAAATCCTCCGATCACAGACAGACCCAATAGTATGATAAATAAATCGTACTTGGTGTAGGCATCTCTGCAAAAAAAAAAAAAAAAAGAGTTGACACAGCAGGCCTAAGTGCTTTTCTCAGAAAGGCCTACTTAACAAAAGTGGCTCTTGGCTAGCGTTTGGGCAGTTGGATTTTCAGAGGGTTCCCACCATTAACTGATAAGAGTGGTCATCAGTGTTCCTAAACTATATAAATAATACAGTTTATGTGGAACACCTGCTTTCCTTCTGGGAGGCTGAAAGTGGGGACCATGCCAGGCAGACAGTGCCTTCGTGACCAACACCCTCAAAATACCCTGGGCCCTGAGTTTCTAATGAGCTTCCTGGTTGTCAACACTTCACAGGTCACAACTCATTGTTGGGCTATTCAAGCTCTGTGACTCCCCTGCAAGGGGCCCATTAGAAGCTCACGCTTGTTATGTACTTTTTCCTATAATAAATCGTAACTGTGAGTATAACCAGAGTCAATTCTTGTTATTCGTGGTAGTCTTATAAAGTCATCAAGGATGCTGAATTAGCAAATACTGAACCACTGTTCCTAAAGGATTTGTGTGTGTATGTACATTATACAAATATCCCGCACTTTCCCAAAGTTCACATTATGCCATTCTGTCTTTATAGAAGGCCTACTACATTAGGATCTATTTCTGCTAACCAAAAGAAATCAAAGGAGGATTTTTTCCCTTTTACTAAAAAAGCAAAAATAGGGGCGCCTGGGTGGCTCAGTCATTGGGCGTCTGCCTTCGGCTCAGGTCATGATCCCAGGGTCCTGGGATCGAGCCCCACATGGGGCTCCCTGCTCCGCGGGAAGCCTGCTTCTCCCTCTCCCACTCGCCCTGCTTGTGTTCCCTCTCTGTCAAATAAATAAATAAAATCTTTAAAAAAATAAAAAAGCAAAAATAGCATTCAGCATTTGTTTTGCAGTGAGCTATTATAGAGGGAGCACGTACCCCAGGTAGTGCGAGGGGCGCCCCCATGTTCCTTCCCCAGTTACTACACTCAGCATCTTGGCACCAGGCTGCCATACTTAGGAACTGCGTCTGTCACCATCTGCGTTTTATCTTGATTTTGTGTATCCGTTAGCAAGATGTGTCCTAAGGTATCAGAAAAGCCTGAGAGAGGTTATTTTTCAGGTGTGGGAATGCTCAAAATGTTTTCCATGTAAATTAATGATAATTGCTTCTTTGCTTAATGCCATTTTGGCTTATGAAAGATTTCACAGGAATGCTCTAGTTTTGGATAGTGAAGGAAACCTGTGTGTGTGTGTTTGTGTGTCTAATCTCATAAAGATTATATCTTAAATCCTAAAAACAACTCATCCTGGTAGATTCTATTTTCTTTATTTTTCAAAAGAAAAATGAAGTTCACAAGGGTTAAATGACTTGCCTTAGGCCCCCCCCCTCCACCTCCAAACGCAGCTCAGAGTTGGAGTTCCAACCCTGTCCACTTGGCCCCAGAGCTGGGGTCTCCATCCTCTGCTTATCTCTGTGTAAGAGTGAAAATAAAAAGGCAGAGCATAGCCTCGTTTGACCTTGGCCAAGAAGGTGTGCACTGGATGACTCCAAGTTTTTACCTCTTCACACGCATCTGTGAATAACTGCAAAAGCAATGTGACTACTGATTTGAGGGTTACAAAGATGTGTTAGTGAGTAGACATGTATATGCTGACGCCTTCCAGCAAATCACTGACTCTGGAGTGGTCCTGGGGACCCCCAACACAGCCGCCAAGGACAGCTCTAGTTTCCCCTTCCTGCCAAGCCACCAAGGCGGAAGAACAGTATTATCGTTGGGCCCAAGTGCTAGGATGGGGAGCTTCCAGACTGACCTCTCTCCATCTGTGATTGCTTTGGCCTTTCTTCTGAGATTCTGTTTGGTCTCTCACTTGGCTGGCTTTTCCATCATCCGTTCTCCAGCTCAGCCGCTACGGTTGCCCTCACAACCTCCCTCTTGGAAGTCAGCTCGGAACCGTGGTGAAGCCCGGGGAGGGAGGAAGCCTAACAAATCACCTGGGCCGGCTATCCTACGGCTGGACGATAAATGCCCTTTTCCTTAACAACTGTTTCCACAGATCCTTCCTTTGGAAAATCCTTGCCTCTCTCTCATTAGATGGCTTTCCACACTGGCTTCATGGCCAAAGTAGAAACCAAGACGTGGGCCTAGAAGAAAGGGATAAAGGAGGCCCTAGACCAGACGGGCATGTAAGTGCTTGGGGCCTGATGTGGGTCCAACCCAGGTCATCATCAGAGTTAAAGCTGGTTGATAAACATCACTCGTGCAAACCTCTGGTATCCTTTTTTTGCAGAGTCAGCAAGTTAAAAGAATCTGGGTTCCTCGTGTGACCAAAGATTTCATCAACCATGCCGATGTAATGAAGCCTCGATAAAAACTCTCCAACGATGGGGCTTGGGGAGCTTCTGGGATGGGGAAAATACTGATGTGCCCAGAGGGTGATGTGCCTGGAGAAGGCATGGAAGCTCTGTGGGCACCTCTACCCCAAGACCTTGCCCTACGTACCTCCTCCATTTGGCTTTCCTGAGTTGTATCCTTTATAAAACAAAACTGTGATCATGCGTATAGTGTTTCCTGAGTTCTGTAAGTGGGGCCAGCAAACTACTGAATCCCAAAGGGGGTGTCGTGGAAACCCTGTTTGCAGCCAGTGGGGCAGAAGTACTTGAGGACATTCAGGACTTGAGTCTGGGATCCAAGGCAAGGGCAGTCGTGGAACTGAGCCCTTAAACCTCTGGAGTTTGATATTATCTCCAGGAGTTTGATATTATCTCCAGGTATAGTGTCAATACTGAATTAAATTACTGGACACCCAGGTGGTGTCAGACAATTATTGTTGGAACAACACACTTGCTCTCGCTAAGTCATTCTCTTTCTCTTCCCCACCAGACCCCATTATATAAACTAGCCCCTCCCTAGAGATGAGTAATGATTTTTTTCTTTTAGAGAGGGAGGGGGAGGAAGTAGCAGAGGGAGAGGGAGAGAGAGAATCTCCAGCAGACTCGTGCTCAGTGCGGAGGCTGACGTGGGTCTCGATCTCACCACCCTGAGATCATGACCTGAGCCGAAATCAAGAGTCAGACGCTTAACTGACTGAGCCACCCAGGCGCCCTAATCCTCTTTTTTTTTCTTTTTAACGAATGTTCTGATAAAGAACTGATTTTACATTTACCAGTATTTAATACCATAAGTGAATGGAAAATAATCACCTTCTTTGATATCTCTAATTGTCTTATCTTTACAAAGATGTATCTATAAACAAACACATCAGTGATAACTTGAAGGTATCACTCAAATCACAGAAGCCCTAGAGAACTTTCACAGACTATATTAAAAACTTGTTTAATTGAAGCTTCCAGAACACTAGCTGTTTCAGCAAAACAATTTCTATAGATATTGTGACCTTGTAAAGAAATATAAAAGAGACTCTGAGCTCAGGACAGTAGAGTAAACATACATGCTGCCCCCTTTCTTCCCAAGAGCACAATGCAATGCCAGTAAAAATATTTTTTGAAAGAAGAAATCCATGGTGGCACTGAAAACACAGAGTGCTATCAGTGAATAAGTCATTGTAAAGGCTTTCTTCTAAAAAGAAGATAGTTGGGACTGTATTGACAAGTCAACCAAAACTGGAACCTGCAATACATCATCAGAGTTACAGATAGGAGCTCTTTCTTCCTGAAAGAACTCTGGAGAGCCTCCAAGCTCGGAGTGAGTCAATGGCTATTGGGAGCCAAAGAACGGCCTACAAAGAAGTGGCTGTCAGGCAGGAATCAGGGCATCTGAGTGGAGAATTGTCTACAGAAACGCTAGGCCAGTTGGCTCTTGGGCCTGTTCTGTGTAGACTAAAGTCTGCAGTACTGGGTCCCAGCTGGAGCCCCTAGAACAGCTCTCTCTAGAGGGGAAGGGTTGCCTGGTGAGTGCCCATGGTGTTGGCAGCCAGGCTAGCGAACGAGTCAAAGAGCCTCTAGAATAGACAGAGAGGGGAAAAGAAATAAAATATATAAAAGATGTCACCCGAAGGTTAAAGTTCTCCTTACCTTAGTTAATTCTGGGATGAGGGTTATAGGGGAGGGTCCTGAATCTCTTCTACCTAACCACACACCCTAAAGGGAAACCTGCCTACTGGTATACCCTGTCCATTGAAACACAGTACACAACCAATCCTCCCATTCAAGAAAGAAGACTGTTGGGTAAATAAACCCACCTAAATACAAAGAAAGCCCATGTTAGCTACCCATACTCATTGACATGGTCTTTGATTCATAAATATGAAGTCAATAAAGAATTTCATACCATGGGTATTGGTCCACTAGGGTGGCCACAACGAAGTACCAAGAATGGGAATCTGAAACAACAGAAACTTATTTTCTCACAATTCTGCAGGCTTTAGAAGGATGAGATCAAGGTGTGGGCAGGGCTGGCTTCTTCTGAGGGCCTCTCTCTGTGGCTGGCAGATGGCCCCCTTCTCCCTACATCCTCACATGATCTTCCCTCCATGTATGTCTATGTCCTCCTCTCTTCATAGAAGGACATCGATCATAGCGGATGAGGGCCCCTCCTAATGACTTCATTTCAGCTAAATCATCTCTTTAAAGACCCAAGCTCCAAACACGCTCATATTCTCAGGTTCTGGGAGTTAGGACTTCAACACATGAATTTTGAGGGTATGTAATTCAGCCCGAAACAGCATGAAAGGCAAAGACCGAGATGAATAAACCAAAACTCACCCAGAAGAAACAGAAATAACATGAGGAGCTAAAGGAGAAATTTTATGTTCTAACTAGTACTACTCAAAGGTTTAATAGATTTTACAACTTTACATACTTTTGGGGGCACCTGGGTGGCTCAGTGGGTTGAGTGTCCGACTCTTGGTTTCGGCTCAGGTCATGATCTCAGGGTCGTGAGACTGAGCCTCGCGTCGCGCTCCACACTGGGCATGGAGCCTACCTGAGATTCTCTCTCTCTCTACCCCTGCCCTTCCTTTCTCTCTCTCTCTGCCCCTGCCCTTCCTCTCTCTCTCTCTCTCTTTAAAACAAACAAACAAAACATACTTTTGTGGAAAAAAAGCTGTGAGCATTAAAGTGTATTGGTGTTTTAAAAGTATAGTTTTCTAAAAATAGAAAAAAAAATCAACCAGAAGAGCTGAGTAACAGAATGACTACAACAATTATAACAGAAATCAGTAAACTATGCTGGTAAATCAGAATAAAATACTGACTGTAGGGAAAAAGGGGGGGCTCCACTGAAAACAGCACAAAAGATGAGGAGTTTGAAGGAAAGTTTAAGCATTCTAAACTTGATTTATTCTGAGATATTTATTTGCTTTAGACTTTCTTAGAAAAATGTAAACTTAGGTATGCATGTTAAAAATATAAGGGTGGCTGTGGCCCGAGGTGGGTGGCCTAACTGAGAATCTCATTCTTGGTGGAGGTGGGGGACATTAGCTTTCCCAAAGTGTCATTTCCCAGCTCCTGGCTTTACACGAGGACCCACTTGCAGCCCTTCACAGGGCACAGGGCTCACAGCCTCAATTCCCACCCCCGCATGGGTGTCTACGCACTGATCCCCAAGGAACACGTCTGGTTCAGCTCTCTCTGAAGGCCACGAGTCTTCGATTCCGCTCACCACAAGGGTGAAGTGCCTTCATTTCTGACACCTGGAGAACTCCCTTTCTTGCCTTCGAGGTCAGCTAAGAATTATAAAACAATTTAAAAAAATGTTTCATCTTACATTTCCATGTGTTTGCAAGAGGAAGTGGGAGGACTCCCCCATCAGCTCAGCCTACCATTTGACCCAGAAGTCTGTACTGTGAACAAATATAGTTAATAATGGAATAAAACAGTTTTACAGCATTTACAGTGTGTGAGGCACTATTCTAACAACACTCTGAAATAGGCACTAAAATCCTCATTTTACAGATGAGAAGCTTAGGCGAGAAGAAGTAACTTACTTGCTCAAGGTCACACAGCTAGTAAGTATCAGAAGCAGTTTGGCTCTTAACTGCTAAATACTGTTCCCGTGATACCCTATGTGCCCTTGAACCAGTACCTTCTGTCCCCTCCAACATCCAACTAGACATATTGGTAGGATTACACCTCCTGGCGGCTGGGTGGGCGCACACGATTAGCTCTGACCAATGAGCTGTGAAAGAGGTTGACCAGTCGCTTCTGGGCCAGAGCATTTCATCACACGAACAAGTCCCTGGAGAGCTCTCTTATCTCTGACATAGTATCCCGCAATGTTTGAAATGGTGGCTATTGCATCAGCCAAGGACTCAATTAACTATGCCCGCCAATGACTTACAACAGACAAGCACCGAAAGATAAAAAATAGAAGCCATTTCCTAGCTGAAGCTGCTGATGTTTGGGGGTTATTGTTCATAAAATTCAAGTTATTTACGTTAACAAGTAATGGTGCGCTACTGCTTTTTAAAAGAATTCATAAATGTTTTTAAAATGCCTACTTTTCATTTCAAATGCAGTTAATATTGATAGAGATTAACCCACATAAACCAAACGTCTCAGGAGTTCTCAACATTTTTGAAGAATTCAAAGCGGTCCTTAGACCACAATGTGTGAGAATCGCTATGCCAGGCAAACACTAACCAAATGAAAGCCTAGGGAGTGATATTAATACCAGATCAACAGCCCGAAAGGGCAAAGACATTAGAGAGAAAGGCAGATCTTTCCATAGTGATAAAAAGATATAACCACCAAAAATAAAATAACCCTGTGCATATACGTGCCTAAAAGCCTTTGCTTAAAAGGTAGACAATAAAAAAGAAAGACCCGATCACATGGAAAAACTGCTAACGTCACAGACAAGGAAGCAGATTTTACGTGCGTCTTGCAGAAATTGACAGAGGAAGCAGAGAGGTGGGAGGTCACGTCAAGATGTGGACAAGAGCATTCAGAAGGCTGGTCCCCTAGAAAGCATTTTCAAAGCCCTGTCTCCACGGCCTGGAAACTGCACCTTCTCCTCAGGCGCACGTGGGGCAGTGACTACTCAGGACCATTCCCACGCCCCAGAGGACATCCGAACAAGCAGAGAAGAACCAGTACGGTATAGGGCATAATTCTCTGGCCCCTAGGCAACTCAATGAGAAAATCAACACATATGCTTGGAAATTAAGAAACAAGGAGTTAAAAAAGAAAAAAAAAGCAATCGCCATTTATAAAATGTAATGGACTCAATGATAAAAAAGTTTTTTAAAAAAGGCACCAAACACAGTATTTGTGGTGCACAGAAGTGCTATTCGAAGGAGGATGTATAGGCTTTTGTATATTTGAAAAGAAGAAATAGTATACATGAGCCCGGAGTCGCAGTCCTGTTCAAAATTACTGTTAACATAACTGCTTCCTGACTAGAACTGTCGATTGTGGCTAAAATAAACCAGAGTCCTTCCTGGGAAAATATAAAACCTCTGTAATTTTCAGGGCTTACTAGGTGTTCACACTGTGACGCCTTCCCAGTCCCGGCTCCGGATCCCTGCACAACCTCATCTCGGTCCGTTTGCCTCCTGACTCACTCTTCCCCCGGCCACAAAGGCCTTCTCTGGATTTCTCAAACTTGCAAGGTTCTCTCCAGCCTCCGAGACCTCACATGGGACGTCTGGCCACTCCCTGGAGGCGGCAACTGCCGGCTCCCCCTTCCCTGGCCAACTTCGGCCCCTCCCCAAGACCTCAGCCACCATCTGGCCATGGAGCTCTGTGTCAGCTCGGCCACAGCAGCTGGCCTCCTCCCTCACAGCTCTTACCATGATCAGAGAAAACACCCCGATGTGGGCGAGTACCTGCTTAATGTCCGTCTCCTCCAGCCAGACAGTAAGCGCAGTTAAAAAAAAGTGGGGGAGGGATTTGGTTTTTAGGTGCTATTGCTAGTTTTCACGATATAAAGAACCATGTTCGATAAATGAATAAATGCCGCCACCAATGTGCTCACTTCTCCTCCCCAAGAGTGACTGGACACTCTCAGTTTAGACGCACTAACTACTATGGAACAATGCAGAAAGCACACACGTGCATTTATAGACCTGTCTCCCTGAGTCTAAGGGAGTTACACAGGCAAAATTACAGGACTGACGACGTAAGAAATTGCGCAATTCCGCACAACAGACAGCGCTAACGTGATGGACGCTCAGGGCACTGCACAGTGGCAGTTGATGGCCTCCCCTACACAGGCCCTGCCCTCCCTCAGCCTGCCCTCCCTTCTCGTCTTCCAAGGCTCTCTGCACTCTGGGGACGTTGGCCTTCTCGCACATTCCTCAACCTTGCTGTGCTCCTCTCCACATCAGGGCCTTTGCATATGCTGTTCCCTCTGTTTGAAATGCTCTTCCCCTTAAATCTCAGTACCAATATCATTTCCTCAGGGAAGGCTTTCCCGAGTCTCAAACTCTGTCAGGCTCTCCTGTTGTGTGTTCCAGCGAGCACCCTGTACGTTGCTCACCGTGGTCTCCAACTGGGGATCTGTGTAGTGATCTGTCTGATCTCTGCCTCCCCCACTAGAACAAAAGCTCCAGGAGGGCAGAAGCCGTGTCTTTTACCACAGCTGGACGCATGCCTTCCAGCAGAGCTTAGCACGTAATTGGCACTCCATGTTTGCTGAGAGAACAGAGGATGCACTAGGGAAGGAAAAATATTAATTTGGATTTAGGGCAAAGACCTTACTAGGTGTAATAGGGAAAAAAAAGTTGATTTCATCTCAAATGTGCAAACATATGCACAAATGTGGACGGAAGAAAGGTGAGCTGCCCCTGGGGATTCTGCGCATCAAGAGGATTCACGGTGCAGCCTCCACCCCCAGGAGACCTCAGAGGCAAGCACAGATGACCACAGGTCAGAGATGACTGAGCGCCGCTCCTCTAAAAGATGGCAGGCGGATTGGAGGCCTGGGGACGGATGACCCCAAACTCCTTCCCACGCTCAGAATCTCGGAGATGAAGTAACTCACAAGCTTCTTTATGAATGAAGTGCAGGCATGAGAGCCCGCTCCACTAATCCTAGCAGTCGGCCAAGTCCACCGAATGAAATCCCAGTAAAGGAAACGAATCCGGATCAGCACAGCCACTTAGAGAAAACCGTTTCCCCACCTGACATTTACATGTCTCTATTACAAATTTGGGGGTGGGGGCTTAGGTTCCCACATCAATTCATAAAAGCCCACCTGACCGGTAAAGTGCCTGATGCTACAGGGAAATGCTCGCCAAGTCTGGGCGCAGCTCTCCTGGGACACAGCTCTGGGCAGTGGATCGGATGTCATTCTTCTCACATGCCACCTGCCAAGCAGTCATGGGAACTCCCTACACCTCCGGCCATTTTATATTTCCTTGAAAGAAAAGCGGTTCCCGCCTGTCTTGCTTCCCTCAAAGGGCAGCTGTGTTTAGGTTCTGGGGGTGCAGGACCCGACAACATCGCTCCTACCACAGCCACTGCCTTACGGAGCTACAAGCTTGCAGGGCTGGGAGGCATCACTCCAGCTGGTCCTCCAGCCCCTCTGCTTGTCTAATGTGTGATCTCACCGCCGCGAAGGCCAAGTGGAAAGGGGGCACTTATTAAATCACAGAGCACTGTCCCAGGACAAGGCTGAAAACCAAGTAAGTACTCTATAGCAACCCAGACTTGAACAAAAAGAGTCTTCTTATAGCGGTGTTTCCCAAATGTCAGCTTTTCAAATACCACCTTTAGAATTCTTTGCTGTGTTCATATTTCACCTGCACCATATACGCTTAATGTTTTCCTTTATATCAACTCACTATTATGCTTCTATAATAATATATTATTACATAAATATTATGCTTATTATGGTACATATTATGCTTATTTTTCTGCTTATACGATTTAATTGAATAAGGGGAAATTTTATATTGCTGTGAAATTACAGGTTTCAAATGTTAGTCATTTTTATTTCGTTGAAATATGCAACTATTAAAATGGAAAGTGTTTCTCAACATATTTTCGAAAATCACCTTGCCTAACACACTTTGGGAAGTTCTGATCCTGGATACACCGCAAAAAGATTCCTTCACCAAACTGCCCACACATTTATTTCATTAATACAAGACTAAATTCTATTATCAAAGTGCTAACTAAATAAACAGCTTGAAAGGCCTTCGGGTAGAGACTGACTGGGGCACCAGCAATGCAAACATCCTTCTGTGAAGCCTGCTTTGAAGAAGTCTCTTTGAGAAGAAGAGCTACAGACACCTGGAAGACTCAAAATACATTTTTTAGCATAAGGGCGGTTAACCAGAATTCACTGACAATTGATAAAAATACACCATTATTACTTATATTAGCTTCCTGTTGCTGTTCTAACAAATTATCACAAACTTAGGAGCTTAACACACACTCAAATTTCATGTCTGTGTGAATTCCCTGCATGTACCAAACTAAATTTGATTTTCTCCTGTAAATCTGTCTCATGTCAGTTTGATTTCCAGTCCAGCTGGAAGGACCTTGAAGGACAGAGGAAAATTCTTCCTCCCCAGTAGTATGCACCAGGTTTTCTAGGAGTCAAATATGCATGTTCTGGAATAAAGTGTGATCTAAGACCCAGAAAAGAAACCCACTACCCGCCCTCCCCCCCCAAAAAAACCACACTCATTCCCTTACAGTCCTGGAGATCGGAAGTCCAAAGTCAGTTTCACTGGACTGAAGTTAAGGTGTCCCTTCAGGGGCTCAGAACTCATTTTCTGGCCTTTTCCAGCTTCTAGAGCTGTGTTCCCTGTATCCCTTGGCTTGTGGCCCCTTCCTCCATCTTCAAAACCAGCAGAATAGCATCTTTTCAGTCACCACCTTTTCTTCTTCTGCCTCAAATCTCTCTGCCTCCCTTTTATAAGGACACTT
Organism: Halichoerus grypus; assembly: GCF_964656455.1. Classification (NCBI taxonomy): domain Eukaryota; kingdom Metazoa; phylum Chordata; class Mammalia; order Carnivora; family Phocidae; genus Halichoerus; species Halichoerus grypus. The sequence continues at coordinate 153,615,989 of NC_135713.1, forward strand.
GTGATCACATTTTGGGACCCAAACACATAATCCAGCATGATCTCCCTGTCTCAATATCCTTAATTTATTATTAACACATCGACAAAGTCCCTTCTGCCATAATAAGGTGCCATTCACAGATTCCAGGGATCAAGACGTGTGTATTTTGGGGGGGGGAAGGGGCTGTTATTCAGTCTACCACATTACTTTCTTAAATGTTCAACATGAAAATTCAGTTGAGGGGCTCTAACAGACCTTTACAATGGCAACTCACTGATGTGTATATGAAATCTTTGGTCATCTTATGTCCTTCAAGGACATTAGTCATATTTTCTAGCTCTTTGAAAGGACACACTGGTCTCCTCAATCTCAGTACTGACACTGTGAAGGCAGATGTCCTTCTTTGTCATTTTGGTTTCTTTCAGAAAACAAGGAAGTGCTCAAAGATTAAGAGAGAAGTATCAGAAGGACTGGGCCAAATTTGGGACATCTGAACATCAAAAAGAATGATGAGGATTGGCACACATTAGCAAAACTTCATGGAACAGTCTGTTCTTGGTGCTGTTTCTACCATCGGAACCATGCCTCTCTGGTCCTTCTTGGTGATGACCTTAAGGTTTGGCCAATGCCAAAATGAGGTCTTAGGAACTACTATGTTAGTCAAGTCAATCCCAATCATTTTCTTGTGTTAGTGTTCTTTTCAAAAGGCCCTGTCCTCTTGAGCATGAACTTTAAGGAACGGTTTGGTAAACCAGCACCATGACTCCCCATTCTGGAACGGCACCTGGGTAGTCTGACATGAGCCCTTTGTGCCCAGCCATCCATACATTTCAGCTTGAACTGAAGGGCACTGAACTCTGTATTTCCACAAGGTGATCTCCTTGGCTCGGTTCCCCAACCCTCAGACCCAGGTACAGTTTAGGTCTCCAGTACTGGGATTTTCACTTAACTGCTAATCCTTTTCCTCATTAGGCTTGGTCATCGGCATATGAACAGGGCAGTTACTGGTGTTGGTCTGGCCCTTTTTAAATCTATGTGAGAAGACTGGAACCCAAATTCCTAAACTGATGATAAACAGCTTTGTGGTTATGTCCTAAATACAATGTATTTTGTTAGGAAGGTTTTGGTAGTTGATTCCAAAATAGCCAGCTGGCCATTATCTTAGCCTATTGTTTTTCTCATTTAATGAAAACCAAAAGACTAATTCAGTAGGTCAGTAAATCAAATAGAGATATTTACAACAAAAGTGGCATCCTTCTCCAGTGTCCCTGGCTCCTCATTATACACTCAGGTCACAATAAAAATCCAGATGGGGCTGCCACCCTGTTCTCAATACCTACGGATATAATGGCCTTTTTGCTTTTGACAAAAGGAATAAAGGCTGATTGTAGTCTTGGCAGGGATATAATTTTTTATCCTCAGAGTCTCTCAGTCCCTATGAAGGAAAATGGCTGACTCTGCCCTATTTCTGAGGAGCAAATGTGCACATTAGAAAACCACCAGCATAACTGCAATCTCTCTGGGAGGCCACCACAGAGAAAACACAGCTTATTTTGGCAACTAAGTGGAAAAATACCTCCTGTTTGCCTATGTACACATGTATGCATCCAGGGCTGGGATGGAGCTGAGGACTGGGAGGTATGGAGGAAGAAGGGAAAAGGATGGGGGTAAAATATGAGATCAGAACCGTGGTGAGGATGGTACGTGTGTGTCTATGTAACTCTGCGTGTACTTCTGTGCACGTGAGTGGGATCTGTAGCTGCAATGCGGGCATGGGAGAGACAACATGAACGGAGAGTGCTCACATTCAATGGAGACACTGGTTCCCAAACTCGGCAGCACAATGAAACATCTGGGAAGCCTTAAAGATGCTGATGCTTGAGCCCCACCCCTGAAGACTCTAGTCTAACTGGTATAAGTAGTGTGGGGAGTGGAACAATGGTCCCTGGAAGGTGTCTACTTTCCAGTCCCAGGAACCTGTAAATATGTTATAGTACATGGCCAAGAGGTATTAACATTGCTAACCAACTGACCTTAAAATGGGGAAATTATCCTAGATTATCTGGGTGGGCCAGATGGAATCACAAAGGTCCTTAAGAGCAGAAGAGGGAGATAGAAGTTAAAGGTCACGGTGATGTGATTTAGCAGGACTCAGTTCACTGGTGTTGGCTCTGAAGATGGAGGAGGGGGCCATGAGCCAAGGAATGGAGGAAGCCTCTAGAAGCTGGAAAAGGCAAGGAAATTAATTCTCCCCTGGAGCCTCCACAAAGGAATGCAGCCCTGCCCACACCTTGCTTTTTCCTTAGCCCAGGTAGATCTGGGTCAGATTTCTGACCTCCAGAACTGTAAGATGATAAATGTGTGTTGTTTTTAAGCCACTAAGTTTGTGGTAATTTGTTACAGCAATAAAAGAAATCAAAAACACTGGTATGGCCTGAGCTTCCAGGAGTTTAAAAGCCCCCCGGGTGATTCTAACGGGCAGCAAAGTATGATAACCACCAGACTACAGGGAAGACAAGACAAGGACATGCTGGTATGATTGCTTATGCTGGAAAGATGCATGGTGATCTCACCCGGGAAGTCAGCAAGTCACCCACCAAAGAATGTACCATCCGTTCTTAGCCACCTACCCAGAAATGACTACACAGTGGCTTACCAAGGCACATCACAGGATGGGCATGCTTCACCATCCTGGTGGCTAGAATCCTTCCTAGTCTGACCGCTAAATAGGCTATATTTCCTTTAGAGAAAGAATAATCAGGGGCGCCTGGGTGGCTTATTGGGTTGAGCATCCAACTCTTGGTTTTGGCTCAGGTCGTGATCTCAGGGTCGTGGGATTGAGCCTGAGGTAGGCCTGGGCGCTCAGTGAGGAGCCTGCTTAAGATTCTCTCCCTCTCCCTCTCCCTCTGCCCCTCCCCCCTCTCTGAAATTAATAATTTTTTTTTTTTTAAAGAACAATTATACCTATGATGAGCAGATTTTCTCTAGAGCTTAGTTTCTTACTAACACTCTAGGAAGGAACTGGCCAATCACTGAATTATACGCAAATATATAAATTAGTACATTCACGTTAGCACCATCAGGAAAAGGACTCAAATATCCTCCCCTCTGTGCTTAAACTAGTAATAACCACTATTAGCATTATAAAGATAGAGGGTTTCTCCATTTGCTTTAGCAATCTACTTATAAATACATGAATTTATTTATTTATGATAAATGCAGTAGTGTTGGGGGAAGAAATGAACTCATTCTTTATGGAGATTGAGACAAGAAATACTTGCTGTAGAGTTCTGACAGGTGCAGCCCTGCCCTCAGAGTGAGCACCGTCCATTCCCAGGGCTGCCGTGCTCCCAGGTCTGTGGTCATCGTTCTTGAAAGCCATGCCACCGTGAGCCTCCGTGGCACTGCCACCAGAGCTAAAACCTTAGAACCTCCCACTTGTCTCTCCTTCTGTTGTCTTCCTCAGAGAGGAAGGGCAATGTGGTAGAAAAAGTGGTCACGAGAATCAGATGACCCGTGCTGGAATTTCGATGCTGTCACTTACAAGTGATGTGACATTAGGAGGCCCCTCAGCCACTCTGAGCTCCATCGCTAGCAAACAGGGCTAGCGTCACCTTCATGATGCTGTGTACTGATTAAATGCAATGACACAGATGGAGACCCCGTCGTTCCTATGCTTTCACACGTCACCTCCACATGTCAGAAACTTCTGACATCCCTTCTTGTTGGTCCTGTGCTCTCACTGAGCTCTGGTACCAAACCTCCAACTGTCTACTCAACACTACCACTCGGATGGCTCACTGGCATCTCTAACTGGACATGTCCCAACTGGACTTGGGATCTCCACTTACAGACCACTGGCCCCCCGGCCCCCCAACTGTCCATCACAGTACAAGTACCATCAGTCACCTGCCTCTGTCCTCTTCCTCTCCATTCCAACCACCGCAGGGCTCCTACCAGGCCCTGTCCCCTCGCACCACGTGCTACAAGCACGGGAACTTTTCAGGTAGGCCCCCAACAAAGCTCTGTTTTCCCTAAGCCATCCTGCTGTGGTTTGCAAATTAATCTTGCTCCAACCAGACCTGTCACATCAAGTCCTGAACAGAGATCTTCAAGCACTTTTCTGCCCCACAGTCTGGAATTTATGAGGGAAGAGGAGCCAGCTCCACTGGGTATGTGGATGACACAGGGTCCCCGCGGCCCGGAGCACCACACACCAGTGTACGACGCTCTGAGCAATTTCATCCCATTATCACATAAAGGAAAAGCTCCTGGGACATGTGGCTCGTAAAACAAAGTATTTTTTAAAGCAGCGACAAAGGACTAGAAATTTCTTACCAAATTTTTTTACATAGTGTTCAGCTAACTACAATCTAAATCTGCCACAAAGCACCCTCAACTGCGTTGAACTGTAATAATCCATCAATGCTAAACTACGTGTTTTGTAGTATTAAAATCATTTAACAAATATTCGAGCCTTTAGTATTTACGCTAAACAGCAAACGTGGTCAACCCCAGACATGTTCTTACCGTTCTGTTCATCTAGTTCATTCCCAATTTCCTTCCCCATCTGTTTCTGGCGACTTATAATAGAGGACAGGGCATCCAGGCCTGCATCCTGTTCTGAAAGAAAAAGTACAAGAGGCCACTAAAAACCAAAGGAAAACTATTTGAAGTCCATACCCAGGCATGTAATACAATTCAATATACTGTAAAAATAACACTTAGGTCAGGAAAAGAGAAAAAACAGTTCATATTAAAGAGAAAATAAAGAAAAAAATATTAAATACCTACCTCATACCTTAAACTAAAACGATTTCCAGATAAATTAAAATTTTAAATATTACAAATGAAATAACATAAGATTTGACTACACCAACGTTTTAAACTTCAATACATAAAGAGCATAGGCAGATTAGTAAGAAAAATATTCCAATTTTATAAATGGGCAAAGGATAGAGACATGAAGTTCACAAAAGAATACCAAAGGAAAAATAAATAAAAGTCTTGAGAGCACTGATTTTTTAAAAATATCGATAAGAAACAATGATGAGATTTTTCTTTGGATTATCGTATTTGGAAGGATTGAAATGCATGCTAATGCCCAGGGTTAACAAACGTGTGAAGGAGAAGCTCCTAAGCATTGTCACGGGAGGACAGGAAACATACCTTTCTACAGAGCAAATCGTGCCGACTTTTCATCTCTCAATTCCATGTGTAGGAACGTAAGAAAACATTCAGATGGTATGCAATGAAGTATTTACAAGGATATTCCCTGAAACATTTCCTAGGCTGGTTATCAGTTTATTGCCTCTCAGTCCCAAAGTCACCCTTTTTGGCTGTTCGGTGAAAATGCATCTGGATCCTTTAAGTACTTTTTCCTTTGCCGGCTCTGTCAATAGGCAGGACTGCAGAGACTCGGCAGAAGGATGGTGTTTGGCTTCTGGGCTCCCGCCTGCTCCCTCGACAAGCTCCTGCAGCGCTTACAGCTACTGCCCCACCACCACCACGTGGCTGGCGGGACTTGGGCTCACTGGCCACTGAGTGTCCCGGGGCCCTGGTCGACCAGCAGTCCCTCCCCCAGAGCGGCCAGTAGGACTTAGGCTTGCCAGTCACTGAGTATCCTGCCTTGTTCCTCTACTCCCCTGCTCAGGTTAATAAAAATATTACATTTTCCCTGTTCAAATCTCTTTTTCCTGATTGGACCCCAGAGGCATACATGTATAGTAGTAGAAAATTGGAAACTATCTAATGCCCAAACACAGGGATTTGTTTAAAAACATATAGTATATTCATGAGTAAAACACTAGATAGCTATTAAAAATGATATCATACATGAACATTTTGATGTTAAAAGAAGTTAATGATACATAGGTCAGTTAAAAAGCAGGATACAGAACAATGTATAGGAAAATAGCATTTTTCTTTTAAAAATTGAAGATATATTACTTCGCTAGATTTTGAAAATTTAAAGGTAAAAGAATTCAAGTTACTCGAGATCCTTTCTTTAAAATGTGATGTTATTTTCTTTGTTTCTGTTTTTGTTTTCCACTGGGCAGTCTCGGTGGGCTCTTTGAACTTTCTTCTTCACTTTCAGGTGCACTGGGAAGAATGTTCTGGGGCTGAGTCTAATGATAAGGACTCTTTCTACCCCAGCAATATGCCAGGTGAGGGCAACAAGCCATTCACAACTTCACTTGTTGATGGGGATTTTTAAATGACTGTGTCACAGAAAATCGTATCTACAAAAGCAGAAATCACAAAGGTCTTTTCTTACCCAAGAGCATAGTAACATTTACTTATTTTTTTCCTTGTCCTTTTATGGAATTAAGCCATTACACCTAACTTGTTAATTCATCTGGAATTTATTTAAACTAACGGTGTGAGGTAAGGACCCCTCAGTAACATTTTTTTGACACTATGTACATTTTTAACTATACAAATGACCTGCCGTCTCCAGGGATTGTTCCAAGGGACCACTTTATAGCAAAATCACTTTATAATGAGGTCCTTTTGGTCTTTAGCAACAACCTTTTGGATGGCCTCCAAGGTAAATCTATCGTCAACCTAGTGCTGCCTTAGGATGGCCGACGTTACAGTAAAATTCCAAATGCATCCCAAGAATAATCTATATAAAGGATCAGGGGTCAAGGGTCAATGTGGATTAAAAGGTAAAACAATTTAACAAGAGGAAAGGAGACTCCTCTACAGTTTTCATTAGGAGAATCATGAATGCTCCGAAGTTGCTTTATCTGGTAGAGACATAGATTATGAATGGAAATACCGATACTACCGCACTCTCTTCTCTCCACCTTGACTCACTGTCTGACTTGACTACCAAAAAGTTATCTCGCTGATGCAAAACAGAACGAGGGTCAAAAATTCTGTGCTACTCGGCTCATTTCTGTAAGAACCTGGTACCTCCTCACTACGGTAAAGTGCTACGATAAGTTTCCATTCCATAATCCAAAGACACAGAGGGTCCAAGTAACAGAGATGCTGTGTATGTATTAATAATCATACTGACGACCTGAGCTTCTCCAGGCTTACAGTGGCATTTCTAAGGGGATGCAGTGCGGTCACCCGAGACACAATGAGCAAGAGAAAATGCTGCTACTCACAGAGACAGAAACAATAAAGACCCACGCAATTATGCAGAGCCATGCGAAACTACGCCAATGGCACACTCGTAGCTCATTGCCCCTAGTCTGCCCTCCATCACATAACCCCCGTCACTATGATATCATAATCGTTTGCAACATACCATACTCTATCAATCGTCTGTCGGTATTATAATGGTGTTAATTTTTAAGAATGGATGAGCATCATGCTACCCAGAATAATGGCCCCCTGGAGATGTCCACATCCCAATCCCTAGAACCTGAGATTACGAGACCTTACATGGCAAAAGTAACTCTGCAGATGTGATTAAGGCTAAGGAATTTGAGATGGGAGAGTGTTCTGGGTGACCCAGGTGGGCCCAGTGTAATCGTGAGCCCTTCAAACCAGAGACTCTTTCCCAGCTGCAGTCAGAGGGAGACTCGAAGAGGGTCAGGAGATGCAAGTTGCTGGCTTTGAACACTGAAGGGGACTATGAGCCAAGGGATGTGGGGGGCCTTGAGAAGCCAGAAAAGGTGAGGGAACAAATTCTTCCCTGGAGCCTCCAGAAAGGAACCAGCCCAGCCAACACCTTGATCTTGGCCCAGGAAGAGCTGTATTGAACTTCTGACCTGTGGAACAGTAAGATAATAAACTTGCACAAACTTCCCTATGTTTGTGCAAATTTATTGCTGCAGCAACGGAAAACTAATACAATCATTGTTTTTGAAAATCCCTTTGGAGTAATTAGGTGTTTGGATCCTTCCTATCTTTAGACATTCTGAAAAACCATCCTCTAACTGAACATCATGTAATTGTGGGAGGACTATCTGGTGGCTCTAGATCAGAGAGGGACAATCATCATAACGTGTTCTTGCCAAAAATAACAAACTTGATTCTGATCAAGCCACAAAATCTAACTACCAATTTACAGAAAATATGTGTGGCAGAGGAATATGTTAAACAATATATGGGATTACAAATAGCAAGTCTAGATAGTGGGAAAGTACAGGGCGAATGACCCTGCTTCCTCAACACAGAAACTGCAAAGGGAAAAAGAGAGAGTTGGCAAAAGTACCTATCTATTAAAGAAACTTAAGGGACATACCAATCAGTTGTAATGTATAGACCACATTCAGATCCTGAATCGAATGACCTAAAAAAAAGTCCATCGTGGGCAATCTGGGAGATCTGAACACTGGATACTTGATTACATTAAGGAATTCCTGTTAACTTATTAAGGGTGATAATGGCATTGTGGTTATATTTTAAAAAACAATCCTTATCTTTTATAAACATACTTTAGAGATATATTCCAGAATATCCACCACTGAAATGATATGACATCTAGGATTTGCTTCAAAAATAATCCCAGGGATGGGCAGGATGGGGAGGTGGATAGACATAGAGATGAAACAAAACCGGTTAGGAGTTGGTAATGGTTGAAGCAATTGATGGGCAAAATGGGATCGTTATCTTACTCTCTCTACCAACATAGTTCTGAAACTGTCCACAGCAAAAAGTTAGCAACATTTTAACAAATAAAGAAAACCAAGGGACATTCCTAAGAGCTGCAACCTCAGGCCCCTGACCGAGTACATGACAAGGGCCCCAATGGCTGGAGCTGTGTCTTCTTTTCCTGTATTTTTGCCCCAGTTCTGAGCCCAAGTGGTGGCACAGAGCATACTTAATACATATGCTTCAATCAAGGAATGACCACAGAGGGCCCACTAGGCTTGCACAAGAACGCACCTCAGTCTCTGCTGGACACAGGGGTGGGCTTGTGGGCAATACTAGATAGCCCTCTGAGTTTAGATCATAAGGAAAAGTAGTTGATGTTGTATTAGTTAGGGCCCGGACAGAAGCAATGGGAATTCTCACATTTGACACAAGGAGGAGCTCTCCCTGGACAAGGGGAAGTAAGGGACAGACGAGGATAGCTGGATCTGCTGGATAAAGTTAATTACTCCATTGGGAAAACTCCCAGAGCAAGTCCTAAGAGTAGATGTTTCTATTTTTGTTTGCATTTTAAGATTTGAGGAAAGGAATCCTGGTGTAGGTGACAGCTACCGGAAAGGGTATCTTCCAAGAAAGTTGTCTGTGAAGTTACGGTTGCCAGGGTTCAAAGATGAGCTGCCCAGCTTTGCCAGTCTGGCTGGCCACCTTCCCTGCTGCTATTTCACGTGATGACCCGGAGGGACCTAAGAACACAGAAGTCCAGAACGAGTGCCCAACTTTCTGCTAGAATCTACAAAGAATGTCGATGGAATCGTGGTACGAAGAGACGGCACTAAAACCCCATCTATAAGATAGCAGGAGGGGAAGAATGAAGGGGGTGAAATCGGAGGGGGAGACGAACCATGAGAGATGGGACGATGGACTCTGAAAAACAAACTGAGGGTTCTAGAGGGGAGGGGGGGAGGATGGGTTAGCCTGGTGATGGGTATTAAAGAGGGCATGTTCTGCATGGAGCACTGGGTGTTATGCACAAACAATGAATCATGGAACACTACATCAAAAACTAATGATGTAATGTATGGTGATTAATATAACAATAAAAAATTTTAAAAAAACCAACAACCTATCTACAGAGAGCCCCTGAGTAAAGGTAGAAGGGCACTTCATTCCTCCTCCACAGTCTGCCATCCGACTCAGAGGCAAGGGTCTAACCAAAAAGTCACCCTCCTTCGTTGTATCTCAGGGATTTTCGAGGTGATTTGGTTAATGTCAGCCCCTCACCCATCTTCTGCCTAATGGCCATTGGTGCCTCAAATTACAGCTTCAGCACAGAAGCCAAAGCTGGCTAACTGGTTGTCATGAGGCTTCGTTTCTAGGTTAGAAAAGGAAAGCATTCATTGCCTTGAGTCTAAGTTCTACCGATGAACTGTTATTTTAGGATGATTTTCAAAGTGTTTTCTAAGGGTCAACAAAAGTACAGAAAAGCTAACAGATTCCATGGGCGAAAGGAAGTTAGACATGACCCTTCATGGTCCCTTATTTCTTCCAGTGCAGGACCTGGCAATGAAGGAAAACCATGGCAACCTCAGTCCATCCCCAAGATTCTTCAGGCAGAGAAAAGGCTAATAATGGTTTAACGTCAAGATTGCTTCCATTTGTGTGTGTGTGTGTGTGCTTATCCTTGAAAAACAGCTTGCTGGGAAAGCGAAGAGGAATACAGCATTTCAGAACACCAAGGTAAGGGGAGAAGAAGAAAATGTCCTGAATGCACCCAGCTACTGTCCCCCACTCCTTCATCTGCCCGTCCCGTCCCCACCCCTCCACCCCAAAGGCCGGCGGGGCCTTCAAAGGGCGGGCATCTCAATAAGGATGCTCTCTGCTTTGGAGGCTCGACACAAAAACCTGCAGGTGGCATCCTCTCGCACCTGACCTACCACAGTCTCTGCACGCAGCGCCCTCTCAGTGATGGGGATACTTCTCCTGACTGAAAGCAGCTTTTCTGGGCAAAAAAAAAAAAAAAAAAAAAAAGAAACAATGCTAGAAAATTCATTACTCTCAGCGAGCAAGACACTCCTTTCAGGAACCGTGAATCCGGAAGGATAAAGCCCTGTAGGTGAATTGCTGTGCACAGTGCTCTGTGTGGTTCATTTTGCTTCAGACACAATAATGGGAGAAGTACATACAATTAAAGAGATAAGGGAGGCACAGAGGTCCATTTACTAGATAATTCCACTGTGAACAGGGAGTTCAAGACAGAATTAGACCTCTGCTTCTGGCCAAGAGCGAGTGACAGGGACCTGATTTACTTCTGGCCTGAAACAACTGAAAAAACAACTGGAAAAAAAAACAAAAACACAAAACCACAGGCAAAATATATAAAACAACAGTTTCAAGAGAGACGCGGACATCAGGAAATGAAGGACAATGCTCCTCGAGGGATAGGAAACAACTGAGATGAGCTCTAGGGCTGCTCCCAAATATTGCCCAGCATGAGGATGGGGGAGCATATGCCCAGGGGGAGCCCAGCCCTGCACTGAGAAGCATCCAAATAGGTCAAGGAGGGGAGAGTATGCAGGGCACAGCACAGAGGAAAGGGCTGCATACACAAGAATCTCTGAAGGTTTGCACGGGGTCCACCTTGAGGCGTCAGTTGGGTGTCCGCTAACCAGGACACGTGCATAAGGGAAAGAACCACCTGCAAGCCAGAGGGAATGACCCTCCGAGCTCAAACTGGGTTGGACATCGTTCCTATTCTCACCAACCAGGTTGCCTCATGATTTACGGGGCATCAGAGTGCTCAGAATGCTTTTAGCTCTGTAGCGGGCTAGACTACCTCTACACTGGAGCCAGCAAACATTTTCTATGAAGGGCCAGACAGTAAACATTTGGGGCTCTGTGGTCCATATGGTCTCCAGTGCAGCTTTCAACTCTGCCGCTGCAGCAGGAAAGCATTCGTAGGTAAGACAAAAATAAGTGAGCATGGTTGTGCTCTCACAGAACTTTATTTGAATTTTATATAATTTTTACAAGTCATGAAATTGTCTTCTTCTATTTTTCAGCCACTTAAAAATGGAAGAACTGTTTTTAGCTTGCAGCCCATTACAAAAACAGGTGGTGGATAAGATGTGGCCCACAGGTCGTGGTTTGCTGACTCCTCCTCTAAAATAAACACTGTTCTGGTCCACCTTACAAAATAATACCCAAATAACTGCAACACCCCCGCAAAATCTCAAGAATATTTCTAGAAATACAAAAACATCTAGTACCCAAAAAAGAAAAATTCACACCTGGCTTCCAAATGAATGTTCCCCCGCTAAGATTAGAAACAAGGCAAGGACGTCTGCTCTCCCAATTTCCAGTCAACATCGTACTGGATATTGTAGCAAGTGCAATAAGGCAAGAAAAAGAAATAAAAGGCATCCAGATTGAAATGAAGAAGGAAAACCACAATAATTAAAAGAAAAAGAATGTCAGAGTGGATCCAAAAAACAAGCATCAGCTACATGTTGTCTGCAAGAGCCCCACTTTAAATATAAAGGCACATATAGATTAAAAGTAAATGGATGGAGAAAGACAAATTGTACTAACACTCATCAAAAGAAAACAGGAGTAGCTATATTAATTTCAGACAGAGCAGACCTCAAAGAAAGTAAAGTTATCTGGGACAAAGAGAATCATTACCTAAAGATAAGGCAGTTGATTCCCGGAAGACACAATCTTTAATGTGTACATGCCTAAACAACAGAGTATCAAACGACATGGGGCAAAAACCGATAGAACTGTAAGGAGAAATAGATAAATCCACTATTACAGTTGAGATTTAACATCCCTCTATCAGAAATGGACAGATTCAGCAGGCAGGAAAATCAGTAAGGACTAAGTTAAACTTACCATCACTATCAATCAACTGGCTATAATGGACATCTATAGATTATTTCATCCAACAGAAGCAGAATACATATACTTCTCAAGCTTACATGGAATATTCACCAAGATAAACCACATTCTGGGCCATAAAACACACATTGACGTATGTTTAAAAACAGAAATCATACAATGTCTGCTCTCAAACTACAATGGAATTAAATTAGAAATCAGTAACAGAAAGATAACTGGAAAACACCCAAATATGTGGAAATTAAACAACATGCTTCTAAATAACACATGATCAAAAAGAAATCTTAAGGGAACTTCAATAATACTTTGAAGTAAATGAATATGAAAACAAAACTAAATTTACCAGATATGACAAAAGCAGTACATAGAGTGAAATTTATAGCACTGAATGCATATGTTAGAAAAGAAGAGAGGTCTAAGATCAAGAGTCTTTTCCACATTTCAGAAAACTAGAAAAAGACCAAATTAGGGGCGCCTGGGTGGCTCAGTCCATTAAGCATCTGCCTTCAGCTCAGGTCATGATCCCAGGGTCCTGGGACTCAGCCCCGTGTCGGGCTCCATGCTTGCCGGGAACCTGCTTCTCCTTCTCCTCCCCACTTGTGCTCTTTCTCGCTCACTCTCTCTTAAATAAATAAAATCTTTTTTTAAAAAAGAGCAAATTAAATCCAAAGTAAGCAGAAGAAATAATAAGAGAGATCAATGAAATTTAAATAAGAAATCAACAGAGTAAAATCAATGAAACCAGAAAGATCAATAAAATCAATAAGCCTCTAACCAAGCTAACTAAAAAAAAAGAGAACACAAATGACTAATCAGAAATGAAAAAAGTGGACACCACTACAGATCTAATGGACATCAAAAGGATAATAAAGAAATATTATGAACAACTTTATGCCCACAAATTTGATTACCTAGACGAAATGGCTCAATTCCTAGAAAGACACAAGCTGTCAACATTCACGCAAGAAATTGACAATCTGAATAGGTCTGTACCTATTAAAGAAATTGAATTAACAATAACCTCCCAAAACAGAAAACACCAGGCCCAAATGGATTCACTGGTGAATTCTTTTTTTTTCTTTAAAGATTTTATTTATTTATTTGACACAGAGAGACACAGCGAGAGAGGGAACACAAGCAGGGGGAGTGGGAGAGGGAAAAGCAGACTCCCCGCGGAGCAGGGAGCCCGATGCGGTCCTGGGATCATGACCTGAGCCGGAGGCAGATGCTTAAAGACTGAGCCACCCAGGCACCCCTCACTGGTGAATTCTACCAAACATCAAAGGAAGAAATTATACCAATTCTCTACAATCTCTTTCAGAGGACAGAAGCAAAGAGGATACTTCCTAAGTCATTTTCTGAGGCCACCACTGTCCTAATACCAAAACTAGACAAAGACATTAAAGAAAAGAAAAACACAGACCAGTAGCACTCATGTTAATAGACACAAAAATCCTCAAAAAAATATTAGCAAATCAAATCCAACGATGTATATAGTACACACAAACAGTGAGATTTATCCTAGGTATGTATGCCGAGTCCAACATTCAAAAATCAATTAATATAATCCATCATATTCACAGGCTAAAAAAGAAAAATCATATGATCCTATCACTAGATGCAGAAAAAGTACTTGACAAAATCCAACATTCATTCATGATTAAAAACTCACAGTAAACTAGGAATAGAGGAGAATTTCCTCAACTTGATAAAGAATACCTACGAAATCCCCAGAACTAACATCACACTTGATGGTGTGAAACTTGAAGCTTTCCCACTAAGATCAGGTACAAGGAAAGGATGTCCTCTCCCAACACTCCTTTCCAACACTGTACTGAAGTTCTACTGATGCAATTAGATGAGACAAGACAGGATGAAAAAATAGGTACAAATTGGGAAGAAAGAAATAAAACTTTGTTTGGAGATGACACAATCATGTAATGGAGAAGATCCAAAAAGGACTAACAAAAATCTCCTGAAACTAATAAGCGATTATAGCAAGGTTGCAGGATACAAGGTTAATATACAAAAGGCATTCACTTTACTATAAACCAGCAATGAATGGGTGTAATTTGAAATAAACACAACACCATTTATATTAGCATTCCTCAAAATAAAGTACTTAGGTCTAATCTAACAAAATATGTACAAGATCTATATGAGGAAAACTGTAAACTGATGAGTGGAATCAAAAAAGAACTAAAAGAGAGATATTCCATGTATGGGGATAGAAAGACTCAATTTGTCAAGACATCAGTCTTCCCCCCACTTTATAGACCTAATGCAATTTCAGTCACGATCCCAGCAGGTTATTTTGTGGATATTGACAAACGGACTCTAAAATGTACGTGGAGAGGGGCGCCTGGGTGGCTCAGATGGTTAAGTGTCTGCCTTCAGCTCAGGTCATGATCCCAGGGTCCTGGGATCGAGCCCCGCATTGGGGTCCCTGCTTGGCAGGGAACCTGCTTCTCCCTCACCCTCCTACTGTTCCCCCAGCTTGTGCTCTCTTGCTCTCTCTGTCAAATAAATAAACAAAATCTTAAAAAAAAAAAAAAAAAGACTTTCTTAAAATGTATATGGAGAGGCAAAAGACTCAAAATAGCTTACACAATATTGCAGGAGAACAAAAGTAGAACACCGACACTACTTGACCTCAAGAGTTACTCTAAAGCTATAGTAATTAAGACACAGTGGTACGGATGAAAGAACAAACAGATCAATAGAACAGAACAGATTGCCCAGAAATGGACCCACATAAATATAGTAATGATCTCTGACAAAGCAGCAAAGGTAAAACAATGGAGCAAAGACAGTCTTTTCAACAAATGGTGCTGGAACAACTAGACATTCACATGCAAAAGACCTTCAACTAAATTTTGCTATGTACCTAAAACTGCTCTAAAAAAAAGAAAAAAGAAAGTCCTATGCACTTTACAAAAAAGCCCTTAACAAATTAGTGAGTTTAGCAATGTTGCGTGATCCAAGATCAATATACATAAATCAGTTGTACTTTTATACACTAGCGACAATCAGAAGTAGAACTTTTAAAATACCATTAATAAGAGAATAAAAACCATGAAATACTTAGGAATAAATCTGATAAAAAAACGTACAGGACATGCACAGTGTCATACATATGTCAAAACTTACTGAATCACACATTTTAAATATGTGCTATTTATGACATGTCAAGTATATCTCAGTAAAACTGTTTTTAAAAGGAATTAGAAAGAATAACGTATCTGTAATACACGAAAACCATGCAAACCATGCACAAAAATAGGAACATGAAAAATATCTATGACACACATTAAATAAAAAAAAGTAAAAGCTATGGCATTACCTATATCATGATCTCACTGATGTAAAAATATGTGTGCTTACATGTGTATGTGTGTGTAGAAAAAAAGCCCGAGGAAACACACCTTGATCTGTTTACAGTGTGAGACTGGAGAACCAGTAAGGAGAGCTTTCCCCATTACACATCCCTGTATTGTTTGAACTTTCCATAACCAATCATGCATTACTTCTGCTATTTAAAAAAGAGAAGAACATAAAAAACCAATTAGGCTTAAAAGGCACTGGACAAGATGAACTTGAAGGTAAAAGCCAAGTGGGTTTATTTTGTAGAAGAAAAAGGTGGGAGTGTTGTGTTTGGAGGATGAGTCCCACCATGGAGTACAGGGAGGGAGGCACGTACCTCGGATTCCCACCTGGGGGTATCAGTCAGAGCTGTGTGAGTGCTCCCCCCAACCAGTGGAGAATCACTACTTCCGTGGGCCACCTTGATGGATGACACCATCTGTCTATATGCCTCAGGACCTGAGGCACAAAATCACCATTATTATTTATTTATTTATTTATTTAAAGATTTTATTTATTCATTTGAGATACAGAGATACAGAGAAAGAGCATGAGCAGGGGAAGAGGCAGAGGGAGAGGGAGAAGCAGGCTCCCTGCTGAGCCAGGAGCCCGATGCGGGACTTGATCCCAGCACCCTGGGATCATGACCTGAGCCGAAGGCAGACACTGACCGGCTGAGCCACCTAGGCGCCCCTCACCAAGAGTTTTAAAGGACCAACAGCTCTCCCTATGATCTTCAATGGGTGTAAGGAACACTCAAGGCTGCAGTAAGTATCTGACAAAGGCCCACACTCTTGGGGGTTCAGTACCTTGGATAATTTTCTGCTGGTGTTGCCGGATTTCATCAAAACCCAAACCTCTGATCTCCTCCGGCTCCTCAAAGAGCCAAGGGTTGGGGACTCCTTGCTTAGCCCCTCCAGGCATCAGGCTGGACCTAGGAACAAGATTAAATGCGTTACATAACTCAAAAAATATAGCTCTGCTGCAAATTACTCCCCACACAAGTGCAGAGGTGGCCAGCCTCACATGCTCTGAAAATTCAATTCAACCACAATTTACTGCATCCTCCGTTTATGCCAGCAACCGTGCCCAGTACTGGAAGAGGTACGAGGAAGAATGAGGCACAGGCCCGGTCCCCGGAGACTTACAGCCCGCTAAGGAGACTAGAGCAGCCCCATAATACCCTCACTCATCTTCCAAGATACATTCGAGTCAATAATCATAAATGAGGGTCTTACATTTCAAAAACATAAGGCCAAATAGAAGTGGCCTTTTTATTAGGACAAAGTCTGTCTCACAAGCTACGTGACACCAAAGGCACATGTATTATTTCTCAACAAGATACAATGTTGCGACCACAGATTACGGCATTTAAAAATGACCACAGAATTTCTTATTAAAGGGCGTTGGGTTGCGTACAGACAGAAACACATACAGGGTTTCGAATCCAATCTCACAAATATAATGTGGCGCTCCCAACATAATAAACAAATTCTGAATTATCAGTCTTAATCTCTACTCGCCCTAGTAGCCCACCCACCCCTTCTGCACCAGACATACCGGCCTCCTTGCTGTCCCAGGAACAGAAAACACACGTTTTAGGCCTCAGTCTATAGGACTTTCATCTCAAGTATCTCCTTTCCTGTCCCCACCTGCCCACATTCCGTCTAAGCCTCAAGGACCACCTTGTTCATGAAACCATCTCTGGCCATTTCAACCCACAAATGAACAGTCATTCATTTGGGAGTCTGGTTCATAGGATTCACAGAAAATGATGGTGACATAACCATAGCGGCGGTCAACACAGTGGTTACACGTAGCAAGCACACGCAGCGAGCACAGCTCCAGACGATGTGCACGCGTTCATTCACCTCTCCCTCACTTATAACCCCTCTAGCACTTTCCACAGTTCTCTTATTACCTGGAAATAACTGCTACCCTGTTGTTGAACAATTTATGTAACTGAGCCTCATGTCTACGAGATAGAAGGCAGGAACCGAAAGTCACCCTTGGCTGGACTCTACGCTGCTCCCCAACCCAGAGCAAGCAGCTGTCAACACAGGTTCAAATCCTGGCCCCACCACCTACCAGCAAATCTGGACAGCAAATTCTACCTCCGAGGGCTGCCGGGGAGTAAATAAGATAATCCATTTATCCAACAAACCTTTATTCGGTACTTAGTATGTGGTAGGCATTGTTCTCATTCGTGGGAATGAGGAAAAAATGAAATACAGGAGAGAGACCGAAATCTCTGTCCTGACAAGGTATGCGTTTTTGTTACAGGTGCTGCTTCTATTCTGGTGGTGGCAGGTGGGAGGGAGACCAGGTGTGAAATGTGTAGAAAGCGTTCGATGCAGCTCTTGGAAGAGAAGAGTCATTCAACAAATGTCAACTAGTCTCGTTCTATCACTTAATGCACTGCATACACAGGGCACAATACCATACATTCACTACACTGCATACACTAAGCAAATACTCTGCTTTAATAAGTGAGTATACCCCCAAAGGGCTGTATCAACTGCATTTTTAGTCGAGCACTCTGGAACCTACACAAGAAGATGCTCCGTGGGGCGCCTGGGTGGCTCAGTCGTTAGGCGTTTGCCTTCGGCTCAGGTCATGATCCCGGGGTCCTGGGACAGAGCCCGGCATCGGGTTCCCTGCTCAGCGGGGAGTCTGCTTCTCCCTCTCCCACTCCCCCCGCTTGTGCTCCCTCTCTCGCTGTGTCTCTCTCTGTCAAATAAACAAATAAAATCTTCAAAAAGAAGAAGAAGAAGAAGATGCTACGTTTAGAGAAACAAACCCAGGCAAGACTCCTTAGACTAAGATTTTAAACACAGGGCTGCCCTCTCTACTCAAGGGCACAAATGTGCCAAACAGAAGCACAACTTGCTTCCACCCTGTCACAGTGGCAGATGTATTTCTTTAAAGCCTTACTTTACTTGGTGGGCCCCAAGGATCTAAGACGTCAAGATGCCAGATTTATTCCCTAGAGTAATCATTCAGTCTCACCTAACTCTGAAGATGGGGGGACGAAAGCATCGGAGAAGGGAAAGGAAGAGTGAGTTTACAAAGCGCATTCCTTGACTCTACCACTTCCCTGCAAGCACCACTCTGGTTCAAAATAGGACTCCTATGGGAGGTTGCGTATGGACCACTGAAAAAAGCAAGTGCTAAAGATCAGTGCAGTGGGGGGCGCCTGGGTGGCTCAGTCGGTTAAGCGTCTGCCTTTGGCTCGGGTCATGATCCCGGGGTCCTGGGATCGAGTCCCGCATTGGCCTCCCCCTGCCCAACAGGGAGCCTGCTTCTCCCTCTCCCTCTGCCTGCCGCTTCCCCTGCTTATGCTCTCTCTCTTTCTCAGTGTCAGATAAATAAAATCTTTAAAAAAATAAAATAAAACACACATTAAAAAAAAAAAAGACCAGTGCAATGGGTCAGAGGTACATAGAGTAACCTCGGCAGTGCGTCTGTCCCCAGCTACGAGCAGCCACCCACCCAAATGAGTACACTGCACCTGCGCGGACAGCAGACATTGTCCCTCCAAAGTTAAAGCTGGACTGTCTCCCTGGTGGCTCTTGCCACACCAAGAGCATATTTTGACAAACTACTGAAGGAGAAAATAAAACAGATGTAATAAAACTGATTGAGCCATCTCAAAAACAACAAATGAGAACTACAGCCTTTACTTATATCTACATATATATTTAACACATATTAGAGAATACGGTACAATGTGGGCACAGTTTAATATTAACATCAAACACACATGAGCCAGCAGACATACAGGAAAGATTTCCCGGGGCCGAAGGCAGAGCTATGAAGGCCCTAAGCACTGAAAGAACGGTTTTGGTCTCACTCACATAGTTCGATATAAAAGCAATAGTAAGCTGCGCTGTGACTGGCCAAAGTAGACCAAAGTGAAAATTCTTCCCTAATGCCTCTCTCCTTGCATTGGAAGTTTGAAAAGAAAGCTTGGCAGTTCAAGGCTGACCTTCATCTATCTCTCCCCTTGGTGTTTATACTTTGTTGATGCCCCAACTCCAGTGGGAAACTCAGCAATGGATATGGCTTTACCTACGAGAGCTGGTAAGATCATAGGCATCAACGTATGCAGAAGACTTGATTTTCTTTCCGTTAGGTTTTACGTTCAAGCTAATATTTGGAATGACGCCTGTTATTACTCAGCACTCTCCTAGGTAAGAAGGAAAACGTGAAAGACTTTAAGACATGATTCCTGCTTTCAAAGAGTTTACCATCAAATTGAAAAGAGAAACTAACCACACACGAACGAATTGTTAACCAGAAGAAGACCACAGCTAGCCTTGTTATCACTGGGCATTCCAACAACCTCTTCAGCTCTGTTCTTCTCACCCATAAAACAAGCAAACTAAGTAGGTCAATGATGTCCAACCTGCTTTCTGGCCCAACTCTGGAGGAAGTTCCTCATTATGAGTTCCTCATTAATAGGGGAAGACTCACCTTGGGAGGGGGGGAGCAGGTATTCTTTATAATCCTGCAGATGACTTTCTATCAGAAATCACTGAATTAGATGAAGTACTAAATTGCATAAATAAGAGCAGGGAGGGGGAAAAAAAGAACATTTTCCCCACAAAAACCTATTCTCCTCTTCCCCCATTTTCCCAATTTTAATTCAAGAGCACGACTGACCCATTGGCTCAGGCCCAAAACCTTGGCATCAACTTTGACTCTTTCTTTCATACCCCACAGCTTCTACTGCATCAGCAAATCTGTGAAAACATACCTGAGTCTGACCATTTCTTCTCATTCTATTGCTTCTACGCCATATCCCTTCCTGCTTCCTGCTTCTGCTCCCACCCTCCACAATCTACCAGCACCCTCAGCATAAAATGCAACACCTTTACTATGACCTACAAGCCACATTAGCCTCCTTACTGTTTGTAGAACACAGTGAGCACATTCTCATCTCAAGTCCTTCGCACCTGCTGTCCCCCTGCGTTAAGGCACTCTTCCCACAGACAGCCACGTGGCCTTGCCCCCTCACTCTATTCTCCTCTGCTGAAATATCACCTCCTCAGAGATGTGCCCCTGACCACTCTGTCTCTGGGGCACCTGGGGGGCTCAGTCAGTTCTGTCTGACTCCTGATTTCGGCTCAGGTCATGATCTCGGGATCATGGGATCAAGTCCCGTGTTGGACTCCGAGCTCAGCAGAGAGTCTGCTTGAGATTCTCTCTCCCTCTGCGCCCACCACACTCTCTCTCTCTCTCTCAAATAAATAAATCTTAAAAATAAAATAAAATTAAATAGCACCCTTCCCTGTAACTCCTCAGCCCACCTCCTCCTTATTTTGCCTTATTTTTCTCTGTAGCACTTCAACAACCAGCTATTAGATAGGATGTATTTGTTTACTTTCTGCCTCCCGCACTAGACTAGAAGCTCCCCAGGGTAGGGACTGTCTTGCTCCTCACGATACCCTCAGTGCCTGGCGTAACAGGCACTGAAGAAAAAAAAAAAGTGGAGAGAATTAACTTACTCGGCAAAAACCAGACCTGAATGAATGAAATCAGTCAGCGGAGTCAGGAAATGGTAGTATCGCACCCTCGTGCTGTGTTCTGTGTGATTTCAGAGGCATTTTACAGCCCTGGTTTCATTTGCATCATACACAAGCCTGTGTGTAAGTCAAGGCAGGTATTACTGACAAGAAAACCAAGGAAAAGAGACTCATGTGACTTTCGGGAGGTCGCGCACTGAGTGGCAGAGCTAACGGTGAGACCCATCTCTTCGCATTCTTCTTTTTTTCTTAAGATTTTGCTTATTTATTTGAGAGAGAGAGAGAGCACAAGCAGGGAGGAGGGTCAGAGGGAGAAGCAGACTCCCCACTGAGCAGGGAGCCCGATGTGGGGCTCAATCCCAGGATCCTGGGGTCATGACCTGAGCCGAAGGCAGACGCTTAACCGACTGAGCCACCCAGGCGCCCCCCTCTTCATGCTCAACCCAAGGCTCTGTCTCTCTGCCATCGCAGGGGAGGCTTCGTGAAGGTAGGGACACTGGACGCAGCCCTGCAGAGTGGGTAAGGGTTAGCAGTACCGGGAGGGCAGGATGGAGGGCATTCCCAGAAAGGACACACACACGGATGAGGTCTCTGGGGCAGGGGAGGTGAGCCGCACAGGTGCACAGGACACGAGAGGAGAGGGTGGAATGTGCAAGGCTGGGTCTGACGGCATTAATTCCCGGGCAGGCAGCCGTGGCACACCTGCCTCTGTTCTCCTCGTCCCCTTCATCCTCACGCCTGCAGAACCTTGTCATTTTAGCGCACGAGTTGTTTCCTGTCCTAGAAATCCTCCCGTTCACAGCCAAGTTTCCCTAAAGAAGGAACCATGCCCACCCGCCCGGCTTCCGCTGCCATCCCAGGCTGCCCTGCAGCTCTACAAAACTCTTCCTTCCCACCCGTGGTCTCCTTACTGCCCAATGTCCCCTGTTGCCACCCCGCCCCTTTGCCAGTCCTCGTTTGTCACCACTGACCGTAGCCCTTATCCGTGTCCCAGCCACTCCTCCCTTGGCTTCCTCCAGGCTACTCTCGTCCACGGGCGGCCGCTTCCCTGTAATTTGCAGGGACCTCTTCCTCCATCTGCCCCTTAAATAGTCGTGTTCTTCAGCAGTTCTCCTCGGACCTTCTTTTCCTGCCGTCTGACCTCTCTCTGGGCAATGCTTTCTGTTCCTGTGGCTGTGGGCTCTAAGTACAGGAGCTGGCAGGGACGCCTGGGGGGCTCAGTCGGTGAAGGGTCTGCCTTCAGCTCGGGTCATGATCCCGGGGTCCTGGGATCGAGTCCTGTGTGTGGCTCCTTGCTTAGCGGGGAGCCTGCTTCTCCCTCTGCCTATAGCTCCCCCTGCTTGTTCTCTCTTTCTCTGACAAATAAATAAATTAAATCTTAAAAAAAAAAAAAAAAGAACAGGATTTAGCAGGTGCTTATGCACTTTTTCTGCCCCAGTACAAATGAAATAGGACACATTCTCACGGGTCCTTATGGTGGTGGGTTCTTAACTGGGGGTTGGGAGAGAGGCATGCTCCCCTCCCTAGCAAGGCAGGATCTGAATCTGAAACCCCACATACCAAAATCCAGGGGAGGCAGGTCCTCTCCCCTCTCTCATCCTGATTGAAAATCACCGTGCTCGACACTTTCAGCTTTACCTCTACCTATGAAATTTTCCTGCAGGCTCTCTTTGCATGTTTGGGACTCTCCAACTGGGTATTCCCCTGCAAACCCAATATATCCAAAATCACATCCATTCCTTTCACCCCATAACCTTTCTTCTACATGCACGCGCTGTTTTGGTGAGCAGCACCACTATATTCCCAAGTCACCCAAACCTTCCTCCCTTGTATGATTTTTGCCCCCTCCCATTTCATCCCTCCCCGAACCCTCCCTCAGGGCCGTGCTCAAGTCTGAGCCCTCATTCCACCCCCCCACCCACCCCCACCCCGGTACTGCCTTGCTTCAGACCCTAATCACCTCTCCTGCAGAGTACAGCCACAGCCTTGTGGCTGGTTCCCTTGCTCCCGGTCACCCGCATCCAAATCATCTTGTGCCCTGCGGCCAGAACTCTCTTTCTAAGACAGAGATCTCGCCTCTGTGACATTTCTGTCTTAAAACTTTCGCAGCTCCCTAGAAGCCACATATGATGTTTAAGCTCAACAACATGGCCCCAGGGATCTCTGCCACTTCATCTCCCAACACCCCCTTCCATACCCTACTCTTCCTTCAGCCCTACACACCGCTCACGGCTTCTCAGACAAAGGCACAAACTTCCACACTCTCATGTTTTTGTATGAGTCTGGAGGGTCCCCACCCCCACCCCTTTGTCCATCTGGCAAAATTCTATTCATCCCCTAAGGCTCAACTCAAATGTCACTTCTCCTGTTTGGTCCTTCCTGATCCCCATCCCCACCCCCCCTTCCCCTGAATCAATCACTCGCTGGCGCTCCCATGGTACTTTGTTCAAAACCTCCAACGTGGCATTTATCAAGCAGGATTGTAGTGAGTTATTTACTTATCTGTCTCCCTTCCTAAATTATGAGCTCTGCTAGGAAAGAGGCCACATGACAGTCATGTTTATATCCCTCTGTAGCCAAAAAAAAAAAAAAAACAAAACCCAACCCAAAACCCCCAAAAAACCAGTGCGTTGGAATATGCCAGAGAATAAGCATTCAGTACATGTTTATGCAACAGAACGAGGAAAACCACCGAGCTTTTTAGGCAAGAGAGAGACAAAATGAGGAGTATTTTAACATCTTCATCTTGAGAGATTAAAAAAAGGGGGGGGGGCAAACAAAACGTAATCAACTGTTATGTGCTTCTGAGACTCCAGCAGCAGAGACTGATACTGTTCAAGCAGATGGAGAGGGTATCATCTGAAAGAGAATTCTTTCACTAAAACACCTTATAGCTCAACCCTGCTTCTGGAATGACACGGAGAGTGCTTCTCCTCTAGAAAGGAAGTTAAGGAAGGGAAATGCTAAACACTATGCTCCGGAGGCTAGGGGAGATTGGAGATGTTTGTTTGTTTGTTTAATATATCAATTAATTTTCCTCCATATTATTTCAGGATGGAAGTTACCTAATGAATAGAACTTCTGAAAGGAATGCCACATTAGTAAATGGGTTGGATATCTGTCTTATAAAGATTTTATACCAAAAGGCTTCACAGCTGCTTCTAAAGATATAAAAATATTTCATTTTTCATCCCCCAAAGCAAATGATGAACATTAAGTTATGATGATACTACCTGGGGGTGGGGGACGGTGCAGGTAACCCATGTTTTTCTGCTGATAAACGTGGCTGAAGCTTGTTGGGAGCTCATAGGGAGGGCGTTCTCATCAACCAAACACAGAATTGAAAGAGCAGTGAATTCCAAGAGGTAGTTTTCCTTCGCTGTTCTTAGCATCTCAAAAAGTTGTCAAAGTGACTATATAAAATGTTTGTTTTGTCTAAAACAGTATCAGCGTTTGCATAGTCACAGACCACAGGGTGGTGCGCAGATAGGACCGGACAAGGTATTTCTAGGGTGGCGGTGAACTGAATTGAGTCTGCGAAGCTTTGCAATTAGGCTTGTCTGAAAAGATGAGAAAATGCTACCGCGGTATGCAAAGGGTAATTCCTTTCTCCGAACTTCTTTTTTGGCAGTTTCTTTCCACAAATATAAAGATGCACAGGGGCTCAAATTTCAATCAGAAATAGATTCTTTGACATAAATTCTTGGAAGGCAAAATCTGGCAACAATATGTGGCCTGGATTACATTGAGGAGAGGCCGCAGGCAGGGAGGTGGGCCAGGAGGCTGGTGTAATTCAGGCGGAAGGTGAAGGGGGTCTGGATGAGGGAAATGACAAGAGGGAACAGCAAGAGATGGACAATTCCCACAGTGAATCACAGGAGAACTCCCAAGTGTTGGTGAATAGACTGGAGACAGGGTATAAAGATTTTCAAACATGGGGGACTTGGGAAAGTGACACAACCTAGCAGAAGAGGAATTTTTTATTTCCTTCTAGAATTTTCTCAAACTTCAAATAGTTCCTAAGAGCAACCCCAAAGTAAAACTGCTCCTGCTACTATCTTGTAGCCCTATTTGCTAGATGGCTAACCTCTCTAGGTCCAGGACTCTGTCCTGTTCTTTTTCTGTATCCCATCCACCCGTCCATCCATCCTTCCTACTGGTACTTACTGAGCACCTTCTACATGCCAGGCTCTAATCTCAGGGCTTGGAGGTGAACGAGATAGACAAATATCCGACCTCGTGGAGCAGATACTCTGGGGACTGTAAGTGGCCTCACACTGTGCCTTTTGCAAATACTCAATTATTGTTTTTGTGGAGTTGAACACATCATCTTTACTGAGTATGAGGCCAGAACAGGTAAGAACTCAAACAAGGAAAATATCCTCTTACATAATCACCCAAGGAGATTCTTGCCATGGCATCTTTAAAATCTACTGCAGTCAAATATTTTTCTAGTTTTAAACCAATCTCACTTTTTCCTTCCTCACTGCCGACCACACTGCCAAAAACAAGTTTTAATGTTAAGTTACAAACTTGACAAGACAGTTCAATGGAGGCTGGAAAAGGTCACAGCAAGTTTTGACCTCCAAACCATAGTTCAGAAATTCCAGTGTGCTTTTCCAAAGAGTCATCCAAGCAGCCCCAAATCAAGAAAATAAAACCAAAAGCTACAGTTCTTTACCCTAAGTGTTTGATTGTCGGGGTTCCTGAAGAGTAGAGGAGGGGGACGCAGGGGTGGTATATAAAACAGAATTCTAAGTGAGATGAATTAGCTGTTCTGCCAAATTTACAGTGACTGAGAGCCATCTGCTGGTTGGTGGTGACAATTCAACTACAAAATGCTCAGCGATGCCCAATTGCCATTATACTTCTAAGTAGCTCCTTCCTTGAGTACACAAAGCACTCCTGAAAACATGTTTGGAAAGAGAATAAGCCAAAGTCAACAATATGCTTATATATTGGGGGGGGGGCCTTCAATAACAATGGCCCTACATCTCCCACTCAGTTCTTCACGACCAAGCACACTTGGACGACATATCCAATGGGCGCCCAACGTGAGGTTAACAATTTGCATTTAAGCATTCGGCATGACCAATGATCTGATCTTCGTCTCGACTCTACGATTTCCCCCCCTTATTTGCTTCCATTCTCACTCATCTTATAAAATAAAGATAAAATGCAGTAAAATATTCACTTAATTGTGTAAATTAAGAGTGTTCCACGACAAAGATGCAAGTGTGATAAAATGAAATTTTTAGCTGGCAGAAGGATGACCAACAGTGGTAGAAATTTGTACCTGTCAGCTGACGTACAAAAATCCAAACCTGGCATTAAAAGACAATCTGAGGGTATCAGCGAATAATGTGCATACATCCAAGATGCGCCAAAGCCATGAACCACCTGCATGGTCATCATTTCCATCTCAACAATCTTGTTTTGAATTATATCAATTCATCTAGCTCCCATCTAAAAACTCAAATTCTCGAGATGGGCACCCACACCTTTAAATGTGCTTTTCACTTTCCCCTTGGGGACAGGGCCCGGGAAACTCTAAGCGCCCTGAGGTGTTATCTCTGCAGCCAGCTGGACTCCAATATGCAGACTGGTGTGGACTTGATCAGTCTAGAAAGAGGAGGGTTCGAGAAAGCACACAAGAGGGAAAATACGCGAATTCTACCAACTCTACAATGGCTATGTCAAATCTCATATCTTACACGGACTTCTCAACTTCCTCTGCCTCACCTGGCTCTCTCCCTGTTTTTATCTTCTAGACCATGTATGGGCCAGAGCACACGACTCAGCACTTCACGTAACAGCTCTCATGTACCGTTCTCTAATCGGTGCAGGACAGAAAGGGCTCTCCAAAGGGCATGCCATTCTTGGATTCCCCTCTGCTAAGAGCCGTGACAGCACGTTAAACGTTTAGCACCGTTTACAAAGCACTTTACAGAAGCATAAACATACGCCTTTGTCTACGTTTATCTCATCTGGACTTCACAATATTTTGTAGAGTCGTGATGACCTGCATTTTTACAAAAAATGATGGGAGTCAAAATCGAAACCCAGGTTTTGTATTACCGGACCCTTTGTTCCCACCACTGAATTACACATGCAGAGTTTGCAGTACATGGCTTGAACGTATGGAGGGAAAGCTGTGTGTTACGTACAAGGATTGGGAAGAAGGACGAAGTACTGGAAGCCAGTGAGAAACAAACCAATGAGGGTCCCTACAAGGGAACCATGGAAGGAGACCAAAATCAAGAGAGGGGGGCCCAAGAGACAAAGCCTACAGCAAAGGACAGGGAGACCTGAGCTCTTTTCTTTCGCTCCCACATATTCACCTCGGGTACGATGGCTTCTCTGAGGATCAGTCTCCCCATCTGCAAACCAGCACTCCTCTCTCCTCTCTTACCCCCGAAGATTATTATGAGGCTCAAATACTACCTGAAAGTGCTTTTTAAAAAACCAGAAAATGTTTTCTTTTTCAGTTTCTCACACATTTTCACCTATATAAAGCCCAAGGTGGAAAGTATTAAATAGGCCTTTAAAAAAAAAAAAATCAACATAAGTAACTTACGATACAGTGCGTGTAGGTGATTTTTAGGTTCTTCTCCCTGCTTCTTCATAGACTGGAATTTTCTTTTTCAATTCCCACGTGGTTTTTAGAATTTAAAATTACTACACGCGGGGTAGGCAATCTTTTTATCTTCCCATCAAAAGTCACAAATATTAATACCACTTCCTATTAGTCTTCACTTAATGTTGTGGGTCTTTATTCCCCTCATATCTTCCCTCCCCTTGATCCCCTTCCCCAGGGAAATGTTTGTCATTTGAAAACTTCCCCTCTGCGACTGTAGACCCCTGCCCAGCCTTTCTGCCTGTTCTTGCTTCTCTCTCTCTTTCTCCTTCGTCTTCTTTCCTCACCTTTAGCTCTTTCTCTTCCATTGCTCTTTCCCCCGGGGGAAAAAATTTTCACCATCGTACCCGAGGTGAAATTTTAGAAACCTCCCCAGAGGTTAAGGACTGCAATTCAAAACAAGATACCATTTTTCACCCATCAGATCAAAAACACCCAATCGGTTCTGTAACGGGACTCCCCCATATGGCGCTGGGGGGACTGGGAGGCACTGGGACTTTCAGGAACAGACTGGCAGTGCCTGTGGAACTAGGGTACCCATCCCTCCGTTCTACTCACCCCACTTTTGGGACCGTGTCCTACAGAAATAGAAGCCACGTTCGCCATGAATCCTGACTGCTGCATTTACTTGTCATAGCAAAAAACTAAACAACTCAGTATCCATCAAATGGCGAGTGGCTGGATGAATTACTGCGTATTTATATTATGGAATAATGCAGCCATTGAAAGGAATTTGTTAGATCTATTGATTTGGAGGACTGTCCAAATTTAAATGGAAAAAGTAAATTACAGAGTAGTATGTACAGGACAACTCTGTTTTCATAAAAAAAAAAGGACAGGAAAGGAAAGCGCATATGTATGTAAATATATTTGCAATTATTTGTATAAACACAGATAAATGTGGGGAAGGAAACCGTCCAAACAGTTAACACTAGTTACTTTAGGATAATGGCACTGGAGAGAAAGAAAGGGAGAGAATTAATTTTTGGCTACACCTCAGTATGGTTTGACTTGTTATAATGAGCCTGTATCGTGTTGATAATTTGTTTCAAATCCAATTAAGGACAAGTCATTTCCCTGGGGAAGGGGATCAAGGGGAGGGAAGATATGAGGGGAATAAAGACCCACAACATTAAGTGAAGACTAATAGGAAGTGGTATTAAATGCATCCCTCTGCTTTTAAAATTAAGTGTAGGAAACAAACAGTAAAATCAAGAAATGCTAGAATCACAAATTTTTTTTTCCCCCGGGGGAAAGAGCAATGGAAGAGAAAGAGCTAAAGGTGAGGAAAGAAGACGAAGGAGAAAGAGAGAGAGAAGCAAGAACAGGCAGAAAGGCTGGGCAGGGGTCTACAGTCGCAGAGGGGAAGTTTTCAAATGACAAACAGGGTTGCAGTTAACAAGGGAAGGGAAGGAGGAGGAAGATGAAGACAGAACACAAGGGGGACACGGCTCCTTTTCTGAGGGTGGGCAGCACAAGCAAGCTGAGCGCTCCCCCCTCACTTTCAAGGGAGAAAACCCTAACTTCTGAAAATCTACACACTGGGAAGGCCTGAGCGACGTTTTCCTCTAGTTCTGCAGACTCACGTCTCCATCTTGTGGTCTGTTCAGGACATAGCTCTTAGTGCGTGCGTGCGTGCGTGCGTGTGTGTGTGTACACACGTATCCATAGGTATGTAAGTGTATGTATGTATGTATACTCACACATAAGTACATACGGTTATGTACATATATATACTTACAAGTGTTTCTAAGTATACATGTGTTATATGAGCTTACAGTGTATGTATTATTATACTCACTATATATTACGTTACATATATAAGTATACATACATATACAAATACATATAGGTACATACAAACTTGTCTGCATGTGTAATATATAAATTGTATGTATGTATACATGTACTTACATACATATTTTTAAGTTCAAGTAGAACATATAAACAGAAAAGTCGCTAAGTGTACAGCTCAAAGGTAATTTGCAGAGCAAACACCCCCAGTTGGTCACTACCCTGTCAAGAAACAGAGCGCCGAAGAACAACAGGCTCTCTTGTGCCCCCTTCTTACTCACTGCTTCCCGCAAAGGGACCCACTTTCGGGATCTGTAATACTATAAGGAGAGTTCTGCCTTTACGGGAAGGGGATCTTACAATACGTGCTCTTAAGTCAGACTCATTCTGCTCAACGTGACGTTTGTGAGATTCATCCATTGTATCGCGTGCAGCTTTATAAATTTTCTGCGTACTATCACTGTATAAATATGCCATCATGTATTTACCCGCCAGAGTGCAGGTGTTCACTGAGTTGTTGTGAGGTAGGAATATTAATAATGCTGCTTTACACAGTCTTAAAGATGCTTTTGTACAGCTCAGTTTTAGGAGATACAGTCAAGCGGTTTTCCAAAGTGGTTGCAGAATTGAGAGGGAGTTTCACCAGCAGGGTGTAAGAATTCCAGCCACTCCACAGCCAGCAACACTTGACCCATCTGCCGTTTTAATTCCCGCCATTCTGTCAGGTGCGATGGTCTGGTATCATGCTTTTGTTTCGCACTTTCCTGATGACTAGTTAAGTCACACATCTTTTCATATGCTCACCAGCAACTGGGCATCTTCTTTTGTGATGTCCAAATTCTAGTCTTCTGCCTCTTTTTCCTAATGGGTTGTCAGTCATTTTCTTAAATTATAGGGGTTCTTTATATATTCTGGATATAACTCCGGTATCAGATATATGCACTGCAAATACAGATTCTCATTCTGTGGCTTGTCTTTCATGCTTTGTGGTATCTCTTGATAAACAGAATTCCTTATTTTAAGGAGGTCCAACTTATCATGTGTTTCTTTCATGTTGAATGCTCCTTGTGTCCTATAAGAAATGCTTGCCCATCCCAAGGTCATAAAGACATTCTCCTATGTTTTCTCCTATAAGCTCTCATTTCACCTTTCACATTAGATCTACAATGCTTTTGGTATTGATTTTTATGGAGAGTGATGCAAAGGCTAAGATTCTTTTCCTTCCATATGCATATCCAGTTGATCTAACATTATTTATTGAAGGGACTGTCTTTTCTCAACTACACTGCAGTGCACCTTTGTCATGAGTCAAGTGGCAATATGTGTGTAGACTGTATTGTTCCACTGGCTTATCTGCCCTTGTGCCCACACCATAATACAGCTTTATGGCAAGTCCTGATAACTGATAACGTGAGCCCTCATGCCTTTTGTTCTTCAAGATTGCCTTGGCTTTTCCTGGCTCTTTTAAATGCTTATATATAAAGTTTAGAATCATCTTCTTAAATGACAAAAAGAAAAAAAAAAAAACTGCCTGGGGACTCTAAATGGGTTTGTTCTGAATCTAGAGGTGAATCTTGAGAGAGCCGACATCTTTACAATATTGAGTCTTCCAATCCCTGAACATGGTATATCTTGTAATTTTTCCTTAATTTCTCTAAACAATGCTATAATTTTGAGTGTAGAGGTTTCATACACCTTTCATTTGACTTATTCCTACATATTTCATGTTTTTAATGCTATAATAAATGGCATCTTAAAATTTTTTTTTATTTGATATTTCTTTGTTGTCCAGCTTTCAAAACCTTCTGAGGAGAGAAGTTACCAGGTTACTTCTGCTAACCTGTTTGTGGACAGACTACGTTCATTTCACGGGGTATCACAGGGTAGCTTTGTCGACTTGATCAACAGCGTGGGATTGCAATGACTAGTATTTATTCACATCTCAAGGTCTTTAGATTCACTTGCTTGATCAGTCATCCAAATGGATAATCTTTCTTTCCACTCAGTATCTATTTGGAAGTCAGGCTGCTGACAGAGTTCCTTTCCTACCCCACGGAGAGAAAAAAAAAATCTGGAATCTGGACTAAAATGACTTACAGAGATCCACTCGAGTGATCGTCAGTCTTCTGAGTACATCCATCACCAAAAAACTTTGAATAGCTACTCTGTCAAGTTCTGAGACACTTTTGAGACTTTGAGCATTAGTTTAAACATTCTACTTCACAATCTCCAAGATATCCTGTAGAGCTGAAAAGATAGTGCAGACAGTCAAGAGAGCATATTATACTATAATTCATATTAAAAATAAGAGGTGAGAGGGAGATCGGAGGTTTGTGTGTGTGTATGCATGTGCGTGTGTGTGTGTGTGTGTGCACGCGCACCCTTGTAAATATGTAGAATCTCTCTGGAAGGACACATTAAAAAACTGTTAGAAGTGGTTGCCTCTGGGGAAGAAATGAGGAACTTCACATCTGTTGAAGTGGGAGGGAGCTCCAATTTTCATTGATTACTCTTTTGTATACTTTGGGTGTTTACTACACGATGCACCACTTTTAGATTAAGTTTATATTTTTAAAAATTGTCAGTTCCCACAAACCACAGGAATATCTCAAAGTGTCAACATTTTGGCCTAACCCTTCAACCAAACTGCCTCCTCCACAAAAGGAGTTACAAAAGCCACTGTCATGTGACATACTCAGTTTTTCTCCCCAAGGAAACATGGTCACTATACACACTGCATGGCTGCTTTCGGACCAGCAGTTAATACAGAAAAAAAAAAAAATGTACCAAGCCAATATATATTCCAGACTTTTCAGGTCAGTCCTTACTCCAAATACTCTCTCTCGTCATATGAAGTATCAGTCCACGCATCGAATTAACCTATTGCATTTCTCCAGAATGTGGAGACGAGCTCAGAAGCTATAACCTCCCAAACGAAGAGTTAAACAATAACTGACATAAAATGCACAAGATCATCTGTCTGCAGAAGAAACCAGCTCTATGAAACTGCACAAATGTGTCACTATAAGAACCCTGTTGAACTTCAAAAGCATATCTCCTAAACCTCTTCAGGCAGACAGGTGGTAGCGGTAAATATCCCGGCTTCCTTAAAAAGTGAATTGAAGGTTTAAGGTGATTATCTAAGTTCCACGTGAACCTAAATAAAATCCCAGAAAGCCAGTGAGCTACCACTTCTCAGGGACTTCAGGAACAGAAGTAACAGGAGACGAAGGTCCTTAGTGCGGTCACAGAACTCGAGAACCTTCCATGTCCGGGTCAGAGGACACTTCGAGATGCAGTGAGTTAGCGCTGCTGGAAAAGCTGTGGGGGGAGGGTTGATGTAGTCACTATGGCTGGCCTTCCCAACTTCGCTAAGTCTCTTCTCACTCCTTACCAGAACCTTGATTCTGTTCGAGGCTGAACTGCTCGGGGCACACGAGCCCATCCTCAGTTTCAGCTCAGGGATACATGTCTCCTGGGCAGACCCAAGCCAATCATGTCAACTCCATTCTTCCACAGTTTTTGGCATAACCTAGCACGTGATGCAAGCCCAGTCTAGTTCTATCTTGAGCCAGTTTATCGATTGGGAAGCTTCCAGAAACTGCTTCCTTTCTCTTAAAAACAAACAAATATAACTGGAAAATATAAGAGAATCAACAGAAAGTCTAGAAGCAATCAGAGCAGTAAGAGTGGTTATCATATTAACAGCGTATGAACAGCTTCCATATAAACGACAACCAAAAAGCATGATGGCGTGAAAAAGTGAATTTGAAACCACCAGAAACACAAAATACCTAAAAATACCTTAAACCAGAAATGTGTACAGCTCACTTGAAGACATTCTGAAAGCCCTGAAAGACAGCTTGGCCCAATGGAGACATGTTCCTGGAGAGGGAGAGTCAACACTATAAAGGGTTTCAAGATTTAATGGAATGCCAATTTTAAAAAAGTGATTTTTCCCTTTTTAAAACCTTTTTAGGTTTAACCCCTTTTTAAAAACCAGGTTAGCTGATTCTAGAATTCATGTTTAAAAAAAAAAATCAAAACTCTAAAAACAGAAGTGTAATGACAGCAGGCGAGCCCAATCATGTATTAAAACATACAATAAAGCCTCGAGAGTAAAGGTGCTAGCATGTGAGTAGTCAGAGAGAGACCCCAGAACATACCACAAAGTCCAGAAACAGATCCAAATATATATACACACTGATGTATGATATTACAAAGCTCATCATGTCAAAATTTGTGAAAGTGGATCATTTGGTAAAAAAACATAGTCAGTCAAAAAAATAGGGTAGCCAAGTAGGGAAAAAAAGTGGGATTCATACTCTTCACCAAATTAAATTCCAAGTGGATCAAGTATTTAATGATTATAAAATAAGAGCCCGAGAGTACTAAAGAGAAACACAGGAAAATTTCCTGATCACCTTGGTTCATTAAATTATATATAATAACTACATAAAACTCCACTAAGAAAGAACTATCTTCATATATTAGATAGGAATAGGAAACCAAAGTTTATTAACACCATCTCTGAGGTAGACTGTATGGAAACAGGCACTCACATGAATGGCTAGGTTAGGTCTACACTGGTTCTGTGAGAGTTATAAGTGCATACGCCCTCTGATCCAGTCATCCTACTTGTAAGAACCTATCTAGAGACAGACTTTCCCACATGTGAACTCCCTTCAGTATAAGGTTATTCACCAACATCTTTTTGTAGTAGAAAAAAGTATATGCATTAAGTATATATGCATACATCTAAAATATATGTGTAATTGACTGGAAACAATACACACATCTGTTAACAGGAAGCTAGTTGAAATTATGGTACATGCATATAATGAAATATTGTAAGGCTATATAAAAACGAATGACAAATCTGCTGGTTTGGGAAGCTCTCTAATATATTTGACTGGGTGACCGAAAGTGTGGTAGAATGGTATGTATCATTAGTATAAAAGACAGAGGGAAATAAGGAAACATATTCATATTTGCTGGTATATGCTTAAGAGAACTTTGTAAGGATATGCCCACAATTTTTAACAGTGATATTTATGTCCAGAAGTGGGGAACGTAGCGGGAGGGAGGCTTGTCCCCAAATCCTGTTAAATGCTTTTTAAATTTCTCAGCTGTGTGAACATATTACTTATGCAGGTATGCATTCTTTAGCTACTTCCTACTTCTAGAAAAGTAGGTTGCTCGTGTGTTAATAACTCAAAGCAACGTAAAATATAAGCCAATGACTCTTTAGGAAAGATACAAGTCATCCTTCTTATAACTCAGGCTTTAATTTGAAATAAAACTTTCAGTGACTTAAAATGGGGGAGGGGTGCTTTTAATGTAAAATTTCATGTAGATTTTTCTTTCGCTCCCTTCCCCCGCCCCGGGCTTCCGATACAGTGACACTGACATGAAATACAAACTGGAGGTGTCATACTTTTTTTTAAGAGCTCAAAGAGAGATATCTGAAATCAAGTGTAAAGTTCACACTCTAAGAAACTGTGAACATTCCATTATCATCGTTATTCTTTTGATTTTAGCTATCGGTCTGCTTCTTCATATGCCATTCCTGACACACAGCCACCATCTTGACATCTAAATAACTTCCTATTTCCTATAATCCTCAATATAGTTGGTGGTGTGAGGATTAAAGCTTAGCCAATTAGCCACCCACTACAGCTGAGTTAATCACATAATCTTTGAGATGCTCACCGAGCAGTGGAGTATGCAAGGATTTTTTTTTTTTTCCTCTCTACAGACAAAGATTTAACTAATTGTGAGACTCAACAATGCTCTCAGATATAAAGGGCAGCAGGATTTTAAATCAGAAGCTGTGTCACTGCTTTCTAAGTCACGGCTTATCTTCTGAGAGACATTGTTACCCAGAGACTTCTTTAACAAGTTTCCAAATGCCCTAAATTAGTCAACCATTGCTTATTTAGACCCTGGTCGTACCTCAAGGTTTACTGCTTTCGAATAATGACCGGTTAATCCGTAAGGTATAACTAAGATTCCATCACATGACAGCTCCGCATTCAAGGGCGTGATTGCCACATTAATGTCTGGTTCAAGAAATGCTAATCCAAACTGAGGTCTGACAATCCTCTCCTCTCCTTAATAAGGCCACATATGAGGAGGAAGGGAAAAGAGGAGGAAGGGGAGGGGGACCCCTGGGAGAGAGGAGGCTAAGGGTTCGGGTGCGGGCAAGAGAGGAGCGGGGTCACACAAAGGAAACTGGAAGCGGGGGGCGGAGGGGGTCCACGTGATCTTGTGCTCTGGCTGCCGGTTATCATGGGGCTTCGAGATACTGATGAGCAGATTCACCCCAGGTCTGCCACGGGGAGCACGCCGTGGTGGCGTTATGACAAACTGTGCACAGAGAGCGCATCTACAACGTGTTTAAGTCCTGATAAAGGCTTTCTGGCCAATGTTATTCCTGTAGGTCGTGACCTAAGGCGAAGGCATGCGCCACCACCCAGCCCCCAGCCCCCACCCAGTGACAAAGCCACCCGCAGTGACAGAAAGGATGACAGAAGCAAACAAAAATGCTGGAGGAATCTAGAGATCGGAGAAGTAGAAACAACGCTGGAGAAGCCCAGAACCAGGAATCAGCCATGGGGAGGACTGAGTCAGAGAAACTGACTGGCAGAGAAGGAAATGAGGTTTCTCCCAAGATGGAGCTGAACGGCCCCAGTATCAGGAATGACCAGGCATCCTGACAGTCAGGAGGCAAGAGGACAAGCTGAACTGTGAACCCAAACTGCTCATGTCTACATCCGAACTCAGATCCTCAGAAGGCTATTACAGAAAGAATTATTAGGGTTTGAGAAGTTGGGGAGGGCCGGGGAGGCCTCAAGTGTGGGGATCAGGGGTACAGAGGGCAAAAATAACACTCTGACGTAGGCAGGTGAGTGAAATCAAAGATTGGAAACTCGGACTTCCAACCTAAGACAATGACTTCTAGCACAGACTTTGACATCCTTTCATTCATACGCTCACCAAGATACTTATTTCCTGCCTCTAACACAGGTGCTGTCCTCCCTGACGAGTTGGGTCAGTGCCATGTGGGTGTCCCTTTCATGCTCCATAAGCAGATTTCCCTACAAACACTTGAGACTGCTTTTATCTAGCATGCATCCTCTCATTGGCCAGATCCTCCTGGAGTGTCTATGGGACTCGCATTTGGGACTGAGTTCTGGGCTGAATTGTGTCCCCACAAACATTCCGATGTTGAAGTGCGAACCCCTAGTACATACCTCAGGATGCAACAATATCTGGAGACGGGTTCTTTCGAGAGACAATTAAATGAAAATGAGGTCGTTGGGGTGGGCCATGATCCAGCACGACTGGTACCTTTAGAGGGAGTTTGGACGCTGGCCCACACACAGAGGAACAACCACATGAAGTCGGCCAACTACAAGCCCAGGATCGAGGCCTAGAACAGACCCTCCGTCACGGCCCTCAGAAGGAACCACCCTGCCCATGACTCCTGGATCCGGACTTCTAGCCTCTAGAACGGTGAGCAAAGACATTCGGGGTAGTTAAGCCCCCCCGGTGTGTGATGCCGTTGCAGCAGCTCTAGCCAACTCCTACAGACAGGTGTGTATGCACACGTTCCTGTTAGGACAGGTACGGTGAGTCGAAAGCAATCCTGGCCCGATAGGGATTCACCAACAATTCACCTTCCAGGCCACCTAGCATTACCTCTCCTTGGTTTACCTGCACTTACCATACGTCTCCATGGAGGTTTCTCACTCTCGGCTAGCCCCGTGCCACCTGGACCGGACCATTCTATCCATTCTGTTCTAGCCATTCCTACCTTCTTCAAATCACTCCTCAGGAGTCACATCTCCGCCACTTTTAACAGAATTCTTCTGGAAGCTGTTCTAGACTACTGCTCCTGAGCAAGCAAACAAGACGCAACAATATACGTGGTCCCCTCAGTCTCATCTTGAGAGCATGTAGATAAGCCTGGCCGGTTACCTCAGTGATTTCAAACCCCCAGGGCTTTGGTCATCACCGCTTCGTGGTTCCTCCTCAGTGTGGCCTCTCTGTCCCCATGCCACCCCACACCACCCCAACCGTTCCCCTACAAGCAACAGCTTTAGGCCCACCGTGTGGATCAGCCTTAGGCCGAGGAGGAGGCAGTCATAGTAGGACTTCAGACGTCTCGCCCAAAACACCTCTGCCACTAATCCACCGACTACTCTAAAATTCTCCCTTCCGTCAATTTACTTGGGGGCCCAAGAGGCTTCAGGTGACAAACCTCCAGAAGATAAGTCACTGCCATCCATGGATTCCATGGCTAGAGTGCATGTGTGACCATTTGCTAGTAAGACAACGAGCAGCAAGCCGGGCACTGAGGAAAGGGGACATGACGAGATTTGGAAAGGGGAGAATGAGCTGGAACAAGACTGGTCAGTCAGGGAGGCCAGGGGATGGGACAGGAGCCCTCCAGGGTTGGGGGAGGGGAGGAGGGAGGCAGCAGCGTGAGCTTCCTCCTGGCCCCATGGCAGAACGAGGCGCCAGGAATAACATCTTCTATTTGTAAAGGTTTTGGAGTTCACGAAGCCCTTCACATACTGATCACCCCATCTGGTCCTCACGACAATGAAAGAGAAGCAGCAAACATATCCGCACTTCAAGGTCAATGATTTTGAAGCTGAGATGGCTGGGAGACCAGCAAGCCACAGAGCTGAGTCCTGATGCCGGGTCCCGCCCTGCTCGCGGGACAAGGGCGAAGAGTTCTCAACTGAAGACGCTCACATCTGGGTGAAATCCCAGCTCTGACACTGATTGGTTTTAGAATTTTGTGCAAGTGACCTGACCCCTCCAGACCTCAGTTTCTCTAGCATATAAAGTGGACGGATGCACTAAAGATCTCCCAAGCGAATGCGCAGGCGGAGCTCAGCAGGCCCCTGGCACCCCGAAAGCACGCAGACATGAGCCAGCAGCCTCACACCAGACTAACTCAACCCTGCAAGGAAACGGTCCTGACACGTGTACGCCTTTTCTCCTCTCTGTCTCTCTCCTCCCTTTTTATTGTTTTTATAAGCCTCTTGGGTGACTTGGATGCCAAGTGCCGCCCTTAAGAACAAAGGATACAGAGCCGTGTTTCTCAAATTGTAAGGTGCATTCAAATCACCTGAGGATCTTGTTAAAAATGCAGATTCAGTGGGTAGAGCATGTGACTCTTAACCTCAGGGTCCTGAGTTCAAGCCCCATGTTGGGCGTGGAGCCTACTTAAAATAAAATTTTTTAAAAACGCAGATCCAGAAGGTCGGGGGCGGGGTCTGAGATTCTGCATTTCTAACACGCTCCCGGGTGGTGTGGACACCTGTGCGCAGGTCACACTTTACATAACAAGGATGTGGAGAGGGTCATGGGAGAGAAGACAGGTGACAAGCAAGAGGGGGACTAGAAAACCCACAAAACCCATGAAGACCTAGTACACGTGGTGGCCCCCTCGGCATCTTTACATGACACAATGAAGAGCGATAAGCAGAGCCTGACACATGGCAAACTCTTGTCAAGGGGTAACTATCACCGTCCGTCGTGATCACGACCTCCATGACCACGAGGCAGGGGTGTGTAGATGCCCCCATCACCTGTGCACTTCACTCTGCCTCCTGAGTATGCCTCGGTTCACTTTCTGGACTATAAAGACCTCTTCCTCAGGGTAAAGGCCCTTGACAGATGGCACTGATTGTGCCCAGGGATCCCCTTGCTCATGTGGCCCTGGACCGCCGCCAGAGAAACATCCTGCCCACCTGAGGCTTCTCACAAACCCTGCCCAGGACAGGTTAAAAACCCTGATCACATGCTCCAGAGAGCTCTGAGGAGTACAGGAAATTGTTTCATCCTCCTCACCTTGCCCCAGGGCAGTGGTCTGCAATCCTGGCAGCTGCCTATGGACCTCACCTGGGACCCTCCTTCCCCGACCCCCACCCCCGATTTAATTGTCTGAGGTGGGGCCTAGGAACATGTGGCCGAAGGTCAAACAACATTGCCCTTGGGAAGCCACGTTATTCCTGACCGGGAACTCGGCAGAAACAAGCTCCTCTCCAGAATGAAAGCATCATCGTAGCGGGGAAGAGGGAGGGAAGCAAGTTTCTACCCTAAGTTCATTTCCTTCTGTGATGGTTCCCACAGAGGAGTTCTGGAAGCAGGGGGAGGCCAGTTCTAAAGATGTAACAGGGTTTGTTAACCCCAACTCTGGAAAGCTGGACGGCTTCTCCGGGTCTTCCAACAGAACTGGGTACAGGGGCGCCTGGGTGGCTCAGTCGTTAAGCGTCTGCCTTCGGCTCAGGTCATGATCCCAGGGTCCTGGGATCGAGCCCCGCATGAGGCTCCCTGCTTGGCGGGGAGCCTGCTTCTCCCTCCCCCACTCCCCCTGCTTGTGTTCCCTCTCTGGCTGTCTTTCTCTCTGTCAAATAAATAAAATCTTTAAAAAAAAAAAAAAAAAAGAACTGGGTACAGAGCGACCGTCAACTGCGTTGGCATGTGAATCACTCCCGGGCACAGAATGGGCAAGAATCCACCTGCCCCACTCCCCTACCTTCGTGAGCCACAGACGACAAGTCTTACTAGGACACAGCTTTCCAACGTGCCAGTGGAAAAAAAAAACACCTCTTTTCCCCCACATCTGGCTCCCTGCTCAGCGGGGAGCCTGCTTCTCCCTCTCCCACTCCCCCTGCTTGTGTTCCCTCTCTCGCTGTGTCTCTCTGACAAATAAATAAATAAAATCTTTAAAAAAAAAAAAAAGACAGCTCACATAGCAGAAAGCAACTAAAGAATGGCAAGGGAGATTTGCTGACATCGTCTGTCCTCTCCCCAGACATTCTTCCCTCAGGATGAGATTCGGCTGAACCCACCCGGTTTACTATATCTAGAACATTAAAGAACCCCAAACTGAAAGAGAAGGATAGTCAAACACTATAAAGGAGCTGAGTACATTTTACTAGTTAAATTAAGCCGTTCAGGAAACACATCTGTAATCTCTGCAAACACATCTTCACCCACCACGTAATCCCTGTAAATGAAAGCGTCCTACCTGATGAGATCTGGTTCTGCACCCTCGTTCTTAAAGGATGCCACGAGTAGTCTCTCTCGAGTTACAAGTTCATCCAGCAGGTTCTGTCTTCGGTCTCCTTCAAGCTGTGTTCTGGGGCGTCTTGTTAAGGTCCAACGGTGGGTGGATTACCTCAGTTTACCTACTCTGTTATTAAGTGAGCTCTCCCAGTCAGCTGTGACCATTACAGACTCTAAGCAATAGTGGCCAGAAGAGATGTGAACTGTTCTTCTCCCCCTCCTGCTCTGACCTTCAACATTGCAGATCTTCCAAGTAAAGGACCTTGACAGAACCATAGCAGGGTTCTGAAACACACCCACCACTGAGAAATACAGCAGGTCGAAATTATCTTCCTCCCAGCGACCAACACTGAAATGATTATTCCTGTCAGCAGAGCCATCTGACTCAGGGATTCCTTGGGTTTCAAGTTATAGGTGCCAGTGTTCAAGGGTGTCTTCCTAGACATTAGTACCCTTAGATACTCTGTAAAGAAGGAAAGAGGGGGGCACCTGGGTGGCTCAGTCGGTTAAGCAACTGCCTTCGGCTCAGGTCATGATCCTGGAGTCCCAGGATCGAGTCCCGCATCGGGCTCCCTCCTGAGCAGGGAGTCTGCTTCTCCCTCTGACCCTCCCCGCTCTCATGCTCTCTCTCTATCTCATTCTCTCTCAAATAAATAAATAAAAATCTTTAAAAAAAAAAAAAAAAGGAAAGAGGTTCTCTACATTGCCTTCTTTCTTCCATGTTAACGCCTATTAACACACTAGATTTTGTGAAGTGCTTCTCTATGCAACAGATTTGCTCTAAAAGGAGCTCCCATAGGTTCATTACTTAAATACACCGCATGACGTTTAACTCTAAAGACAATTACAAAGAAAGAATCAGATTTCAATGTGTTATTCTAGCAAGCGTGTTAAACCAGGAGTCCAAAGCCTGTAGTCTTACTTTGACCAATATCTATGATCTTGAATCCCCTTTTTGGATCTCCATTTCTTTATATGCAACGCCAGATAACAGATAATCTCTAACACCTTCTCCAGCACAATTCATGAGTTATGGCTAAAAAAATAAATCGGGGCTAAATCCAGAGTTTTCTGTACTAGCTTTCTTGAAGCAAGCTAAGTAAGTTCTTCTAGGCTGAGTGAGTGTGTATGTGTTTGTGTGCGCGCGCGTACGTGTTTAAAAACAAAATAAAGTGTTCAAGGAAAAAGATTTCTCCCGTAAAAAGAACAAGGGGAGAAAGCTAACCTATCCTTCTGAAAGGACGTATCTGACACAAGACATAAAAAGTTAAGTACAGAAATAAGCCACGTCAGCACAGATCTTCTCTGGCTTTGAGTTTTTTATTAGATGGCTTTTGTTTTATTGGACCTGAAACTCTGGTAATCCAGAGTTACCCCGGCCACAATTACCTAGTGCTGGTAACAGGAAGACATTAGTGAGCCCGCTGCTTTAAATTTAGAGACACTTTTCTATTTAAGAGAGGGAGAGCAAATGCTGCATGGAGGCCCAAAATATTTCCGAGAAATTGGCAAAATCAATTACTAGTATCACCATTTCCTGCAGGAAGTGCAGGACCATAGCCCAGGGAAGCCACAACGGCTGTTGCTAATTTTCAATAGAAAGAGCTAGCTTGCTAGTAAAATAATAATAATTTTTTTAAAAAGATTTTATTTATTTGACAGAGAGAGAGAGACAGTGAGAGAGGGAACACAAGCAGGGGGAGTGGGAGAGGGAGAAGCAGGCTTCCTGCCGAGCAGGGAGCCCGACATGGGACTCGATCCCAGGACCCTGGGATCATGACCTGAGCCGAAGGCAGACACTTAACGACTGAGCCATGCAGGTGCCCCAAAATAGTAATTTTTTAAAAATCCGTAAAAAAGTTCCCCGGTAACAGACAGTGGTAATATCATAAACCCCCAAACCAATGTAGCTAAGCAGTGTCAGTGGCTTCAGATATTAAAATAAGTAAATAAATAAATGAATGAATTCTCTCAACATTCCAGAATGCTTCCCCACGGAAAATCGCTCCATTGCTCTTCCATTTCCTTCTTGCCTGTATGTCACCCAGTATCCCATCTTGGAAACCATAAGGTAGCAACAGCGGGCTGGGGACGCGTGGGTGGCTCAGGCGTTAAGCGTCTGCCTTCGGCTTAGGTCATGATCCCAGCGTCCTGGGATCGGGCCCCTCATCGGGCTCCCTGCTCAGCAGGAAGCCTGCTTCTCCCTCTCCCACTCCCCCTGCTTGTGTTCCCTCTCTCGCTGTGTCTCTGTCAAATAAATAAATAAAATCTTAAAAAAAAAAAAAAAAGAAAAGAAACAGTGGGCTGGGCGCCTGGGTGGCTCAGTCGGTTGAGTGTCAGACTCTTGATTTCGGCTCAGGTCATGATCTCAGGGTCAGGCTCCACGCTGAGTCAGGAGCCTGCTTGAGACTCTCCCTCTCCCTCAGCCCCTCCCCCTGTTCATGCTCTCTTTCTTTCTCTAAAATAAATTTAAAAATCGTTTAAAAAAGGAAACAAACAGGGGCGCCTGGGTGGCTCAGTCGTTAAGCGTCTGCCTTCAGCTCAGGTCATGGTCCCAGGGTCCTGGGATTGAGCCCCACATCGGGCTCTCTGCTCGGCGGGAAGCCTGCTTCTCCCCCTCCCATTCCCTCTCTCGCTGTGTCTCTCTCTGTCAAATAAATAAAATCTTTAAAAAAAAAAAAAGGAAACAAACAAACAACAAACAGTGGGCTGAAGTACTTCCTCTGGGCCAAAAAAGAAAAGGCCAAATATCTGCCTTTTGATCAATGCAACATCAAGAGTAAGTATCAATGTGTTTCCGTTAGTGGTAAATTGTCAACAGAGCAGAAGGCTTGTCTTCTACCTAAGAGAAGTTCATGGGTGGGGAGGGAAGAAGAGGGAAAAGAAGCTTTCAGAAGCTATGGCGTGAATTATACACAGCAAAATGGGAATTTTAATTTGTGGAAACTATTAATCATACCACAACACTAACTCGCCTTGTCCTGTGTTCTGTGCTTGGCCTACTC
Organism: Halichoerus grypus; assembly: GCF_964656455.1. Taxonomy (NCBI): domain Eukaryota; kingdom Metazoa; phylum Chordata; class Mammalia; order Carnivora; family Phocidae; genus Halichoerus; species Halichoerus grypus. The sequence continues at coordinate 153,659,839 of NC_135713.1, forward strand.
CAGCAACCTGTGGTTTTCAGTGTCCAGCTTCCCAAGCAAACAAAAGCTGAACCACAGTCCATTCTTAAAATCAAAGACAGATTTCTCTGGCTCAGGGATTTAAAGAATAAAAAATTATAAAAGTATCATTAGAGAAGACATAGGGGAACTTTTTGATAATCTTGGAGGAGGAGAAATCTTTCGCATCAAGATTGAAAACGTAGAGGCCATGAAGGAAAAGACAAATCTGACTATATGAAAACTGTAAATATCTGCAAAATAAATTTATAAGTGACAAATGAATAGTGACAAATGGAAAGAAAGGCAAAGGTGTAATGGAGCACAGAAAAAAGAAACCCTAATAATAATGGAAAAGCATTCAGTTTCACGTTAGTAAAAGAAATGCAAATGGAAACATAGTATCACCTTCACCTATCAGTTAGGAAGCGTGACCAGGAAGTTCTGGAAAGGGCAGAAGAAGCATGCACCCTCTGACATTCCTGGTGGGAACATAAACAAGCTCAGCCAATCGCCAGACTGCCTTCTAAATGACAAAAAATTTAGAAGGCACATTCTTTCAATAGGACCTTCTGCAGATATACTCACACATCTACACCAAGACTTTGGAACAGAGGTTGAGTTCACCGCAGCATTATTTATAATAGCCAAACAGCAGAAATGTCCTGCCGTCCACCAATAAGGAATTAGCACAACCCCACAGTGGAATGTTTTGCAGCCTAGAAGAAAAAAAGAGTAGCAACACTCTTTATGGGCTGATGATGGTGATTAACGTTGCCGAGCACTTACTAAGTACTTACATGGATTATTTGATATGGAATCGTCTCTAAAACACAGTGTTAACACGAAACAAAAGAAAAAGCAGCAGCAAAGAGTTAAAGAGTGAATGGTGTGCTCCCACTACATTTAAAAAACACTCAGCTGGACACACATACGTTTGTCTATCTACACAGAAAATTTCTGGAAGGATACACAGCAACTGCCTCTAAGGAGGAGGAACTGGGGATTCAGGGTGTGAGGGAGACTTACTTTTCATGGAATATTGTTTTGTATTGTTTGCCAATCATAATGCTAATTAATAAAATCACAAGTTTCAGAGCCATTTGTATAGTATGATCCCTTTATATAGTCAAAAGAAATTTGTATCTACATGGATACATACTTATGCGTGCCTAGAAAAGTCTGGGACGACGGGTGCCCACCATCAACACCGTGAACCCTGAAGAAGGAAGTGGAGAGGGTGGGGATGACGAAGAGAGGGGAGAGGCGCTGGTAAAAACCAACCAGGAGAAGCATACGGGTAGAAGGTGCTTTTATAATAAAAATAGGAAAAGACAGGTTTTTAAAATACAGCAGACACCTATTACAGTATGAATCTCGTTAAGTCACGTCAGTTTCAAGAGCGGTAAAGCGTGGTGATTGTGTTTTGTAGGTTAGCAGCTAAAGAACAGAATCACAGATAGTTATGGCTACAGGAAACCTTAGGGTTCCCCTAAGCCAGCGAGGGTTCTCCTGGTTCTCCCGACCAGGAGCCTGGCCCTCCCGACCAGGAGACTGGCCCAGTGCGGCTGTCCCCTGGCTGGTTAATGACAACTCTCGCCCAGCTCGTTCTGCTTTAGGTAGGGGTTTTTCCACCACATCGTGCTGGCCTTGACCACCAAACCTCCCGGGGGCTTCTCCACCCTGGGGCTCCCAGGACTGCCCACGTAACTTTGCCACTGCTCAGCAGCCTGCTAAAATCAGGAACAAGGCTAGTAATACTAATTCAGAATTTTCCCAGAGACTCCCTGCTAACCTGGGAAAACTGGAAGTTTAACCAATTAGGAATGCCCTCCTTCTTTGTTTTACTTGTATTTTAATCTACTGAGAGGACATGGTGTAAGGAGATGGGGGAAAGGGGGCCAAAGGAGAAATCATAGAGTAATAGCCCTTCTGCATGGTGCACGTATTATATGGGGGTTGTTGTTAACAAGAGGTCCAAGAATCATGCAGGCAAGGATCCTACTACACGTATATGGACTGACGGCAGCTGGAAGGCAGGGCAGGGAAGGACAAGCAGAAAAGAGGGCACAGAGTTAGTGGCCAGTGCTGGGACCCCCTCTTCCACCAACTGGATGAATAACCAAAGAGGAAGGTTGGAGAACAGACAAAACCATAGTACTCTGGCATTGGCTAGGCTGGTTTTACATATAATTAAAGCCAAGTGATGGGGATGTGAGGTTGTACCTGAGACGGAAGCTGACTTCGTATTACCAGTACTTACTACCAATACACTTCAGCCCAGCTTCCCGGCCGAAACTGCATAAGCACGTGGATTCTAAGAGGAAGTGGAATCAAGATGCTGTGGGTCCCACAGCATGCCCCACCCCCACTCCAGCTCCTGGATTTTCTCTTTATTTGGTAGAAAGGCTTAAGAATTTCGGCAAGTCTGGGGCGCTGGGTGCCTCGGATGGTTAAGCACCTGCCTTTGGCTCAGGTCATGATCTCCAGGTCCTAGTATCGAGCCCCATATCGGGCTCCCAGCTCGGCGGGGAGTCTGCTTCTCCCTCTCTCTCTGCCTCTCCCCCTGCTTGTGCCCTTGTCTCTCTCTCTCTCAAGTGAATAAATAAAATCTTAAAAAAAAAAAAAAAAAAAAGAATTTTGGCAAGTCTTGCTTGTGAATTCATCGCCCTGGATAAGGAAGAAGTTTGCAGATAACACTTAGTTCTTGGTGCCTTAACAGAAGAACTGCAAGAGGACAGTTTAAGGTCCTAGAGGCCAGACTTTTCCGGCTCACATGCACTTCATCCTTTTTTTTTAAGTTAACAAACTGCACTGAATATTTTTTATGTACCAAGCCAGGTCCTTACCTTCCTCAAAGCACTGATTACTTTTGCAAGTACTATTTCAATACTGTCATTATCTGTGTGCTTTGATATAACCTCTTTACATGACGATAAACTCCATAAGGACTACCTGTAGGTTCTCCACGGTAGCTGGGATTTTTACAATAGTGACAAAATAATAAGCAGCAGGTAATCCTCAAGGAGGGCTCACTACACGCCAAGCACCCTCCCTGCACATCACTGAATCCTCACGGCAATACTATAAAGCAGGTGTATTTTTATTATCCCTATTTCAGATGAAAACAAAAAAGCAAAAAACAAAAAATAAGGTACAAAGAGGTTAAGTAACTTGTCCAAGTTCACACGGTTAGTAAAGGTTGAAAGCTACCTTGTATTTAACACCCCCCCAGTAGGAGGGGCTGGGCCCATGAGGTGCTTTCCATTGATTTCCTCCAGCTTTAACAACAACCTTGCAATGTAAGCACATTTAGTCCTACTCTAGAAAATGACATGAAGGTCCAGAAAGGCTAAGTTGCTCCTTGGCCTTGAAGAAGTGGCAGGGCTAGTCCTCAGTCTCAGTTCCGTCTGGTTCCAAAGCCAGTGCTGTCCCCGCTATACCAATGGACTTCGTGCAGCAGAAATACTTCCAAACTGGGGGGTGACGGGAGACTTCATTAAAGTTACCCATATACATCTTGCCAAGTATGAATATTCAAAACAACCACAACAGACAAAACCACCATCTACTCTTACTACCGAGGGAACAAAGCAAGGAGACCTTAACGTGGAACACTGGAAAGAAGGTAACAAGACTACAAATCAGAAAATCCCTACTGACCTCAACACTGTCTTGTCCTTACTTTCCTCACCATTCCAGGCACCAGTGAAAAGTGCCAAGTACAAGCACAGTGCTTGAGAACCAACCACTCCACAGGGGCTCTCCCTAAAATCTACCTGGTTAGCCGGCCAACGCCTGCATTCATTCAGTTACATTGATTGCTGCATCTGTCTATCCACCCACCTGTCTACCTATCTTCTCCCCCCCCAAAAGACAAAGGGGAGAAAAGTCATTTACAGTTTTTAAAAAATCATTTCTATAGGACTTCTCCCAAGACACCTATTTTAAAATACCTTTTCATACTGAACCCCTTTGTAAAGAGATTTTTTTTTTTTTAATTCTCCTTAAAGTAGTAAAAGTGCTATCTTTGAGAACCCAACAAAAAGACAAGCTTCAGGTTAGGCCAATTCTAAGAATAATTTTACTACTACCTGACATTTTACGTGCAGCCCTCCTGTGGCACATGACTTTTCTCAACCAGTGGAGCAATGAACAGTTCCTGTCTCCAAGAAACACGGTGAATAGAAATTAATGTTTTTCAGCAATTTTAAACTCTCTGGCTGCAGGACTTTGGCTTATGAATTGCAAACTAACCAATTCAAAAGCACGGAACTTTCACTTTAACTTCACATTAATTCTTGCCAGGAGAAAATACTTTTTCCAAGAAAGAGCAATAACATCTTATGCCTTCACTCCATGAGTTTAATTGTTTGGAAGGCATTTTCCGAGGACTTATCTTTCTGGCAATCCCTAGTGTTCTTTGGAAAACTGCACAAATGCATAAATTTACTAGGTAAAGTGCTGTAAACTCTCAACTACCCAACACAGTAAGGAAATGTGGTATTCAAATATTCACGTTAAAAAAGTCACCCAACATTAATTATGCCTCCAAAAAAAAAAAAAAAAAAAAGGATTAAGCAGTCACTCTGTTGGCGATTTATGGACAAAAATTTTTCTAAGAATTACAACATCATAAAGTGTACCTAATAAACCACAGTGAACAGTGTTTAATCTTTCTGATGATTAAGGAGGGTCTTGAGGATTTGCATTATAAACAGGATTTGTCTTGGCATGAGAGCAACGTGCCAATTATTAGGGAATTCTAGTTGAAGACAAGCCAGGTGACAGATGACTGTATTATTTCTACTAAAGTAGAATTCGGCTTTTAAACAACTGGCTTGGGGGCCAGACACCCCTGACTCTGCGTCCAAGCTCTTCCATTTCCCAGCTGTGGGGTCTGGGGCAAGTTACTTCAGCCCTCAGATTCCTCTCCTCCGGGTAAAACACTCCTCTGCTGGGATGCTGGATTCCTTTTCCAGCTCCGCCCGTGACTTGGGCTGCAAAGGTTGACCTGGCCTCAGTACCTTTTTTGTAAAGAAAATAAGGAACCACCAACAGAAGTAGCTATCCCATATGGCTTAAATCCGGAGGAGGACTGCCATCGAGTTATTTAAAATAGTTGGGAAGAGGAAGGTCAAGGAAAGGGAAGATGTGGGGAACAGAAAGAGAATTAAAAAGAGGCCTTCATATTAGAGAAGCTACCGCCTTTCCATTCTATCAAAAGAAATGGTCTCCCTGAAAACACAGAGGTCTTGAGCGCCCCCTTGGGGTGGGTGACCAGAATTCCGTCCTTAGTACAGGTCCCGCTTCCAGCAGAAAGAGACCCCGTTGTTTTGAAAAAATACTCAAGATTTTAAAGAACTCTGTTACAGTCCAGCTGAGTTTCTGCTTTATCCTACAACATTCTAAATTATCCACAGTAATGTCCTTAAATATTTTCATAGTGTGTTTAATAATTCTGTTCAATATTTTAAAATATTTTTATATATTTTTCATGCTTCGTTCAGCAAATTCTGAGATGACCACAAAACCAAAGTATACGAGATTTCAAAAGACGGTCAGGCTGAAAGCATTCAGAACAAAGTCAAGTCAATTATTACCGCCACATGCTTCTCTATAACTAATAAAGAGCAGAAGTTACCAATAGAAAAAAGTAAGAGTTCTTAATTTGTTTCTTTTTTGCCCTCTAGTTTAGCACATAAATATTATAAAATGCATAATAATCAGTTACCTTAATGGAAGTTAGCAAATACATAGTTGTTAATATTATATCGTGAAAGGACTATTTAGTTACCTTCCTAACATATGTGCTTTAGGTAACAAGAAAATGAGCGTGCGTAGCTGGACCTTACGTGCAGACAGTAGCCGGGCCAATCAGAAACCATCTGAGGTCTACATATTACGACTTGTTGATTTTGATAAAATAAAAACCCTTTTTATAATAGATGTGCAGGGGCCGCTGGGTGGCTCAGTCGGTTAAACATCTGCCTTCGGCTCAGGTCACGATCTCAGAGTTCTGGGATCCTGCCGCACATACGTATATAAAAGATGTGCAGTAATAAATGATAACAGATGGAGGGCAAAGTTACAAACTAAATGTATCAGAATATTCCAGTTGTGTTAAAAATAAGGCCCCCATTGTTTATCGAAATTAAACTTTTACTTGAAACGTTAGTGTGTTAGTAATTGAATATTTGGAAACTCATGCCATTAATCTAAGCAAACCTCCCTGGTAGCATAAGGGGTTACACTTGGGAGAAAATAATTGTTAAAACATTTTCTATTATTTTGTCAAAAAGCTATATTCCTACATTTTCCCATTTAAAATCAGGCAGTAATAGCCATTTCTTGAGATACTCAAATCTGGCTTTTTGGTATGAACTGATAATTTGAAGAAACGAGAGAGGAGCAGTTTGAGGCCAGTTTTCAAACCAAAATAAACTCAGGTTTAAAGGGCTGGTTTAGGTAACAGGTCACATGTATTTTCCTAAATTGATCAGATTATGAACTTCTAAAAAAAAAAAAAAAGGTTTCAGTACTTGACAGTGTTGGTGGGAGGCAAGTGCTTGCTGCCCACCCCTCCCCCACCCAAAAACTCCCACGCCAAGGGCGGCCTCTGTGCTTCTCAAAGACTATGACGGCAAACTTGGCCCATCTCAATAATCTACGCAAACAGGGATAAATCCCTGACGATGTATGATTTCTACCGGTACTGGCCTCTCGGAAAAGAGAATGGATCACTCAAAAGTCTGGACGCTGCAGCATAATCACAGCTCGGGACTGTCAGGGACGGTCCCCTGTGGGAGCAGCGGTTCACCACATTCAGGACAAGTCTAGACAGGGGGCAGCGCAGGGCTCGGAGCAGACACAGCACCGGCAGAAAGCACTCGCTTCCTACACGGTAAAGGTTACACCCAAATAAATACCCAAATAAGCTGATGCCTTCAGTACGTCTTGCTTCGCCAGCATATTCACTGTAAACCATGTAACAGACACTTTAAAATAGAAATCGAGATTATAGGCAATACTTTAGAAACCAGGTCTTCCTCAAGCTGCGGAAAAATCTGGGTGGCCCAGATTCCTTCCTTTCTTCAAATAAGACTGCTTTTCCTCCCACTCTAAAAAAGAGGTGGAAATGTTTACATGGATACATCTGATGTGTTGACACAGCTCTTAGCAATAAGTCCTTCAAAAGGGCGATCTTTTCCTTCAGATTCTGCAACAAAGTTCTGATTGTCACGGTAAGCTGGAAAGAAAAGAACACATCCTAAGTATGCTGGTCCAGAGGTGTAGGGTCTACTAAAAATAGCACATAAACCTACTCTGATTCCTTCAAGGGCAAGCCGGCAAAGCCGCCTAACCTCCCAAGGTACCCTCAGGGCTAGGAGGTGTCTAAATTTTGATCCAGCCACCCACCTGATGCTTGTATCCACTCTCTGCTGTGACCAGGCGGTAAGCTGGGCCACACCTGGATAGATACTGACTAGAAACTGCCACTTGGCCCTCACAGTCTGAATTCTGTCCCCTGAGCATCTACCCTCCGATCCTATTTGCCCACCTTGGAGCCATGCAGGAAATTGGGTTCCCTAGTCTTCATTCACCAGTGAATGAAGATCCCTCAACCATGCTTCAAAGGACAAGACATCCAGTTCCACTGCCATCCTGACCAGGCTTCTCTAAATACGCTGGTATACTTAAAACCCATTTAAAAGTTTTACAGCAGTGTGCCCTTCTTATACAACGTTAACCACACGTGACTATTTTTCTAAGAGTGTGTGAATTTTCTCAATCACTCTACAGACCCACAGGAAACTTTGGTTTGTGACTCTGAGTGCTGCCCTGAAGGATGGAGGAGGGTGGGGAGAGAGGCTCTCAGGAATTGAGAAATATGAAACATAAAACTGCCCATGTAAATTAAATCCGGTCAGCCATGGGTGAAATCAGAGATATGTTTTCAAAAGACAGACCATCACAGATTTCATTTGCTACCTTGTTCAGAGTAGCAATTACAAACCTGCAGTGGAATCCAGGGCTCCCTCCCTAGATTAGCAGGGTCACACTAGGGAAAAAAACAGCAGGACAAGAGAGGCTGGCCAAGGGTTACACACTTCAAGCAACCCTCAAAGGTATCAGCAGCCAAGAAAGTCTAACCTTAACTAATCTAATACCTCTGGGAACCATGGAAAAACCACCCACAATGTTTATGAGGAAATACCAAGGAAAGCAGATCTCCCCTCATTCAAGTAATAAAGAGCAAATCAAACAAACAAAAAAAAAGCACAACACACACACGCACGCACACACACGCTCACGTGTGCACACGCACATCCAACCTAAGAACAGTCTACAAAATTAAAGCTCAAAAGCATTCAAGAGATGAAAGAGAACGTAGCCATTAAAAAAGTATGATTGAAATCTCAATCTGTGAACACAGAGAGCCATCATAATTTATTCAAAGAAAAAAAATTGAAATGTCATCCACACTGAGAAAAATCAATCCAGGAACTAAATACTTTAAAATGCCAAGGGAAGTTATCTCTAAGTAGTGGGGTTTTTAAAATATTTTATAAGAAAATGATTACTTTTATAATCAGGAAAAGTTTTCCATCATCATAATTTAACAGAAACTTTCCAAAGCACAGAAAAAGACAGAAAGCCTAATTTGTATTTTAAGCTTAACATAACCCTGGTAACAAGCACTGACAGAGATACCGGGAAAAAAAGAAACCACATGCCAATCTCCCATAAGGATTACAAAATACAAAAGTCTTTAAAAAATATTAGCAAAGCAAATTCAGAATTATGTTAAAATGACAATATGCCATCACCAAGTAGAATTTATCCTAGTAATTTAAGAACAGTTTGATGTTAGAAAATCTAATAATAAAGCTGACAGCGTTAATGATTAATACAGCATAGGGGGAATTAATTAAAAACAAAACAGAAACAGAGAAAGAAAACTAGGAATGGCACAATACTGCCTTAACTACAACATTATCCAACTTTGGTCTAGAAGTTCTAACCAACGCACTAAGACAAGTTAAAGAAATACACAAGGGCGGGGTGCCTGGGTGGCTCAGTCCTTAAGCATCTGTCTTCAGCTCAGGTCATGATCCCAGGGTCCTGGGATAGGGCCCTGCATCAGGCTCCCTGCTCAGCGGGGAGTCTGCTTCTCCCTCTCCCACTCCCCCTGCTTGTGTTCTCTCTCGCGCTATCTCTGTCAAATAAATAAATTTAAAAATCTTAAAAAAAATACACAAGGGCTGGAAAGAAGGAGAGGAATTTCATTATTTCCAAATGGATTAGTCTGTTTGGGAAAATTAAGTGCAGCCACTGACAGATTACTAGGAACAGGAAAGGAATCAGTACAGTAATCAACTGTAAAATGAAAAAAAATCTAGGGCATTTCTAAATTTAAGTAATAGGTGGGGAGAATTTTTTTTAATTATTATTTTTAAACATCATTATCAATGCCAACAACACCTAAAAAATATCTAGCACGATGCCTGCCTGGCACACAGTGACTGCGCGGGAAATATTCGATGGAGGAATGAGTAAAAGGAAACACTTAATATTGTAGAAATGTAAATGTCCCCCAATTTAATCTATAAATAAACTACACATCTATTCAAAGTCCCATTTGGAGTTCTTTTATTGGAAAAGAGGTGGTAATTGAGGCTCAGTACAAAAGAATTTTAATGAAGCTATGCAAAATTATTCTAAAACATGGATAAAGGGAAATAGAGAAAGATAAGGAATACGTGTGATAGAGGGGGACTTTGACAATCAGATCTGAAGTTTTTATAATAACCACAAGAGTATGATCCTGGCAGTTAGCAAAGCTTCTTTAGTGCAACAGATCAGAAGGTCCAGGAATAGTGCAGCTGAGCAAAAATTGGGTGAATGAAATACAGAATATTTCAGATCGTGGGGGGTAAGGTAAGGAATAATTTAGCAAATGGAAAAAAAAGTAAAATTAGATGCCCACAACATACCAAAATAAACTTCAAATATTTTAAACATACGTGTTTAAAAATAAAAACTGAAGGAAATCTTGAAGAAGATTTAGGTGATCAGATAAAATATTTATACAATCTCTGGGTATGAAAGAGCTTTCTCAGCATTATCTCCCCTCTTTCTAGAAGAAAAGACCACAAATAAAAATATTGAAAATTTCAAATAGAGTTTAAAAACAAGTACATGTCCATAAAAATGTCATTTATAAAATCAAAGGCCAAATTAAGAGAAAAAATATTGGTACCAAATATGCCAGATCAAGTGTTACTATAGTCAACATACACAAAAAGAGCACTGAGATTAAGAAATAACAGGTTAGGGGCACCTGGGTGGCTCAGTCGTTAAGCGTCTGCCTTCAGCTCAGGTCATGATCCCAAGGTCCTGGGATCGAGCCCCGCATCGGGCTCCCTGCTTGGCAGGAAGCCTGCTTCTCCCTCTTCCACCCCCTCTGCTTGTGTTCCCTCTCTCGCTGTGTCTCTCTCTCTGTCAAATAAATAAATAAATAAATCTTTAAAAAAAAAAAAGAAAAGAAATAACAGGTTAGGTTAAGGACATATACTGGCAATTCACAAAGGAAGAAATACGAGTGTCCAATAAATATATGAAAACATGTTCAATGGCATAAGTAATTAAAAAAAAATCTATTGTATAATTTCACCTAACAGAATGAGAATGATTTTTAAAAGATAATCAGAATTGGTACAGAATTATATGTACAAGAGGCTTAAGATTTCATATGACCGGGGCGCCTGGGTGGCTCAGTCACTGTTAAGCGTCTGCCTTCGGCTCAGGTCATGATCCCAGAGTCCTGGGATCGAGCCCCGCATCAGGCTCCCCGCTAAACGGGAAGTCTGCTTCTCCCTCTCCCACTCCCCCTGCTTGTGTTCCCTCTCTCACTGTGTCTGTCAAATAAATAAAATCTTTAAAAAAAAAAAATTTATGGGCGCCTGGGTGGCTCAGTTGGTTAAGCGACTGCCTTCGGCTCAGGTCATGATCCTGGAGTCCCTGGATCCAGTCCCGCATCAGGCTCCCTGCTCGGCAGGGAGTCTGCTTCTCCCTCTGACCCTCCCCCCTCTCATGTACTCACTCTCTCTCATTCTCTCTCTCTCAAATAAATACATAAAATCTTCAAAAAATAAAAAAATAAAAAAATAAAAATAAAAATAAAAAAAATTATTAAAAAACAAAAAAACCCCAAAACTTTCACATGGCAGATGATACCATGGGCAAAGCCAAACAACAAATGATAAAGAAAATAAATTACAATCTATCACCAAGAACTAAATCTCCGTATTATGTAAGGAACTCTTAAAGACTAAAAAGACCAACAATCCAATAAAAAAAATGGGCAAAAGATAAGAACTTCTCAGAAAAATGTATATAAATAATGCTTAAGCATGTGAAAACACTTCCCTCGACTCGTATATGAAAAAATGCAAATTTGAAACTACACTGAAATACCATGTCTCACTTATCTGACCGGCAACAAGTTGGTAGACTGAGAGCACCATCCGTTAGCCAGCCTGTGAAGAAACAGAAATTTGTGTTCTGCTGGTCAGGGCGCCAAAGGTAAGCACACTTGTGGAGGGGAATTTGCCAATGGGTAAAAAAAAAAAATCACATACACCCTGGTTCTGAGAATTCACCCTTATAAGACACCTCCACAGGGACGCCTGGGTGGCTCAGTCAGTTAAGCGTCTGCCTTCGGCTCAGGTCATGGTCCCGGCGTCCTGGGATCGAGCCCCACGTCCGGCTCCTTGCTCAGCGGGGAGCCTGCTTCTCCCTCTGCCTCTGCCTCTCCCCCTGCTTGTGCTCTGTCTCTCTCTCTCTCTGACAAATAAATAAAATCTTAAAAAAAAAAAAAAAAGACACCTCCACAAATATAAGGAGGGAAACAGCATAAAGGTATTTATTGCAGCATTTTTCATAACAGCAAAATAGTAGAAACAATCCAAACACCCATCTTTATAGACAGGTTAAACAGACATGACACATCTGTGCAATAGAGTATTATGTAGCCCTAAAGAAGAACAGCAAAGATCTCAGTGAATTAATATGGAGGGATCACTGCAATGTAGTATTAAATAAAAAGAGCAAGATACAAAAGAGTATCTTTTTGTGTAAAAGGAAGAGAAATGAGAACACACACACATATACACAGATGCTTATTTCTGCAAAAAGTTAACACAGGAAGAATAAACCAAAATTAATGAAAATGGTTACATATAAGAAGTATTAAAAATTAATATAATAAACCCACAATTATATGGTCAATTAATCTCTGACAAAGCAGGAAAGAATATCCAATGGGAAAGAACAGTCTCTTCAACAAATGGTGTTGGGAAAGGTGTGGAATGGTGTTGGACAGCAACATGCAGGGGGAAGCTGGACCACTCTCTTACATCACACACAAAAATAAACTCAAGTGGATTAAAGACTTAAATATGAGGCCTGAAACCATAAAAATCCTGGAAGAGAGCACAAGCAGTAAAAATTGGCCGTAGCAATGTTTTTCTTTTTTGTTGTTTTTTTTTTTTAAAGATTTATTTATTTAATTGTCAGAGAGGGAACACAAGCACGGGAAGCAGCAGAAGGAGAGGGAGAAGCAGGCTCCCCACTGAGCAGGGAGCCCGATGCAGAGCTCGATCCCAGGACCCCGAGATCATGACCTGAGCCGAAGGCAGACGTTTAACAACGGAGCCACCCGGGTGCCCCGCAACGTTTTTCTAGATATGTCTGCTAAGGCAAGGCAAATAAAAGCAAAAATATACTATTGGGACCACATCAAAACAAAAAGCTTCTGAACAGCAAAGGAAACAATCAACAAAACAAAGAGGCAATCTACTGAATGGGAGAAGATGTTTGCAAAGGACATATCTGATAAAGGGTTAGTATCCAAAATATATAAAGAACTGATACAATTCAACACCCCCAAAACAAATAATCCAATTAAAAATGGACAGAAGACATGAACAGACATTTCTCCAGAGAAGACATACAGATGGCCAACAGACACATGAAAAGATGCTCAGCATGACTCATCATCAGGGAAATGCAAATCAAAACTACAAGATATCACCTCACACATCAGCATGGTTAAAATCAACAATACAAGAAACAACAAGTGTTGGCGAGGATGTGGAGAAAAAGGAACTTTCGTGCACCACTGGTGGGAATGCAAACCGGTGCAATCACTGTGGACAACAGTATGGAGGGCCCTCAAAAAGTTAAAAATAAAACTGCCCAATGATCCAGTAATCACCCTACTGGTTCTGAGAATTCACCCTTATAAGACACCTCCACAAATATAAGGAGGGAAAAAGCACAAAGGTATTTATTGCAGCATTTTTCATAACAGCAAAATAGTAGAAACAATCCAAACACCCATCCTACCAAAGAATACAAAAACATGAATTCAAAGGGGTACACGCATCCCGATGTTTATAGCAGCATTATTTACAACAGCCAAGCTATGGAGGCAGCCCAAGTGTCCATTGATAGATAAATGGATAAAGATGTGGTATATAGATACAATGGAATATTACTCAGCCATCAAAAAAGAATGAAATCTTGCCATTTGCAACATGGATGGAGCTAGAGAGTATAATGCTAACTGAGATAAGTCAGAGAAAGACAAATACCATATGATTTCACTCATAGGTGGAATCTGAGGAAAAAAACAAAGGAACAAAGGGAAAACAAAAAAGAGAGACAGATCAAGAAACAGATTCAACTATAGAGAATAAACTGGTGGTTATCACAGGGCAGGTGGGTGGGGGGATAGGGGAAATAAGTGATGGGGATTAAAGAGTTAAGTACAAAAAAAATGAATATAAACAGATACAAAGGATAGCATAAAACACAGAAAAAAAGAATCCATCCTAATTACTTTAGAACAGAATAACCTCGGTATTATTAGTGGGATATTAGTTTTAAAAAGTTGAAAAAAAAAAAAAAAGACAAATTCAAACTTTGTGTTTGTGGTGGTACCTGTGTAGGAATTCTGAAACTGTTTTCTGTAAACTATAAAATAGATGAAGTGAGCAAAAAGATATCATTGTTTTTGGAAACCAAAGTTCTGACTGTTGGAAAAGAAAAATACGAATTTGGAATGGAGAAGGTTAGAAACTCATGGTGTTAGACTTGAAGGTGCTAGCATGAACTCATGAGCGTCTAAAAAATATATTTCCTAGGGGCGCCTGGGTGGCTCAGTCGTTAAGCGTCTGCCTTCGGCTCAGGTCATGATCCCAGGGTCCTGGGATCGAGCCCCGCATCGGGCTCCCTGCTCCGCGGGAAGCTTGCTTCTCCCTCCCCCACTCCCCCTGCTTGTGTTCCCTCTCTCGCTGTGTCTTTCTCTATCAAATAAATAAATAAAATCTTTAAAAAAAAAAAAAAAAAAAATATATATATATATCCTAGTCAAATCCTGCCACTGTTTTTGTACAGCCTATAAGCTATTTACGTTTTTGCATGTAAAATGTAAAAAAGGCTATTATCCTTTTGGCAAGAATAGATCCTCCAAGAGGTGAAGACGTCACCTCTTGTCCTGCAAAGCCTGGGAGATTTACTGTCTGGGGTTTGAACTAGATTATGAAATTGTTAGAAACTTCTAAGGTGAAGTAGGAGAATTAAACAGGTGTCATGCTTCATTTAGTCTCAGTTATAATGATTAACTGATTGGTTGTAATGTCAATTCTACACGTGTAAGTTTGGAGGTCATTACACACATACACACACACACACACACACACACACACACACACACGGAGCCTCAGGAGGGTTTTCAGACCTCCAAGCTCAAAGAAATCATTCCAAGGACTAATTTCCTCCTGGTCTTACCCTGATTGTATTTTCACCATTTCTTTCATACTGATTTTGCTGTTGGATTTTCTCGGCAATCTCTTGCGCAATCTGGCAGGTAGAATCGTACGTGGAGAACCTGCATCGAAGTTGTAAAGGGAGAAGAATGTTAAGGTTCTTTAAAAGATGATTTCCGCGTTATCTGAGCTTCATTTTTTTTTTTTTTAAATTCTAGCCGCAGATTCAAACAGAAGGGGAGGGTAGTAATAGTGACAGTCATAGGGACATGTGTTGCTATTACAGTAAATAACGATGAGCTGGGCTCTATCCTGAATGCTTCATTTGTAATAATTCACTTAATCCACACAAAAGCAACAGGAGATGTGTCCCATTACCATCTCCACCTTACAAGGGAGAAAATCAGGCACAAAGAGGTAGAGCGACTTGCCCAAGAGATACCACTAGCCGCAAACCAAGGCTGTCCGGCCCTGAGCCTCTGCTCCTAACCGCTTCGCCATTCTGCCCATGGTCAGGGGTTTGAATTCATTCACTTCTAGAACATTCGGCAAACATTTATGGAGGGCCTCCTTTGTACTGAGCACTGTTCTGGGCCCTGCAGAACAGAGCAGTGAACAAAATGGACAAAGCCCCTGCTCAAGGAGCTTAGCGAAGGGAGAAAGGCATAAGATAAATAAATATGGAGTAGTCAAGCGCTAAGAAGAAAAATAAAGCAGGATAAAAGAACAAGAGAGTGACAGGCAAGGTGAGGAAGGCAGCCAGGCAGGGGAAGAGCTTTACAAAACAGGGACAGCAAGTACTGTTTATCCTACAACTAAATGTTCTAGGGACATGGGACACACACCCTCCTGATAGCTAAGCTTACAAGAACTCTCTCAGAACATTTGCTGAGTTTCTATTTGGCATTCAAAGCGTTGGAGGCTTTGAAAAATTCACAGTGAATTCACAATCGTCTCTTATTTTGTCCTTTTGTGACGGCCTTACTTTCTATTCGTTTCCCAGAGACGAGCTAAGTGCGCCCACACACTGCAGCTCTCCTACCAGGTAGTCTGCTCGATACGACCAACGTATTTCCCAGGACTGTCCCAGTACCAAATACTGAAAACTGCTGCTTCACCTAATGCCCCAATTTCTGCTTGAAAAAAGTAAACGATCCATTTCTTAAAATCTTTGAACTCCCACACGTTACTCCTACACTGAGGGAACTTGGCAAATGTGTTTTTCAGTGATGGGAAAAACAATCTCCAACTGCTTCCCCTGGCGATCTTACTACAGTAATTGTAGCAATGGGTAACAGCTGAGTACCTGTTCTGGGCCAGGTCCCGGGCTAAGAGTGTTGCATTCTGAACGTCACATCCCATGAGGTAGGATCTTTAACAACTCCCCTCTGTATGCTAAAGTAGCATCATGCATATATACACGTGTAAGTGTGTGTATGTTCACATATACAGAAAAAGAGCAGGTGATACAACACATAATTAAGAATATAGGAGGGAAGGGGCGCCTGGGTGGCTCAGTCAGTTAAGCGTCTGACTCTTGATTTCAGCTCAGGTCATGATCTCAGGGTCGTGAAATCGAGCCCCGGGTCAGGCTCTGCACTGAGCGTGGAGCCTGCTTGAGAGTCTCTCTCTCCCTCTGCCCCTCTCCCCGACCAAAAAAAAGAAAATAGGAGGGAAGCTGGTAAGGAAACTGGGTCCTGGCCCCTCTTTGCCACATTTCCCCTTTTCCCCTCCATACTGTCCTCTCTGAAAAGAGGAGCTTACGTCTGGCTCTGTGGTCCCAGACCATACCAATGAAGGATCAATAGTAAGTTACGATACAGCTCCTGCAAAACATCGAATCTGAAAGTGAGAGGAATAACTGGCGGCCGAGGACACTCAGACTTGACCGGGCTGGGTCAAGAGGGTACATCCTGGGCTGAACCGCAAGGTTGAAGCAGGAGGGAGGGGCACATCCTAGAGTTGGCAAAAGGCACAAGGAGCAAGCAAGGGTGAAAGGAAGGAAATGGAAGGACATGTGCCTGGTGCATTCGGCTGCGCGGCCCTGGGTGGGAGGATACGGCATCAGAGGGTACAGATGCGTGGAAGCTAGTTTCTGCAGAGCCTCGAACACCAGGATAATCAGGTGAGACTTTTGAAAGAGGGCTTCAGAGCTGTAGGGGACCCTTTCACACATCGAGTGAGCCCTTGAAGAGGTTCTGTGAAATGCAGAAGGCCAAAATCCCAGATGTTTTGCTCCCACTCCTCACGTTCCCACGTTAGCCCTGGAGAGCGGTGGTTCTAGAACTTTGCTGGCACTGGGATCACCAGGGGAATCTTGAAACAACAACATCGCAGCTAAGTCCCAGACTATGAACTGAGCCCCTGTTCTACCACAAAAACACTGAATGCACAACAGTTAAATTCATACATGTATGAGATTTACTTAAAAAAAAAAATCTCGGGGAAAAAAGACGTGGAGGGCAGAGATGATACAAGTATGGCAGAATATTGGTAATTACAGGAAGTGGGTGGGGAGTATAAAGGGGTTCATTATACTAGTCCACTTTGTATATATTTTACCTTCCATAACAGTTTTTAGAATAGACCCCAAAAAGGACCAACCAGAATATAAAACTGTTAGGGTCTGTTTAACCGTAATTTTTCCAGAAATGATGTATCATCAACAAATACGTTGCCCCAGCAGTAAAGTTAATTAACTTTAGCAATGAACCAGTTAAGAGGCAGTAATCACTTGCTACTTCTATTAAAAAGTGAGCTTGTCACTTGCTTTGATATGCCATTAAAGCAGTCATTGCTATATTCCATTTTTGTTACTGTTATGTTCAATTAGCCAAAATATATTCCATTATATCACTCAGGAGTAAAGCATCATTGACATATGATTTTTCAAGAGCACAAAGACAAAGCTGTATGTCATCAAGTCTGTTTTTATAGGTTTTTTTCAAAGTCCCGTTCCATACTCCCTTCCGCCCTCTTCATGAGCAACCTACTTTGCAAGGTACCCGATGCCAACACAGCGGAGTTCCCTCACTGTTTCACCATCAACAGTCAAATGAGAAAGCCGTTGGGTCAAACTACTTGAGAGTAACAGGAAACATGATGTGCTCTCAGCATAAACTGGGGAAGAGGCTTGGGGTCCAATGATCGCTTCCACCAATCTAAATGGATAACCGTCTCTGAGCTTTATTTCCCACCTTATGTGTAAAGTGAGGGGGTTAGCTCCCAGGAGGTGGACGGCAATTTAGCAATACGTATCAAGGGCCTTAAAAATGTTCATATCCTTCAATCCAACAGTCCCACTTCCAGAAAGCAAGTGGACGAAATAAGGAATGGAACAAAGGGGCAGTCTTTGCAATAGTTAAACAAAAACAAACTCTGACATTACAAAGAGGGAAATAAGTAAATAAATTATGGTTATTCATACAATGCACTATTACGCACCATAAAAAAATCATGTTTTCAGTAAATATTTAATGACATGGAGAAATGTTCCTTGCTTTGTAAAACATGCAGGTTTCCCTCACTATCCAAAAATAGTCTTCCTATAAAACCTCTCCTAAGCTGGGCACCTGGGTGGCTCAGTTGGTTAAGCGACTGCCTTCGGCTCAGGTCATGATCCTGGAGTCCCGGGATCGAGTCCCACATCAGGCTCCCTGCTCAGCAGGGAGTCTGCTTCTCCCTCTGACCCTCCTCCCTCTCATGCTCTCTGTCTCTCATTCTCTCTCTCGCAAATAAATAAAATCTTAAAAAAAAAAACAAAAAGAAAACAAAAAACTCTCCTAAGCCAAAATGGAGTAAAGCAAAGGGGCCAATTACCATAAATATATATGGGAAAATTTTTGAGCTTTCCTAGACCCCAAAAAATAACCTCTCTCAGGCTTTTCTGATACCTTAGGGCCCATCTTGCTAACAGATACACAAAATAAACCAAGATAAAGCCCAGATGCTCACAGACAAAGCTATGACAGCTTGATGCTGAAATGCTGAGTGTAATTCCCAGGGAAGGAGCTTGGGGCGGGGGTCACTCTCGCTGACTGGGGGTGCAATGTCTCTATGACAGCTTGCTGCAAAACAAACGCTGAATGCTATTTTTGCTTTCCCCATTTTTTTCAAAAGCAAAAATCCTCTTCTGATTTCTTTTGGTTAGCAAAAACAGGTACTAAGGTAAGTCTTTCATAAAAGCAAAGGGGCATAATGTGAAGTCTCAAGAAGCGGAGATACTTGTACATATAATATACATGTGTGTATATATACATGTATATATCATATTATATAAACTAATGTTTTCATTTTAAAATCAATAACGGCTATTATTCCAAATGATAGAGTTGAAGATGTGGGTTTTTTTTTTTTTCTCTGCGAATATTCAGTATTTTCTAAATTTTCTATCAGAGTGTATACAAGTGTTAAAATTAGGTGGAAAAAAATTAGAGTTAAATCAAGTGAGCCACTGGCGCAGGTAACCTAGATCCAAAGTAGTGCTAACTTTGATCCTGCAACCCATTCTCCTAATAGTCACACTGCCTACAATTTAAACAATTATAAATTAAACCAGAAATATTAACAAGAACTTTATAGAGCTAGAATACGCTTTTAATCATTAAACAAACAAACAAAAAACTCCAGTCCGACATGCCGTAGTAATAGGTTCCTTAGGATCAGACCTTGTGTCTTTTCATCATTCAGTCCTTAGGACTTAATTGTTGAAGGAACGACCCTTATCAGCTCCTTTTTTTTTTTTTTACTGCAGACTTGCTGCAGTAGAAACGGCCTTCAAGATACTGACTCAGGTAAGGGTTAAATGCCTTATAAACAAACGCGTAATTTCCCTCCCTGATTCCTCTAAGTTTTTTGAAGGGCCCACAACACCCTAGTGCGAACTGCTTACTAACTGGCGAGTGACCGTGGGTTCTGAACCTCGGTTTCTCCGCCTGGGAAGTAAGAGAGGGGAGGTCACCAGATGGACCGGCATGCCCCAAAAAGGTGACTTGAACTTCACTTTCCCGGGAGTCCAAGGAAGCCTGCACCAGCCAGCTCCGCAGCGAGGACAGGCGGGATATCCCCGCCGCCAGGTGCAGCCGAGAAGGGCTAAAGGCATGTGTCCGGGATTCGGTACTAGCCCCCGGCTCCCCGGAGTCCACCCGGTCCCCCTCCCGGGCCACCCCTGCGAGCACCGAGGGCGGCGGGACGCGGCGCGGTCCCCCTGGGCGCGGGAAGGGGCCTAGCTGCCCCGCCCCTCATCCTGAAGGGCTTCCCCGGCCCCAGAGCCCGGCTACCGCCCGCTCCCCGGAAGCCCGGCCTCCCCCGCGGACCCTCGGCGCGGCGGCCCTCACCCGGGGCTCACCAGGGGTCCGGGGCCATCGTGCAGTCTCCGCCCGCCGTCGGACACTTCCTGCTCGCGGCAGCTGACTACGGCGGCCCGCGCGGCTCATACCCCGCGGTTCGGCCCGGGCGCGACCGGAACCCGGAGTTTGCCAGCGGAGCGTGCACGGGGGGCCTCAAAAGGATGATCAAGAAAGGGAAGCGGCCCCCAGGGCACATTAGGTTGGAGCAATCTAACCTAATCTGCTCCCACTGAGCGACGCGAACAGCCGGGCGCAATGAAAATAAAATGGTTGGAACTAACATCTAAGCATTTTTCCCGGGAAGGCGGGAGCATCTCAAGACCTCCAGCAGCTACCTGAAATTTCATCGTGCTTTAAACAAAAAACAAAAGCAAAACTGGACTGTGGGCATAGTTGCCCAACTGTATAAATTTACCCAAACTCACTTAGAGTGAATTTTATATGTAAAGTGATAGCTCGATAAAGCTTAAAAATTCTTTTCAATCCTACTTCAAACAAGGGACCCAAAGAAGTGGCCATTATATATTATCTTATAGCAGCCTTCCTTAAATGACACTCGGTGCTTGATTCTATGGTTAGGAGAAAAAGTCACAGACGTGGAGGGAAAGCGTGCACTCAGCGCCCCTAAATTTCCAGGGAAATAGGAAAGAAAGGAAGCCCTATTCCTTTTGCACAGTGAGCTCGGGGCGAGGCAGCCGGGAGTCCGCGCGAGCGTGGGTCTGGTGCGCATGCGCACGTCCGTTACCATACCGACCAGAAGACGCTGCGCCGCCGGAGGCCCAGAGGCGGGAGAGCCCAGTCTCCTGAGGATGGAGAACCAAATTTCGCTCAAAGCCGAGGTGGCCGAGCTGGAGCTTGAGGCCGTGATCGGCTTCAACGGTGAGGCCTCGAGCGTGTCTGGGCTGGGCGGTTCGCAAGCGCCGGGGACGAGTAGTGCAAACAGGGACCGTGGGACACCGGGTGCACCTGGAAGGCAGCGCGGGATACTGGGCGGGGCCGAGCTCCCTCCTGCCCCAAAGCCCTGGCGGGATTCCCTTCCTCGCTCCAAGTCTCAGGGACTAGGATGGTTTCGCAGCACCTAAAAGGGACAAGGGCCTCCTCCCCGGGCCCGAGGATGAGTAGGGTGGCCGTAACCCTTCTCCCCCTGGTCAGCTCTGCCTTGGCCCTACGCCCCAGCGCAGCGCCCGAAGCTGCCCGCCCCTCGGTAACCGCGGGATTTTGCAAAGTCCGGGTCGGCCCCTGGGACCAAGAAACTCCTAGAATCCCAGCTGATGTGCTATGAGAAAGGGCTGGGGACCGAATGTGGGCGTGAGCAGCCGCTTTAGGGGATGGTCTTGTGCCCTAACCCAAGAAGAACTCGTAATGGTGAAGATTTCAGACCCCGATAAAAGGCGGAAAGGACGCCAGGGGGAGCTGGAGGGGAGAGATGCTCCGGATCTGGGGATGCCTGCTGGTTCAGCTCACATCTTCTTTATGACTGCCTGTTATTTTGAACATTAAGGGGGGGAAGTGCTCTTTGATGTTGTGTGTGAAGGATGGAAACAAGCAATGCATTACATTTTAGAAAAGCAAACTTTTTTTTTTTTTAAGTGCGTTGTGTTGCCTGAAAGTTTTAACATTGTAGTAATGCAGATGCAGAACAAAAGACTAAAGTTTTAGGCCCATTCTGGGACTTGGATCTCGACTCTTCGTTTTAGTTTAATAGTTTCTGATAGAAAGTGGGTGCTTAGTGCATCTGAGAAGTCGGCCGGTGACAAGGTCATTGGTAAAGCGCGAGTGGCCTCCGAGTGCAGGGGGTCACACCAGTGACCAGTACAGAGCTTCACACACAGAGCTCTGGGACTGAGTTCATGCTGTTCTGTCGAGCTCTAAGAGTAAATACACGGTCCCTTATATTCCAGTACCTCCCATGGCCATGGCCGAGTATAGCTTTCACATGGAAACAAATTAGAAGCCAATGCAAAGCCCCTTTTTCTCATTTTGACCCTAGAACTCCTTGCAGAGTTACATTACAGTTTTGTGATTTTTAACTTGAGGGTGTAAATGTGTAATGGCACTTGACTATTCTAGGTATTGTATTTTGACAGGAATTTATTATTCAAGCAAGCCAAATATAGTTGTACTGATTATGAAAACATTTTATAAAGCTATAGTTATTAAGAATTTGGTATTAGCGCAAGAATAGCTGCATTTATCAATTGACTGGAGTCCATAAGCCCATGATAATCCTATCATGTAAAGAGTTTCTAAACTGAAAACAGCAACAATGAAACAATAGATCAAGGGTCTGCAGTCTATAGCCTGTTGGCCAAATCTGGCCCTCTGCTGGGATTTTAAATGAAGTTTTTTTGGAGCCCAGCCATGTGCATTTGTTGATAGATTGCCGATGGCTGCTTTTACCCTACAGTAGCATACTTGAGTAACTGTGGTCCCTAAGGCCTAAAATATTTACTGTCTGGCCCTTTATAGAAAATATTTGCTGACCCCTGAAATAGATAAAGAAATATAAATGGCTACTAGCTCAAAATGCTAAAAACAAAAAACAAACAAAAACAAACAAACAAAAATCCCTTTTTTAACAATGACTCTTTTTTCTCAGACTGGTAAAGCTACACATAGGGATAATAGTAGGGTGAGAATAACAAATGGCTCTCAATTACTATTGTCAGAAGAATAAATTTTACAACCTTTTTGAAAGAGGTTTTATAGTACCCATTATGATTTGTAATGAGGGTAATCTTTGGGCCTCTAAAACTTGAATCACTTATTCAAGTTTCCAAAAAAGTATGTACTATGGGATTCACTATGGTATTGTGTGTCATAGCCCAAATACCAGAGGAAACCCAACTGACCATTGGTAAGAAGTTGGTTTAAAAACGGTTGTAGTCCAGCAATGTTCTGGAACTAGACAGAGGTGGTGGTTGTAGACAGTGTGAATGTACTAACTACCACTGGATTGTCCCCTTCAAAATGGTTTATGTTATGTGAATTTCATCCCAGTAAATTATTTTTAAAATTATAGTCCTTTTGTACAACAAAATACTGCATAACCCTTAAGAAAAATGAGATAGATCTATAGGGGAAGGGGCGCCTGGATGGCTTAGTCAGTTAAGCGTCTGCCTTCAGCTCAGGTCATGATCCTGGGGTCCTAGGATCGAGCCCCGCATTGGGCTCCCTGCTCAGTGGAGAGCCTGCTTCTCCCTCTCCATCTCCCGGCTGCTCTGCCTACTTGTGCTCTCTCTCTCTCTCTCTGTCAATTAAATAAATAAAATCTTAAAAAAAAAAAAAAAGATCTATAGGGGAAGAACAAGGAAAGATGTCCAAGATAAATTAAGTGTAAAATGCAACTTGCCCAATAGTATGCATGGTATGAGCCTATTATAGTTTAAGTGTGTGTGTGTGTGTGTGTGTGTGTGTGTGTGTGTTAGAGACAGTGAGGTAGGGAGAAGTGGGGCTGAGTATATATGGAGAAAAGAGGGAAATGTATTCATTCTAGGGGACATGTGTGATATCCTTTTATTTGAGGAGAATCCCAAAACAGGCAAGGGGCTGGGAGTTGTTCTGCCTTTGCTCGGGTCTTAAAAGGGGCAGATGCTTCCTCTCCTAACTCTTTGGCAGCCAGTTCAGAGACAGGTGACATCATGGGCTCAGCCGTTGGGAAGTTCCGACCCAGAGCTTCCCGCCTTCAGGAGGAGTGCGGCATAAGAGCAGAGCCCGGTGGGAATGAGAATTCCTTAGTTCATGTCACTTGGTCTGGCCCACCTACTGGTCCTGCCTCTTTTTCAAGTGTGATTTCCCATACTTCCTACCAATTCTGTGAGCTGTTTGTATTCCATCCACGAAATTATTTTTCCTCTTAAGTTCTGCCAGAAATGACCTTTCTTGTTTGCAACCAGGAACCCTAATTACTAAACACAAAGAAAATAAATCTGAAGAAATACATATCTGCTTATTAACAATGGTTTACCCTGGGCAGGGGGTATTATAGGGCTCTTTTATTTTTATCATAAAATACTTCAACAGAAATTTAGAATGCCACAATAAATACCGAGTATTGCACACAGAATTAGCAAATTTTGACACTTTTTCTTTTTTTTTTTTAAAGATTTTATTTATTTATTTGACAGAGACACAGTGAAAGAGGAAACACAAGCAGGGGGAGTGGGAGAGGGAGAAGCAGGCTTCCCGCAGAGCAGGGAGCCCGATGCGGGGCTCAATCCCAGGACCCTGGGATCATGACCTGAGCCGAAGGCAGACGCTTAATGACTGAGCCACCCAGGCGCCCCTTGACAGTTTTTCTAATCTGAGTTAATTTTTTAAGAAAAAAAATACACATTTTAAGTCCTCTCTCCTGACACACAATCCTATCCTTTCTCCCTCTCTAGAGACAACCACTAGCCTGAAGTTAATGTGTACTCTTTCTAGCTATGTTTTTAAATTTTACTGTACATGTAAAATATCAGATATGCTATATATAAACAATTTATAGTACAAAGTTGCATATTTCTATATTTTCTAGAAATATCATCCTGGACACATTCTGAAGCCTGCTTTTCTTTTCTTTAAATATTTTATTTATTTGTTTATTTGACAGAGAGCATAAGTAGGGACCTGCAGGCAGAGGGAGAGGGAGAAACAGGCTCCCCACAGAGTAGGGAGCCCAATGGGTGGCTCGATGTGGGGCTCCATCCCAGGACCCTGGGATCATGACCTCAGCCGAAGGCAGACGCTTAACTGACTGAGCCACCCAGGTGCCCCTGAAGCCTGCTTTTTTTCACCCAGCATTTGTGCAATCTACTCATGTTGATTAATTTATTTTACCTCCGCTACTCCCCGTGTAAATAGGCCAGGATTAGTTATCTATTGTTGAGGGTCTTTGAGTTTATTTGCAACTTTCTGCTAATACAAACAGTGCCACAGTGAACACCTTTGAAGTGGCCCATGGGCACCCTTGCAAGTGTTTCTCTAGATTATATACCGAAGAGTGGAATAGCTAGGTCCAAGGGTGTATGCATATTCAGCCATACTGAATACGGGTGTGTTGTTTTACAAAAAACAATTCCACTAATGTACCTTCCCACAACGCAATGTATGAGTGTTCCCTTTTGATCCACATCACCACTAATGCTTGCTATTATCAGCCTTTTTATTTTATTATTTATTTATTTATTTGACTGAAAGAGAGAGCACAAGCAGGGGGCGCTGCGGGCAGAGGGAGAGAAGCGGACTCCACAGGGCACCCCCCCACCCCCATGTGGGGCTTGATCCCAGGACCCTGGGATCATGACCTGAGCCAAAGGCAGCCACTTAACCAACTGAGCCACCCAGACGCCTTTTTAATTTTAGCCATTATGATGGAGATGAAATGGTATCTCCTTTGGGATGTAATTTGCATTTCCCTGATACTTGCAAAGTTGCCTATCTTTTCACATGTTTATTAGCTTTTGAGTTTCCCCCCTCATTAATTGCCTGTTCCCATCCTTGGGATATCTTTCTGTTGAAGCAGTTTGTGTCTTGTTTGTTTGCTATAGCTCTTTGTATATTCTGGATGGGATACCCATCTGTCATGGACATTGCAGGTATCTTCAACTGGTTTCAGTTTTTCTTTTCATCTTGTCAAGTGTCATGAAAAAATTTAAATTGTTAACATAACTGGATGAATATATTGGCCTTTTCTGTTAGGATTTGCTCTTTTTGTGGCATGTTGAAGAAGTCATTTCCTACAACTTGTGTACATGTGAAGTCTTGTTTGTTGCAGTTAGGTCCTCGATCTACCTGAAATGTGTTGTTTATGGATGGTGTGAAGTTGGATCTAATTTTACTTTTTCCATATGGATAGTCATATGATTGCTTGTGAGGTAACTGCAACTGAATAAATATATGAATAGATCACTCCCAAAGACACAAATCTTAGTCTTTAGAGAACCTACTGCATGAAAAAGGAATGATCTCAAAGCAAGAGAAATCATTTATTCAATAAATATATTTGGCAATTTGAGCAAAAAAAAAATATCTATTTAGCTACTGGAATCCCATTATGCACCAAAATAAATTCTAGAGGGAATTAAATGTAAAAGATGAATTCATTAAAAGACCAGAAGACGATATTAATAAATATTTATGACTCTTTTGATGGAGTAGGAAATAGCCATAGAACAATTTTAAAATACCCAGGAATAAATGTACTAAGAAATGTGTGAGATCTTTAGGAGGAAAAACTGAAAAT
Organism: Halichoerus grypus; assembly: GCF_964656455.1. Classification (NCBI taxonomy): domain Eukaryota; kingdom Metazoa; phylum Chordata; class Mammalia; order Carnivora; family Phocidae; genus Halichoerus; species Halichoerus grypus. Next base: position 153,686,247 of record NC_135713.1, read on the forward strand.
GCCGCTGGAAACCCTGAAGGGAGACTTCATGGAAAAACACATCCTGCTTTTAGAAAGGAGATTGAATGTATTATTATAAAAATTATTTTTCCTTAATCTACACATTGAATACCACTCCACTTGAAATGATTTTTAGCTAATCAACCTGACTTTACAGTTTATATTGTAAAATAGTATCAAGCACAAATGATGTGGTTTTGGAATATAGGTGAGGGTCAGTGGGGTGGAGTCCGGAGCCGATGACTAAAGATCTCGAGCCATCTTTGGTGCAAAATGGTGGTTTATTGAAGCGCAGGGACAGGACCCGTGGGCAGAAAGAGCTGCTGCCCCAGGGTTGTGAGGGGTGGCTGATGGTATACTTTAGGGTTGGGGGAGGTAAGGAAAAGGGAGGTTTCAAAAGAACTTTCATATGCTAAGGAGGACCTACAAGATACTGGAGGCCTTGCATTGTCAAGGTAAGGTTGTTTTTCCACCTCTAGCAAGACATTAACATTAAGATAGTTGGGAGCTTCCTGGAAGAATGTCACACATGTCCCACCCAGGAGTGGGGGGTGAGGGGAGGTTACAGGGTGTCAGCTTATGCTTTGTCTTCAGCCAGGCTTCTGCTCCCTCATCAAAACCCCAAAAATTCTGACCCAAAGTTGAGTGATAAGGAAGGACTTCTGTCTATGTAATATTAAAACATTTAACAAAGGTTTGTAATTCTTGAGATGGTTCTTGGCAAATACCTGGAGGATGGTGGGGGGGGGCGGGTCTCACACTAAGAAGGCCTGGCTTCTTTAGAGTGCCTGGTGGTGCCTTAGAAACAAATTATCTTTTTTTTTTTTTTTTAATTTTTTTATTGTTATGTTAATCCCCATACATTACATCATTAGTTTTAGATATAGTGTTCCATGATTCATTGTTTGTGCATAACACCCAGTGCTCCATGCAGAACGTGCCCTCCTCAATACCCATCACCAGGCTAACCCATCCTCCCAACCCCCTCCCCTCTAGAACCCTCAGTTTGTTTTTCAGAGTCCATCGTCTCTCATGGTTCTTCTCCCCCTCCGATTTCCCCCCCTTCATTCTTCCCCTCCTGCTACATTCTTCTTCTTCTTCTTCTTTTTTTTTTTTTTTCTTTCTTAACATATATTGCATTATTTGTTTCAGAGGTACAGATCTGAGATTCAACAGTCTTGCACAATTCACAGCGCTTACCAGAACACATACCCTCCCCAGTGTCCATCACCCAGTCACCCCATCCCTCCCACCCCACCCCCCACTCCAGCAACCCTCAGTTTGTTTCCTGAGATTAAGAATTCCTCATATCAGTGAGGTCATATGATACATGTCTTTCTCTGTTTGACTTATTTCGCTAAGCATAATACCCTCCAGTTCCATCCACGTTGTTGCAAATGGCAAGATCTTATTCCTTTTGATGGCTGCATAATATTCCATTGTATATATATACCACATCTTCTTTAGCCATTCATCTGTTGATGGACATCTTGGCTCTTTCCACAGTTTGGCTATTGTGGACATTGCTGCTATAAACATCGGGGTGCACGTAGCCTTTCGGGTCCCTACTTTTGTATCTTTGGGGTAAATACCCAGTAGTGCAATTGCTGGATCATATGGTAGCTCTATTTTCAACTTTTTGAGGAACCTCCATACTGTTTTCCAGAGTGGCTGCACCAGCTTGCATTCCCACCAACAGTGTAGGAGGGTTCCCCTTTCTCTGCATCCCCGCCAACATCTGTCATTTCCTGACTTGTTAATTTTAGCCATTCTGACCGGTGTGAGGTGGTATCTCATTGAGGTTTTGATTTGGATTTCCCTGATGCCGAGCGATATTGAACACTTTTTCATGTGTCTGTTGGCCATTTGGATGTCTTCTTTGGAAAAATGTCTGTTCATGTCTTCTGCCCATTTCTTGATTGGATTCTTTGTTCTTTTGGTGTTGAGTTTGATGAGTTCTTTATAGATTTTGGATACTAGCCCTTTATCTGATATGTCATTTGCAAATATCTTCTCCCATTCTGTCAGTTGTCTTTTGGTTTTGTTGACTGTTTCCTTTGCTTTGCAAAAGCTTTTTATCTTGATGAAGTCCCAATAGTTCATTTTTGCCCTTGCTTCCCTTGCCTTTGGCGATGTTTCTAGGAAGAAGTTGCTGCGGCTGAGGTCGAAGAGGTTGCTGCCTGTGTTCTCCTTTAGGATTTTGATGGACTCCTGTCTCACATTGAGGTCTTTCAACCATTTGGAGTCTATTTTTGTGTGTGGTGTAAGGAAATGGTCCAGTTTCATTCTTCTGCATGTGGCTGTCCAATTTTCCCAACACCATTTGTTGAAGAGACTGTCTTTTTTCCATTGGACATTCTTTCCTGCTTTGTCGAAGATTAGTTGACCATAGAGTTGAGGGTCCATTTCTGGGCTCTCTATTCTGTTCCATTGATCTATGTGTCTGTTTTTGTGCCAGTACCATACTGTCTTGATGATGACAGCTTTGTAGTAGAGCTGGAAGTCTGGAATTGTGATGCCGCCAGCTTTGCTTTTCTTTTTCAACATTCCTCTGGCTATGCGGGGTCTTTTCTGGTTCCATACAAATTTTAGGATTATTTGTTCCATTTCTTTGAAGAAAGTGGATGGTATTTTGATGGGGATTGCATTGAATGTGTAGATTGCTCTAGGTAGCATTGACATCTTCACAATATTTGTTCTTCCAATCCATGAGCATGGAACGTTTTTCCATTTCTTTGTGTCTTCCTCAATTTCTTTCATGAGTATTTTATAGTTTTCTGAGTACAGATCCTTTGCCTCTTTGGTTAGATTTATTCCTAGGTATCTTATGGTTTTGGGTGCAATTGTAAATGGGATCGACTCCTTAATTTCTCTTTCTTCTGACTTGTTGTTGGTGTATAGGAATGCCACTGACTTCTGTGCATTGATTTTATATCCTGCCACTTGACTGAGTTCCTGTATGAGTTCTAGCAGTTTTGGGGTGGAGTCTTTGGGATTTTCCACATAAAGTATCATATCATCTGCAAAGAGTGAGAGTTTGACTTCTTCTTTGCCAATTTGGATGCCTTTGATTTCTTTTTGTTGTTTGATTGCTGTGGCTAGGACTTCCAATACTATGTTGAATAGCAGTGGTGATAGTGGACATCCCTGCCGCGTTCCTGACCTTAGGGGGAAAGCTCTCAGTTTTTCCCCATTGAGAATGATATTCGCTGTAGGTTTTTCATAGATGGCTTTTATGATATTGAGGTATGTACCCTCTATCCCTATACTCTGAAGAGTTTTGATCAAGAAAGGATGCTGTACTTTGTCAAATGCTTTTTCTGCATCTATTGAGAGGATCATGTGATTCTTGTTTTTTCTTTTGTTAATGTATTGTATCACGTTGATTGATTTGCGGATGTTGAACCAACCTTGCAGCCCAGGGATAAATCCGACTTGGTCGTGGTGAATAATCCTTTTAATGTACTGTTGGATCCTATTGGCTAGTATTTTGGTGAGAATTTTTGCATCCATGTTCATCAGGGATATTGGTCTGTAATTCTCCTTTTTGATGGGGTCTTTGTCTGGTTTTGGGATCAAGGTAATGCTGGCCTCATAAAATGAGTTTGGAAGTTTTCCTTCCATTTCTATTTTTTGGAACAGTTTCAGAAGGATAGGTATTAATTCTTCTTGAAATGTTTGGTAGAATTCCCCTGGGAAGCCATCTGGCCCTGGGCTTTTGTGTTTTGGGAGATTTTTGATGACTGCTTCTATTTCCTTAGTGGTTATAGGTCTGTTCAGGTTTTCTATTTCTTCCTGGTTCAGTTTTGGTAGTTGATACATCTCTAGGAATGCATCCATTACTTCCAGGTTATTTAGTTTGCTGGCATAGAGTTGCTCATAATATGTTCTTATAATTGTTTGTATTTCTTTGGTGTTGGTTGTGATTTCTCCTCTTTCATTCATGATTTTGTTGATTTGGGTCATTTCTCTTTTCTTTTTGATAAGTCTGGCCAGGGGCTTATCAATCTTGTTAATTCTTTCAAAGAACCAGCTCCTAGTTTCGTTGATCTGTTCTACTGTTCTTTTGGTTTCTATTTCATTGATTTCTGCTCTGATCTTTATTATTTCTCTTCTCCTGCTGGGTTTAGGCTTTATTTGCTGTTCTTTCTCCAGCTCCTTTAGGTGTAGGGTTAGGTTGTGTACTTGAGACCTTTCTTGTTTCTTGAGAAAGGCTTGTATTGCTATATACTTTCCTCTTAGGACTGCCTTTGCTGTATCCCAAAGATTTTGAATAGTTGTGTTTTCATTTTCATTGGTTTCCATGAATTTTTTTAATTCTTCTTTAATTTCCTGGTTGACCCATTCATTCTTCAGTAGGATGCTCTTTAGCCTCCATGTATTTGAGTTCTTTCTGACTTTCCTCTTGTGATTGAGTTCTAGTTTCAAAGCATTGTGGTCTGAAAATAGGCAGGGGATGATCCCAATCTTCTGGTACCGGTTGAGACCTGATTTATGACCTAGGATGTGATCTATTCTGGAGAATGTTCCATGGGCACTAGAGAAGAATGTGTATTCCGTTGCTTTGGGATGGAATGTTCTGAATATGTCTGTGAAGTCCATTTGGTCCAGTGTGTCATTTAAAGTCTTTATTTCCTTGTTGATCTTTTGCTTAGACGATCTGTCCATTTCAGTGAGGGGGGTGTTAAAGTCCCCCACTATTATTGTATTGTTGTCGATGTGTTTCTTTGCTTTTGTTATTAATTGCCTTATATAATTGGCTGCTCCCATGTTAGGGGCATAGATATTTACAATTGTTAGATCTTCTTGTTGGATAGACCCTTTAAGTATGATATAGTGTCCTTCCTCATCTCTTATTACAGTCTTTGGTTTAAAATCGAATTTGTCTGATATAAGGATTGCCACCCCAGCTTTCTTTTGGTGTCCATTAGCATGGTAAATGGTTTTCCACCCCCTCACTTTCAATCTGGGGGTGTCTTTGGGTCTAAAATGAGTCTCTTGCAGACAGCATATCGATGGGTCTTGTTTTTTAATCCAATCTGATAGCCTGTGTCTTTTGATTGGGGCATTTAGCCCATTTACATTCAGGGTAACTATTGAAAGATAGGAGTTCAGTGCCATTGTATTGCCTGTAAAGTGACTGTTACTGTATATTGTTTGTGTTCCTTTCTGGTCTATGTTGCTTTTAGGCTCTCTCTTTGCTTAGAGGACCCCTTTCAATATTTGTTGTAGGGCTGGTTTCGTGTTTGCAAATTCCTTTAGTTTTTGTTTGTCCTGGAAGCTTTTTATCTCTCCTTCAATTTTCAATGACAGCCTAGCTGGATATAGTATTCTTGGCTGCATATTTTTCTCATTTAGTGCTCTGAATATGTCCTGCCAGTCCTTTCTGGCCTGCCAGGTCTCTGTGGATAAGTCTGTTGCCAATCTAATGTTTCTACCATTGTAGGTTCCATATCTCTTCTCCCGAGCTGCTTTCAGGATTTTCTCTTTGTCTCTGAGACTCGTAAGTTTTACTATTAGATGTCGGGGTGTTGACCTATTTTTATTGATTTTGAGAGGGGTTCTCTGTGCTTCCTGGATTTTGATGCCTGTTTCCTTCCCCAAATTAGGGAAGTTCTCTGCTATAATTTGCTCCATTATACCTTCTGCACCTCTCTCTCTTTCTTCTTCTTCTGGGATCCCAATTATTCTAATGTTGTTTCGTCTTATGGTATCGTTTATCTCTCGAATTCTGCCCTCGTGATCCAGTAGTTGTTTATCTCTCTTTTTCTCAGTTTCTTTATTTTCCATCATTTGGTCTTCTATCTCACTGATTCTTTCTTCTGCCTCATTTATCCTAGCAGTTAGTACCCCCATATTTGATTGCACCTCATTAATAGCCTTTTTGATTTCTACTTGGTTCGATTTTAGTTCTTTTACTTCTCCAGAAAGGGTTTCTCTAATAACTTCCATGTTTTTTTCAAGCCCAGCTAGTATCTTTAAAGTGATGATTCTGAACTCTAGATCTGACATCGTACTAATGTCCATATTGAGTAGGTCCCTGGCAGTCGGTACTACCTCTTGTTCTTTTTGTTGAGGTGATTTTTTCCGTCTTGTCATTTTGTGCAGAGGAGAATAGATTAATGAGAGAACAAAATGCTGGCAGGGTAACAACGTCCCCAGAAAATATACTCTAAACAAATCAGAAAAGACCTGAAGCAGTGGGAAAAGAAAGGGAAAGAGAGAAAAAAGAAAAGGAAAGAAAAAAAGAAAAAAGAAAAAGATAAAGATAAAAACAAACAAAAGCAGAACAAAACAAAACAAAACAAAAACAGAATGTGATCAAATATGATCAGGCTGGATTATAGATCAGTGCCACACACTAGATTTTGGGTGTATTTTGGTCTGTTAAAAGAAAGTCCCTCCCAAAATTTTAAAGAAAGAAAAACTTATATATGTACAAAAATAAGGGTTGATATGATGAAGGGATGGAATATGACTGTAAAGATGGAAATTATAAAAAATTTTAAAAAAGGATTTGATAAGTTGTTTGAAAAAGGAAAGAAGAGGATAAAAAAAAAAAAGAAAGAAAAAAGGGAGAGAATGTGATCAGGCAGGGGAGTAGAAAAAAACCATACACTAGAGATTTAGAGTATATTTTGATCTGTTAGAAGAAACTATCTCAAGATTTTAAAGAGAGAACAACTTATATATATATGCCAAAAATACGGGTAACTACTATGAAGGGATAGAATATGACTTTAAAAATGAAAAATAAAAATGTTTTTTTTTTAAAAAGGGATTGATAAGATGTTGGTTGAAAAAGGGAAAAAGAAAAATTCAAAAAAAAAGAAAAAAGGAAAAAAGAAAAAAAGACAGTTAAAAAAAATAATTAACTTTGAAAGACTAAAGAATCATGGTAAAAAAGCCATGAATTCTATGTGCAGTGTTCCCCTAGCACTGGAGTTCTGCCGTTCTCATTGATCGGTAAACTTGGTCTTGGCTGGCTGTTCTTGCTGATCTTCTGGGGGAGGGGCCTGTTGCCATGGTTCCCAAATGTCTTTGCCGGAGGCAAAATTGCCCCGCCCTTGCCGGTCCGGGCTAAGTAATCTGCTCGGGTTTGCTCTCCAGAGCTTTTGTTCCCTGCAAGCTCTCCGTACAGCTTTGGAGGCGGAGAGTGAAAATGGTGGCCTCCCAGTCTCCGCCCCGGCGAAGCCGAGAACTCGGGGTCCCGCTCCTCAGCGAGCCCCCAGAGAAAAGCCATCAGTCACTCCCGTCTCCCCGGTCTCCGGCCGCACTCCGCGCTCACCCGGCCTGTGACCGCGCCTTTCTATCTGGCACCCGACCCCGGGTGGAGTCTCCAAACCCAGCAGATCCCCGCGGTGCACTCCCGCACCTCTCCTCCCGGGGGAAGAAGGTGAGTCTCCCCGGATCTGCCGCTTGTTGGGTCCCTGCTGGAGGAGCAGTGGCCCGACTGTGCCGCGGATCACGGTTTATAGCAACCCCGAGCTGAGAGCCCGCGCCTGGGCTCCGTCTCTGCAGCCGGCTTCCCTGCTCCGATACCTGGGAGCTCTGCCGCACTCAGGCACCCCCGGTCTTTCTGTGACCCCGAGGGTCCTGAGACCACACTGTCCCGCGAGGGTTCCACCCCCCACTTCGCCACCAGAGTGACGTCCCTCAGCGGAGCAGACTTCTAAAAGTTCCGACTTTGTGCTCCGTGGCTCTATCACTTGCCAGAAGCGGCCGTCGGAGGCCCCTCCCCCGCCGTCTCTCCTCCCGAATATCACCACGGATTCACTTCTCCGCACGTCCTACCTTCCAGAAAGTGGTCGCTTTTCTGTTCAGAGAGTTGTTGCTCTTCTTTTCTTTGATCTCCTGTTGAGTTTGTAGGTGTTCAGAATGGTTTGATCCCTATCCAGCTGAATTCCTGAGAGGAGACGAAATCCAGGTCTCCTACTCCTCCGCCATCTTGCTCCCAGAAACAAATTATCTTTACCAAACTTCTTTTTTTTTTTTTTTAAGATTTTATTCATTTATTTGAGAGAGAGAGAAAGAGTTCACGAGGAAGCAGGGAGGGGCACAGGGAGAGGGAGAAGCAGACTCCCCAGGAGCAGGGAGCCTGCTGCAGGACTCGATCCCAGGACCCTGGGATCATGACCTGAGCTGAATGCAGACGCTTAACCGACTGAGCCACCCAGGCGTCCCTTTACCAAACTTCTGCCCCAGGCAGTGAATTCACAGTCCCCGTGCCTCTGCACTCACCAAGACAGGCTGCTCTCCTATTTCCAGCACTGAGAAAATCCTGCTTCTCAGCATTGCGAACTTGGCCCTGGGGCCTTGCTATCCAGCAGTGAGGTTGCTGGACCAGCATCCGCATCTCTTGAGAGCTTGTCAGAAACGCAGAATCTCAGCCCCTCTCCAGACCTCAGATCCGAATCTGCATTTTAACCAGATCCCCTGGTGATTTTATACACTTTAGAGTCTGAGAAGTGATCCACTACGCTGACCTTGTTGGTAGAATAAAATTACATACATTACCCCCCCACACACACACACAATACACTTATTTTAGTTGAAATCAGGTTTATTCCAAAAGTGCTCTCTTTTGTGTCCAATTTTTTTCTTATTTATTTATTTTTCTAATGATTACTCTGTCTTTCAGGACATGTGCCCTCTGGCCTGAAATGCCATCCTGACCAGGAGCATCTGATTTACCCTCTGGGCTGCACAATCCTGATTCAGGCGATAAACACACAGGAACAGAATTTCCTGCACGGTCACGGCAACAATGTCTCCTGTGTGACCATCTCCAAGAGTGGGGCTTACATAGCCTCCGGACAGGTCACGTTCATGGGCTTCAAGGTGAGCGTGCTGAAAATAGCTCCCTGTAAATCAGTAGAGAAGTACCCCCCCACCCGGAAAACCCACTCCCTTCCAGCTCAGCTCTGTGCGGGCACATGTCCTTCCCCTCCCTCTTCTTCCTCTTGCCTCCTCTTTGAGCTCATCTTCATTCCTCTGGCTGGGAGTAAAGTATTTTGGTGTTCACACTAGACCCTGCAGCTTGCGGACTGATAATACTCAGGAACCAAAAGTCCCTGCTTAATTTATTTTTATTTATTTATTTTTTTAGTCCCTGCTTAATTTAAAACTCTTGCCAGTTTCTTGCGGTTGTGTGTGTAAGACATGATCTAATTTCCAGAAAAAGTGCGATTACTGATTATTTCTCACCAAGACGGGGAGCTCTCCCCTCGGACTCTTCTGAAGCCGGTCTGTGATCTGACAGTGTATTCTTGCTCCCAGGCAGACATCATTTTGTGGGATTATAAGAAAAGGGAGCTGATTGCCCGACTGTCACTTCACAAGGGCAAAATTGAAGCGCTGGCCTTTTCACCAAATGATTTGTACTTGGTATCACTCGGAGGCCCAGATGATGGAAGGTAATGAACTCAGCACGTTTATTTCTAGGTATGTCATGCACCCTCTCCCCCCACACCCACCCACCCCCGCTGGACATTTTCTGTTGGCCTGTCCCTATTCAGCTGTGCATCATGTGAAAAGCCCATGGGGAAAATACCGTAGGGCCACAGATCTCCACCTTTGATGCACATCGCAACCCACTGGGGAGCTTTATTTATTTATTTATTTTTATTTATTCATTTGAAGGAGAGACAGAGACAAAGAGAGCACAAGCAGAGGGAGGGGGAGAGGCAGAGGGAGAGGGAGAAGCAGTCTCCCCGCTGAGCAGGGAGCCCGGGGGCTCAATCCCAGGACCTGGAGATCATGACCTGAGCCAAAGGCAGAGGCTTAACCATCTGAGCCACCCAGGCGCCCCATGGGGAGCTTTAGAAATCACTGATACCTGGCTCCACCTTCAGAGAGCTGGATTTGATGAGCCTGGGCTTTAGGCGGGCCCCAACACTTCCCAGGTGATTCCAATGTGCAGCTGAATTTGAGCACCTTTGCTATAAAAGAAAGATGACATCATCATCATCATCATCACCATCGTCATCAATGACCACAGCTAATTTGGGGGCGGCGGGGGAGGGGGCACTTACTGTGTAACAGGTGTGTGTTGAACACCTTAGCTGTGTTATCTCCTTAACTTGAGGTCGGAGCTACTGGGGCTGTGTGACAGGTGAGGGACGAACACCACCAACTGGTAAGTAGCAGAGCTGGGAGAGCCACCCTGGCAATGTGACTCCAAAGGTGGCATTTTTAACCTGCCTCACCTGAGACACGGTCTTTGCCCCCACTGAGGAACTCAAGAGTCCAGTGTAGGAGGCAGAGAATACAGACACATGAAATTAGGAGGGAGAAGATGTAAAAGCATTGTGTTAGCAAGAGCAATCAACGAGGTACATAGTCCCACGTGAATGCTAAAGGAGCATAATCTGTAGAAGAAAAACAGGAACGTCCCAGGTTTGTTTCAGATTTAATGCTTCGGTGCACTCTTACAGATAGTTTCTTATTCAAGCTTTGCGGGTCTATTACAAAGGAAATTTACCTTTTTTTAAAAAAAAGATTTTATTTATTTATTTGAGAGAGCGCACAAGTGTGGGGAGGAAGAGGGAGAAGCAGGCTCCCCGCTGAGCAGGGAACCCGACGCGGGACTCAATCCCAGGACCCCCGAGATCATGACCTGAGCCAAAGGCAGATGCTTCACTGACTGAGCCACCCAGGCGCCCCAAAGGAAATTTACATTTGTGTGCAGTTATATCTTGACAGTTCTCTTACTAGATAGCAAATGAGCAGAATTTTCATGAGACTCCTCTTTTGATGATTATTCCCCCCATCCTGTAAGTGTGCTCACTTTCCCTGGGCCGTCCCCATTTGACGGTTTTTCATAAGACACGTATCCAGAAATCAACCATTACCAGTCTCAGCTCAACTTAAAGTGGCTGTTCTCCATCCTGGGTGCACACTGGAATCCCCTGAGGACATTTTGGAACAACTGAGGCCTGGATCCCACCCCCAGAGATTCTTTAGAGCTTGGCAATCAGGCTACCCCCAGCCCAGGCCCTACCAGAGAGATGCCCGGAAGATGAATAGTCACAGTGGGGGCAAGGAGGGTGGGGTTCTGTCTACTGGTTTCAGACAGGGGTCAGCCCTGAACTTGTGCAAGGGCCCGTTGGACCCAAACCACCAGGCTTCTCCGCAGATGAGGAGGAACAGAAAGGATGCCAGGAACTGCACTGGACATTCTGCAGTTTGTATATGCATATATATATTTTTTAAATATTTTGTAACCTGCTTACGGAACTATTTTGCATTAATGTTATGCTATCAATGTAATGGAACCTGCTTTTTGGTTTGGGGGGGTGTTTTGCATTTACATTTTAAATTTTATTTGCTAAAAATATTTTTTTCAAGCATAATGAACAGGGTTATATTAGTTTCAGGTGCACAATATAATGATTCAACAATTCTATACATTGTTGGGCACTTGGGCTGCCTCCAGATCTGGGCTATTGTAAATAATGCTGCAGTAAACACAGGGGTGCATACATCTATTTGAATTAGTGTTTTCATTTTCTTTGGGTAAATACCCAGGAACAGAATTACTGGATCATAGGGTAATTCTATTTTTAACTTTTTGAGGGCCCTCCATACTGTTTCCACAGTAACTGTACCGGTTTGCATCCCCACCAGTGGTGCACAAGGGTTTCTTTTTCTCCACATCCTCTCCAACACCTGTTGTTTCTTGTGTTGTTGATTTGCCATTCTGACAGGTGTGGTGGTATCTCATTGTGGTTTTGATTTGCATTTCCCTGATGATGAGTGATGTTGAGCATCTTTTTATGTGTTTTTTGGCCATCTGTATGCCTTTTCTGGAAAAATGTCTATTCAGACTCTCTGCCCATTCTAAATTGGATTTTTTTTTTTTTTTTTTTGGCGTTGAGTTATATAAGTTTTTTTTTTAAATATATTTTGGACATTAACCCCTTATCATATATGTCATTTGCAAATATCTTCTCCCATTCAGTAGGTTGCCTTTTTGTTTTGTTGATGGTTTTCTTCACTGTGCAAAAGCTTTTTGTTTTGGTGTAGTCCCACCAGTTTAATTCTGCTTTTGTTTCCCTGCCAGAGGAGATGTATCTAGAAAATGTTTCTATGGCCGATGTCAAAGAAACTATTGCCTGTGTTTTCTTCTAGGATTTTTATGCATTCAGGTTGCACATTCAGGTCTTCAATATATTTTGAGTTCATTTTTGAGTTAGGTGTAAGAAAGTGGTCCAGTTTCACTCTTTTGCATGTAGCTGTCCAATTTTCCCAACACCATTTATTGAAGAGACTGTCTTTCCCCCATTATATATTCTTTTTTTAAAAAAGATTTTATTTATTTATTTGACAGAGAGAGAGTACACAAGCAGGGGGAGCGGTAGGCAGAGGGCGAGGGAGAAACAGGCTCCCCACTGAGCAGGGAGCCTGATATCGGGCTCAATCCCAGGACTCTGAGATCATGACTGAAGGCAGATGCTTAACCGACTGAGCCACCCAGTATATCCTTGCCTCCTTTGTCATAGATTAATTGACCATAAAAGTGCAGATTTATTTCTGAACTCTATTCTGTTCCATTGATCTAGGTGTCTGTTTTTGTCCCTGTACCATACTATTTTGATCACTATAGCTTTGTAGTAATCTTGAAATCTGGAATTGGGATACCTCTACCTTTGTTCTTTCTTCTCAAAATTGCTTTGGCTATTCAGGGTCTCTTGTGGTTCCATACACATTTGAGGATTATTTGTTCTACTTCTGTGAAAAATGCTGGTATTTTTATAGCAATTGCATTAAATCTGTAGATTGCTTTGAGTCCAGTATGGACATTTTAACAATATTTGTTCTTCCAGTCCATGAACATAGCATGTCTTTCCATTTGTTCGTGTTGTCTTCAATGTCTTTCATCAATGTTTTATAGTTTTCAGAGTACAGGTCTTTCACCTCCTTGGTTGAATTTGTTCCTAGGTATTTTATTCTTTTTGGTGCAATTGCAAATGGGATACTTTTCCTAATTTCTCTCTCTGTCGCTTTGTTATTAGTGTAGAGAAATGTATTTTCTGTATATTAATTTTGTGTCCTGCTACCTTCCTGAATTCACTTATATGTTCTAGTAGTTTTTTTGGTGGAACCTTTAAGGTTTTCTATATATAATATCATGTCATCTGCAAATAGTGACAATTTACTTCTTCCTTACCAATTTGGATGCCTTTTATTTCTTTTTCTTGTCTGATTGCTGTGGCTAGGACTTCCAGTACTATGTTGAATAATAGTGGTGAGAGAAGATATTCTTGTCTTGTTCCTGATTTTAGAGGAAGAGCCTCTCAGTTTTTCACCATTAAGTGTGATATGTAAGCTGTAGGTTTTTCATATATGGCCTTTATCATGTTGAGATATGTTCCCTCTAGACCTGCTTTGTTGAGCGTTTTTATCATGAATGAATGTCGTACTTTGTCAAATGCTTTCTCTGCATCTACTGACAACAACCTGCTTTTTGCTTAACTTTATACCAATGTCGTATTCCCTGCGGGTTTGTGCAGACATAGATCTTATTCTTTGCAATGACTGCATTGTGTACCATTGTACAGATATGCTGTAATTTGTTTGGCCAACGCACTATGTCAGTGCCTTTTATTTGTTTTTAAATTTTAAACTTGTTTTTGGAAAATGGAAGCTATACCATGTCCATGGTTTATAAAGAAAGGATGTCATCCTGCTATGCACAAGAATTCAGAATTCATAGCCCTTCCACCGTGAAGAGCTCTCCCAAGGAGCACTGGGATTTTTTTTATACCTCCGTTGAGATATATCTCACATACCATAAAATTCACCCATTTAAAGTGTATGGCTGTATGCTTTTTGGTATAGTGGTTATTTGAGTGGGTCCTTTCTTCCTTCCTTCCTTCCTTCCTTTCCTCCCTCCCTTCTTTTTCTTTTCTTTCTTTTCTTTTTTCTTTTCTTTTCTCTTCTCTTTTCTTTTCTTTCTTTCTTTTTGCTGAAATACTTCCCCAAAGACATTTTTTACATGTCATGTTGTGCAACCACCACCACAAACAATTGTAGAGCATTTTAAACATTCCAAAAACACTCCCTCTGCCTATTAGCAATCACTCCTCATTCCTGCTCCACCATTACCCCCTCAGCCCCGGGCAACCGCTGATCTACTTTTCATCTCTATAGTTTTGCCTGCTCTCACTGTCTCACATAAGTAGAATATTACAATAGGTGGCCTTTTGTAACTGATTTTTTTTATTAAGCATAATGTTTTCAAGGTTCATCCATACTGTGGCATGTTTCAGTCCTTCTTTCTTTCTAGTGTCCAATAATATTCCATTGTATGGCTACACCACATTTTCTTCATCCATCAGTTGATGGGGCTGTGGGTCTTTCCCACTTTTAGGCTATTGTTCATAATGCTGTTATGAACATTCATGTACAAGATTTGGTGTGGATGTATGTTTTCATTTCTCTTGGGCATGAGGTACTTGGTTTTAAGAGTCTTTTGTGGGGGGAGGTGATATGCCTCTCAAGTTTTCTACTTCAGATGGTATCTATCAATTTCCTACTAAGAAAGAAGAAAAAATTATGGCTTTTACACTACCTCCTACCTCCCCATTCCTACCGATCTTGGTTCTACCTGGATTTTAGAACTCTGTGATAATACCTTCTACATGGAGGAAATTTGGGAAGCATAGCCAGACATGATTTTACATTAACAAAGTTTGTAACATCTACATTCCTTTTTCTTTAATATTTTGATTCAGATGTTCCCCAGCATTTTTGGTATTATTGTCTAAACACATTCAATTTAGGACTGTTGTGTGATTGCACCCAGAGAGAAGGAAATGGATCCCAACGCAGTGCTTCTCCAAGTGTGGTCCCCAGAACAGCAGCATAAGTGTCACTGGGGACTTTTTAGAAAAGTGAAATCTCAGGCACCCCCCCCCACCCCCCAAGACCTGCTGACTCAGAAGCTCTGGGGGTGAGTCCCGGCAGCCTCTGAGCAAGTCCTCCATGTGACTCTGGTACACGGTCACATTTGGGAGCACTGCCTGACGTCATCCTTTTCCTTGCACTGTCTTTTTTCTAGAATACTTCTCCAAGTAAATATTTTTACATGAGATAAATGGGTGGTAAACTTTTATGCCTTGCTTATCTGAAAATGTCTTTATTTTAGCATCAGGCTTCATTGACGGGGTCACAGGGTTCTAGCCTCATTATCATTTTCCTTCAAAACCTTTGAAGTGTCACCTGCTTGTCTTCTAATATCCAGTGTGACGCAGGAGACATCTGGGGGTCAGTGTAATTCTTTCGTTCCTTTTTTTTTTTTTCTTTCTAGAACCACTTCTTTTGAGAGCCTGTCTCCCCCTGACTTCTTTGGTCCCTCTTGTTTTGGCAGTGTGGTCGTGTGGAGCATAGCCAAGAGGGAAGCCATCTGTGGCAGTCCCGCGGCCGGCCTCAACGTGGGGAATGCCACCACAGCGATCTTCTCGAGGTGCCGGGATGAGATGTTTGTTACTGCTGGAAAGTACGTGCCTGCAGTCCGGGTTTTCAGAACTCAGAAATCACTATATTTGCTTGTATGGAAAGCCAGGTCATTCCAATTTGGGTTCCCCTGCAAAATTAGTCCTGCGAAATTACCTTCCGTCCTAATTCCTAATTTGCATGATTTTGTAGTCCTTAAAAATCCTTTTAACGGAAAGTCTTTTAAGTCTGGTTATTTGAGAATTCTGTGCTTCCTCCTGAGGAGGGCTCTGCTCCTCGGCGAAATTCATGTCGGGTTCTGGTCTGTTTGTAACTGATAACACACTACGTACAATGTATGCCCATGGAGCAATGTGCACGATTGCACGGATTCACTTACTGGTCCATGTTTCTTAGCACCTGCTCTTGATTTAGGTGTCCCGAAATGATAGTTTGCGAAGGGACTGCGCCAGGAAGCTTCAGATGTTCGACTATTAGCCATATGAGATTGTTTCCGGTAGAGTCAACTTTTAACCAGCTAATGGGGACCAAGCTGAAAGCCAACATCTGTCTAACAGAAGACACTAACTTACAAATTCACCAATTCGGGGCCCTGCCTGGAGTCTGAGCTGAGGGTTAAAACCGCACAAAAGCATCGTCTTTTACACGGTGTGCCAGTTCAAAGGTCCAAACGCTGTGAATGTGGGGTCGAAGTACCTGTTGGGTGGAAACTATCTTTTTCAGCCTATGGATGATGGTCTCTCATCTGTGAAAGGCACACACCACTAGCTACTTTTCCAGCCAGAGTAAAGAATTTCTGTATGGCCCCTCCTTGTGATACGCAACATGCATTTGTTCTGGGGCTAATTATGAGGACGGAATCATTTAGCAGCCATGAAACTAGCTGGCTGAATGGGAGCCAGCCCCTAAGGGGCGAATCTTATTAGAAGGGCGCTCTGCGCCCGAAGCAGCTAGCCGCGTCCTGCCCTGTCTTCCGAGGCCACTGACGACCATGCGTGTGTTCACTTCCTTGGGTTTGCAGAGTGGTTTCACAAAGCCTTTGCATGATGAGGGTTCAGCGGCCCCTCAGCAGCTGCCATAGCTGCGGATGTCAGCCCAGCCTGGTGTCCACGGACAGAGTTTCTCCAGGAGCCAAAACTTGAATTGAAGCCGCACCCCTCCCCCAAACTTTTTCTTAGGGCAATCTATATTCTAGATCGGCTTTAATTGCATATGACAGTGATAACTGAGAATGAGGACTCTTAAGCAAGATTTCTGGTCCGGCACCTACAACATCCTCCATGATGGTCCCAACTGCAGATGTTCCATATTGTCCTTCACGAGAGATCCTGCAAATTCCAATTTTGACATCCACCAGGAAGGCCACGGAGAAGCCGGGTTTTTTTTTAAATTTTGAAAGTAGTCAAAAAAAAAAAAATATTTGAACAAGAAATAAATAGATTTGTATTCAAATAGAAAAGTATTCAAAATACTTATTGAGTACTTACTAAGTGCATAACTCTGGAGGCTAAAAGAAAAAGGAAAACCGAACTTGATTGTTCTATTTTTTATTTTTTATTTTTTTATTTTAATTTTAATTTTTTTATTTATTATTTTTTAAAGATTTAATTAATTTATTTGACAGAGAGAGAGAGACAGCGCGAGAGGGAACACAAGCAGGGGGAGTAGGAGAGGGAGAAGCAGGCTTCCCGCAGAGCAGGGACCCAATGTGGGGCTCAATCCCAGGACCCTGGGATCAGGACCTGAGCCAAAGGCAGACGCTTAACCGACTGAGCCACCCAGGCACCCTTAATTTTATTTTTTTAAAGTTGATTTATTTAAGTACTCTCTATGCCCAACGTGGGGCTCAAACTCAAACCCCGAGATCAAGAGTCACGGGCTCTTCTGACTAAGCCAGCCAGGTGCCCCGATCAATCTATTTTTAAATTAATCTTTTCTGCCTTCGACTATTAGCTTCAGCTATGATGTTGACCGCGATATGTTTATACAGTTATTAATTCAGATTAACTCAACATGCAATGATTAAATGCCAACTGTATGCCAAGTCTTATGTCAGATGCTGATTTTGTGCGGCCCTTTGGTTACTTGGTCTCATTTCTCGTGAAGACAGGACTCTCCATAGTGAAGCACTTTCCTTGAAAAGATGTCCTTACAGCTGCAAGCCTTGAAAGAAACATCTTAGTGAACTCTGGTTTGCTCTTTGTTTATCTGCTCGCATTTATGTCTGCTCTCCCTACACTGGAGAGAGTATTCACTGGCTGTAAATCCTTGCTCTGCTGTGTTTTCTCATTTGGAGAGTAGGGGGAGCGTAAATCCTACCTCAGAGGGTGGTCGTAAGGATCGACTGGAAGATTTTAAGTAGAACACGAGGCCTAACAAACCCTCAGAAATATCCAGCTCTCTTCCCTTCAGCCGCTTCTTCAGGGGAAGGCAGAAAACAGGGAAGAGATCGAGAGATTCCTAAGTGGGTATCCATTTGATTGTGTCTCTCTTCCATAGCGGGACAATCCGAGTATGGGAACTGGATCTCCGGAATAGAAAAATCTGGCCAACTGAGTGCCAAACGGGTCAGATGAAAAGAATAGTCATGAGTATTACAGTAAGTATTACTCTAAGTGTGATTGTCAGTAACTCCTGGAACAAATCCCTTTAATAGTATTGACCGAGGGGTGTGTGTGTGTGTGTGTGTGTGCGCGCGTGCGCGCACACGCGTGGATGCGTGCACACGTGTGCACATACCTAGGTACACGTACCTTGGGCTGAGGGTAGGGAGGTGAGGTCTGGACCTCGGGGATGCCAACTGAGGGGGCACAGGTGAGGGGGAGTCTCACTTCCGGAGTCTCATTCCCTCCAGAAGTTGGAGAGGAGCTGCTTAGACGCAGCTCCGGGAGAGTCTTGTTTCACTGGGACTTGGGCTCTGCCATCGGACCCAGACGCCTGCCCCACCTGGACAGAAGCAGCGTATCCAGTAGGCACTTCGTGGACACAATGCCTCCCGATGGCACTGGATACGAAATAATTCTTATTTCTGCCACTGGACATAAAGTTCCTACCAATGAAACTCATTGTTGACACACAGTCCCTTCTATAAAGAGGAATTATTCCTATGTCTTTAATGTGGACTCACACACTCGTACAGACAGCTCCATCCTCCACTGACTTGTTTCTCTTATCTAACACATCATTGTTTTATGCAGATAGACTTGGAAAGTATGAGATAAAGCAAACACCTATTCTGTTTGAAGAATTCATCCTAGGCACCCTTCGGAGGTGTCTCCAGAACGGGGACTGGCAGGTTATCTATGCATGCGGATCTAACGTCAGACACAAAGAGTCTTCCAGCGAAATGCACAGGCTAGTGGGAGTCTCACATTTCCTCCAGTTCTGAGTTTGGCCCTGATTCTGCGCCCCACTCTGAGCTGTTCGTACTCATCTTAGAGTCTAAGGAAATTAAAGTCGTCACGAGCACATTTGTAGGTCTTCCTTGGGCCTCAGAGAAAGTCTGTCCCACCCCTGGTCGGGGCTCACGGGCATCCCTGAGAAAACACAGGTCTCTGGGCCTCTTTTCCTCTCTGATCCCCAGATGGCCGACGACGATAGCTTTTTCTACCTCGGCACCACAACTGGAGACATTCTGAAAATGAACCCAATGACCAAACTGCTAGCAGACACTGGGCCCGCGAAGGACAAGTTCAGTCTGGTGAGTAGAGACCGCCAACTTCTGTCCTGCCCTGCTTGCTTCTGGCGATTTCTTCCCTCCACTGCAGCATGGACCTGTGTGAAGAGTCTGTGGAAAAAAGACAAAGGGTGTGTTGTGTCCAGGGCCACACCGAAATTTGCAAGGTGCACTGACTTATTATTGTCTGAGCCCTCATCTCTGGTTTATATGCTGTATTCCTCGGGGTCCCCACTTAGGGAATCAGACCACACGTTTTTTACGTCTTCCAAGCACAGGGCCATAAATATACATACAGAGGTATGTCATTTTTGTCCTAATCTGATAACTAGATCTTAGATTCTAGCCCCAGCCAGCACTGAAAGTCATAAGCAAGACCTAGACATTGTGGATTATTTTCTATTTGCAGAGTTCCTAACAATTCTGGTTAAAAGTCCAGAAAGACCTTGATATTTAAGCCAAAATAAAAAGCCTACAATCAGAGGATCATCTTGTGGAATAAGTGCTGCTATTTCCAGGACCCCCAGAAAGTTACAAGGGCTGTTTCCACTAACCTTTGAATTTGAATTTGAGAGCTTGTGGTAGATTCTGCACCCGCCTGTCTCATGTCTGATAATAGAACAGATGGTTCTCAGCTTCAGTGCCTTCCCACTTAGCTGATATTCCCAAGAAGACGTGAAATCTTGCACCGCATGCCCAGGGAAGATGTTAGAGTTTTCTTAATCATGCAATCATTAAATGCTCAAACTTTTAAGGGCGTGCATAAGAATGAGAGAACTCTATAGTATGGGTAGAGAAGGGTTTAGAAATAATCCCACAAGAGGTTGAGGTGTAGTCCAAGTTATTTTTAGGAGGGGGATTCCAGGATATGAAACAGATAAAAGCAAAGCAGATCAGTTGAAGGAGGGCAAGACTCAGAGCCCTGCCGTCTCCAACTCCTGAGATCCTTCCAAAGGGCTCCATGAAACACTACGGAAAAATACCGATCTGGATATTTTTGGCACCCTCCCCCTCCAGCACTTGGGATCTAAGTGCCTTTCCCAAAAAAAAGATTCTGGCCGTCTTAGTGTTCCTCAAGCTTTGGGTACTTCAGTGCCATTGACTGTCTAAGTCCTAACCATGGAGGCATTTGGGTTGGATGGCAAATTCCACAAAGCAGTGGTTCCAAGATGCCTCTTATACCCGTGGAAAGAAAATAATTCTTATGGGATGAAGGGATAGGAGGTATCATTGAAAACATTTGGTTGGAATATTATGTGATCTTGGGCAGTTACCCGTTTTAAAACTCGACTTAAATGGTCACTCTCTGGTTAGAAGGGTAGAAGGATTGGAACGGTTTCAAATGGACCTGGTAGGCATACAGCACTAATATGAAGACAAAGATGCTGATGGTCACAATACTAATATTAAAAACAGTACACAGGCCCCCGGGATCATGACCTGAGCCCAAGGCAGGCGCTTAACCCACTGAGCCACCCAGGCACCCCATTAACTGTATTATTGTTGAAAACTTTAAGATGAAATATTGGCCATGCACATTTTAAAATTAGAACTTAAAAATAAAATAAATTAAATTAGAATTTCATAGTGGATGCTATAAAATGACCATCATATGTCCCCAAACTTTGAAGATGGCTTTGAATTTAACTATGTCTATTACTCGCAGGACTATATACTGCATGCTTTAGCTCAGGAACTACAGTCACTAAACAATAAGGGCTCTTTGTCCTTTCTTGGGATGTCAACTATGATCTCTTTGTAGTATAAGAATTATGTTCTGGGGCGCCTGGGTGGTTCAGTTGGTTAAGCATCTGCCTTCGGCTTAGGTCATGATCTCAGGGTGCTGGAATCGAGCCCCACATCCAGCTCCCCGCTCAGTGGGGAGTCTGCTTCTCCCTCTCCCTCTGCCCTTCCTCCCTGCTTGTGCCCTCTATCTCTCTCTCTCTGTGTCTCAAATAAATAAATAAAATCTTTGAAAAAAAAAAAAGAATTATATTCTGGCTTAAACAGTAGGCACTGAGGAAATAATGTTGCCTCTGCCTCTCTCTATCTTCTGCTCTAACTTCATTTGAGCCGATAGATAGTGTTAATTTCTAATACAGTTACAATGCACAGGTGGTTGTAAAGGGAGGAAGTTTGGTGAAGCGTGCTTGCACCTTGCAGGCCCTGGGGCGGGGGGCCTTCCGGCACGTGAGCCCATTGCTGGCACCGAGCCCTGGTGGACAGTCTTGGGGTACATCACAGGCAATGCCTTCCTGCATTTCGTCCAGGCATGGCCATGCCCCGTACCCATCTCATCAGCTCACACACCTATTCTTAACGATGAAACCATTTGGCCTTTTCTCAACGCTGTTCCTCCCCCTTAGGGAGTGTCCGCCATCAAGTGCCTGAAGATGGGGGGTTTGTTGGTGGGTTCCGGAGCCGGATTGCTGGTCTTCTGCAAAAGCCCCAGCTACAAACCCATCAAGTAAGTTCCAGACTCCACGGGGGTCGGGGTGGAGAAAGACCCACCACCACAGGGAGGTCTGCTTAAAGCCGGTGATGATGCAATATTCCCAAAGTAACTCTTGGTGAAAGAATTTTATCTTACCGTCAAAATGAGCAGTTGGAATCACAACAGCTGATTCCTTTGCCAATGAAAAGACAAGAGCTTATGTTG
The DNA here is from genome assembly GCF_964656455.1 of Halichoerus grypus. Lineage (NCBI taxonomy): Eukaryota > Metazoa > Chordata > Mammalia > Carnivora > Phocidae > Halichoerus > Halichoerus grypus. The sequence goes on from NC_135713.1 coordinate 153,708,041, forward strand.
AATCAAGCCAAAGTAGTCCACAATTAATTACCCCAGGGGACATTGCCCTTCTGATAAATGCATCAATTATTATTTCGTTAATACATGGAGCCATGACTGAGGAAATAAGATGCTGTTTATGAAGATATCCAGCAAATGACCTCAAATTTCAAACTTTCAAAATTTGTTTGTTCAGTGAAATTTATTCTGCGACAGGTTGTGTGTCGGGCACCATGCTAGTGGTTAATTCGTTTGGATACAAGTGTTAATACAAATAGCCAGCATTCACCAGCTGCTTCCGCGTACCGGATACTGTGCCATGTGCTTTTTGTGGGTTATCTATCGCATCAGTTGAAATGAAATGAAATAAAACTTTATCCACTGTCATTAACACGGATTTACTGAGTACCTCCGGCCAAGCCAATGTGCCAGATGCTCTACTAAAAAATAAAACAAGACTCCGTCTTTGTCCTCCCAGAACTAACAGTCCGATCTGGGGATAAGGTAATATGCGCATGAAATAGTCCTTGTAATTCAAGACAGTATATAAACACAGATCCTGTGGTCCAGGTAAAGTAAAACGTATCATGGATATTACAGAGGGGATCAGAGAAGGGGGTGACCCCACTGTGGTGGTGAGGCTGGGAAAGACACTCCCCAGAGAAGCAGAGGTGGAGCTAGAGCTCACCTTCAGCCAAGCCAGGCACCCCTGGATACGCTCCATGCGGCCTCCCCCAGCTCGAGCAGAGCCAGGGACGCTAGAGTGTAGACTGTAGAGTGTAGACTGTAGTATCAGCTGTCTTCACTCAAACACGTCCGCGCTGCGCATTCACCGCGTACCAGATACTGTTCTAGGTGCCCTTGGGAGAAGCCATGACTAAAGCAAACAGAAATGAAGGGAAACGTCCCTGCCCCTCATGGAGCTGACATTCCAGCAGGAGGGAAGAGACAGTCATAAAGTAAACAAGTAATTACATCATCTTAGAGGGTGATGAGCAGAGGAGACAAATGGAGTTGCAGGTACACTAAGGGGGGGACTGGGGACAGGAGACTGGCTGCCATCTTAAATTCCGTGCTCCGGATAGGTCTTCTTGAGAATGCATTCAGACCGGTTCTGTGTTTGTGTGAAGGGGAATCAGAGAGGGAGGCTGCGTGAGAGCGGTCTTGGTTAGACTCTGGATATGTGTACAGAGTATAAGGCATTAACCCCCTCATTTGTGAACACCTTGTTTTGAATACACAGATGTTCCCATTGTGATGAGAATGATTAATTCAAGGCTGTTATTACAGGATTTGTGCCATGCCTGTCCCCATACTAACCTTGTGGGACAGCATAGCCTCCCATTGCTTGCAGGGGTTTCTGCCTCCTTGGGTTTTCGTGGATTGAGAAAGTAGCTCCCGTGTGAAGTCAGGAAGTAGTATGAGGAAGCAGACCGCTGGAGCTCAGGGACGCCTGGCCTCGCCCCCGTAGCCCTGGGCTTCACCCTGTCTTGTAGGGAGCCCACATGTCAATAGCCAGTATCTCTATTGGCTGCCCTCAGGGGGCCTCCTGTGCCTTAGCTTTGATCCTCACTGCGACCCAGCAAAGGAGAAATTATTCTGTGCTTGGGTGAAGTGAGGCCGGGAGATTTCTGGCAATTTATCCAGGGCCAGAGAGCTCTATCTATCTAGTTAGTGAAGAAGCCGGGAAGTAACTCAGGGTCAATCCTTTCTTCATTAACCGTCCTGGGTCCCACCAACAAATGGATCTTTGTAAAATACTGCATTTCCCACGCCGATCCCTTGCACAAGAATCTCCATTGCGTTCTTATTGTCAAAACTAAATTAGTTGCAGAGCAAGGTTGGGTTTTTAGGGACACATTCATTTATATACTCTTTTTTTTTTTTTAAAGATTTTATTTATTCATTTGAGACACAGAGATACAGAGAGAGAGAGAGCATGAGCAGGGCGGGAGACAGAGGGAGAGGGAGAAGCAGGCTCCCCGCTGAGCCAGGAGCCCGACGTGGGGCTCGATCCAGGACCCCGGAATCATGACCTGAGCCGAAGGCAGATGCTTAACCATCTGAGCCACCCAGGCGCCCCTCTTTTTTTTTTTTTTTTTTAAAGTTCATACTCATTAGACGTTTACGAAGCAGAGGGATTTGAAATGTGGATGGAGAGACAAGAGTCTCTGACAGTTCTGGGGAAGAGAGCCACTATTAACATTTTGTTATTTCTTCTTATGTTCTTCGTTTACATTTTAAAATAATTGTACTTCCTTTGTATACAAAATTTTATTTTCTGGTTTATTTTTACTTAAGGCAAACGTCATAAACATTTTCAGTGTTAATACCTTTTTTAAAAACTACTGTGGTAAAATATACATAATCTTCTAAACATGGTTTTACTGGCTAGGCAAATATCTTAAGAAGTTGCCTGCCATCCCATAGATGATTTAACCATTGCCTTACAATTGGGTATTTAGGTTGTTTCCAACCTTTTACTCTTTTCACCAAGGTTACAATAACCTCCCTTGACATAACGGTTTCCCCTCCCAATTGTAGGATTATTTCCCAGAAATGGACTTAATAAAGTATTTAATTGCCATGATCATTTGTGCCCATTGCCTTCCTGGAATGTTCCCTCTGTCCAGATCCTGCCTATGTTCCACAACCCATTTTAGACTCTGCCTGAGGAAACCCCCCGACTACTGTAAACCAGGCTGGCCTCTCTCTCTGCTGCCCATGGGCCCCCAGTACTGTGAGTCACTCCTGCCTTTCCAACTGTGTCCTCTCCCTGAAGGCATGTCCCCAGGCCCTACGCCTGATTTGTATCCTCTGTAACAAGTCCTCACTGATTGAGTGAATCTACTTCACCTTCTTGCTTCTCCATAAAGGAAAATCCAGTTACAAGGTGGCGTCACGTCAATCACAGTTCGAGGGGAAGGACACCAGTTTTTTGTCGGAACAGAAGAATCACACATTTATCGTGTCAACTTCACGGATTTCAAAGAGACTCTCATTGCAACTTGTCACTTTGAAGCTGTCCAGGACATTGTCTTCCCATTGTAAGTAGAAGAGCAAAATATTTTGGCTCCTAAAATCAGTGAAAACATGGAGGTCTGATGCAGTGTGCCAAGAAATTTAATTTTATCTTATTCGTGCATTTTCAACATGTATTAATATGATTATGATCTTTTGTCCTTAAATTTCTCAATTATAGTCAGTTATTTTAATAACAATTATCATCTAATATTAATTATAATAATTAGAACTATAATACTGATGTTTTGTTATTATTTAATAATTATTAACAATAATTATGTCTGTTGTCTTTACCCTATGGCTACATTAACCTTCACAGTCCAAATTTGGGCCACTTTAGAATGTTGGCATTTTTAATAAAGCTATCATGGAAACTTTTCTGTTTTCCCAGTGCTGTCTGGAAAAAGCTTACTAGGGCCTTTTTTCAGACTTCTTTCAAGTCATTCGGTTTATGCCTTTTGGGTCTTCCAGACTTGGAGCACTTAATGGAGGTGGACACAAGGGGTCTTCTGGACTTCCTGATAAATCCCACTTGAAACAAGTGAAACAACCAACCATCAGCAGTTTTGGTATCAAAAAGTCATAGTTTGCCATTACTTGCTTTTGAAACACATTTTGTCTCTGGTGGCATTCATCCCATGAAGTTGATCAGATAGTTTTTGCTCTGACCTTCCTCAGTATGTAGCTTGAATTTACAAAACTCATGATCATTGTTTTATAGGTAGTAAGACTCACTTTGAAGACTTGGCTGCTTACGATCATGCAATGTACGTTGGGTTCCCTGAGTCACTGCAGTTGGCAATTAGGTTCTTTGAAGTGTTTCGTTTAAGTAAGCGCCATGCCCAGCATGGAGCCCAATGTGGGGCTTGAACTCACAACCCTGAGATCAAGACCTGAGGTGAGGTCCAGAGTCGGGCACTGACTGCACCACCCAGGCGCCCCTACAATTACCTTCTTTTAAATGTTTCTGACAGGGGCGCCTGGGTGGCTCAGTCGGTTAAGCGTCTGCCTTCGGCTCAGGTCATGATCCCGGGGTCCTGGGATCGAGCCCCGCATCAGGCTCCAGGCTCAGTGGAGAGCCTGCTTCTCCCTCTCCCTCTGCCTGCCTCTCTGCCTACTTGTGCTCTCTCTCTCTCTCTCTGTCAAATAAATAAATAAAATCTTAAAAAAATAAATGTTTCTAACAGTGAAAATGGCCTATGCTTCCCATCAGGTGGATCTTTTTTTGAAAATTGGTTGGTCATTTCTTTCTGTCTTACTTTTTCCCTCTTTTTCTAAGGAGCTCAGTAGAATCGATCTGTAAAATTATTTGACCCTGGGGCCTTTTATAAGAGTAGATTTTTAACTATCTTTTTGAATTCTTTTTTTTAAAGATTTTTATTTATTTATTTGACAGAGAGAGCACAGGCAGGGGGAGTGGCAGGCAGAGGGAGAGGGAGAAGCAGGCTCCCCACTGAGCAGGGGGAGCCTGATGTGGGACTTGATCCCAGGACCTTGGGATCCTGACCCGAGCTGAAGGCAGTCACCCAACCAACTGAGCCACCTGGGTGCCATATCTTTTTGAATTCTTATATAGTCATTGACCTATTCAGGATTTGTAACTCCTCTTTTTCACCCCTCCTCCTTTTTTCTCTTCTTTCTTTCTTTTTTTTTTTTTTTTTTGAAAACGAGCTTTATTGAAACAGAATTTACATACCATAAATTTTACCCATTTACAGTGTGTAATTCACTTTGGGTCATTTTGCATATTTACAGAGTTGTGCTACCATCACCATAATCTAATTCTAGAAGATTTCATTATCCCAAAAAGAAACCTCTTAAGAGTCACTACCCATTCCCGCTTTGCTCTCTCTTCTCTCCCTGCTGAGCTGTGGAGAAAACTGAGCTAAGAGGAGAACGTGGGGTACGTGAGCATCATGTACAAGACTGTGTTTTTCCTTTCCTTGGGGATTCAGCTTTGTTAATGTACATTGTTTTCAGCTGCTATGGCTTTGTATGCCAAGGCATTAATTTCTTGGGAAGAAGTATGCGTGAACCAAAGCGACCTCTGCAATATTCTGCTATCACGCGCCTATTTGCCAATTGCAGATGAGCTAATGCACATTACAGAGACATGGGCTGTAGCAAAAGAAACTATGTCTCTTTCCAACCTATTGGTATTGTTTAGTTTTAAGTAAGTCTTGGTCTTTTCATAGAACTTAGTCCATTTGTACTTATTTCTAATATCTAATGAGTTTATAGATATTTTCTATTTAACATGTTTCCGTGTTTCCTTTTCTTGTCTTTTGTTGTGTTGTGATCATGTTTTTTGGTCCTGCCTTCCCCTCCCCTACTTCACATGACTTGGAAACCATTCATTGTATTTTTATTCACAGAGTGATTACCCTTGATTTTTTAATATGCATGTTTAAACATATTTTTCTGCCAAAGACTAGAGTTCACCAACATTTATATCATATTTTCCAAAGAAGCAAGAGTCTCAACGTACTTTATTTCCCTCTTTATCTTCTTCTCACCATCTCTCATGCTGACATTGTTTAGAATTATAGAATTACGTAGTTATGAATTACCTATAGAATTACATAGTTATTGTCTTTTATAAATAATTACTTTTAGATTTTTTAAAGATTTATTTATCTATTTTAGAGAGAGAATGGGAGTGGGGGAAGGGGCAGAGGGAGAGGGAGAGAGAGAATCTCAAGCAGACTCCCTGCTGAGCACAGAGTCCGATGCGGGGCTCAATCCCAGGACCCTGAGATCATGACCTGAGCCGTAATTAAGAGTCAGCCACCCAACTGACTGAGCCACCCAGGCGTCCCTAGTCCATTTACTCTTAATGTAATTTTTGATATGGTGGTATTAAATCTTCCGTTTTGTTATTTGTTTTCTTTCGTCACATCTGTTCTTTGTTCTTCTATTCTTTCCTGCCACCTTTTGCTTTAATCAAATGTTGTTAGCATTCCATTTTAATTGCTCTATTGGCTTTCTACCTATATACCTTTGCATTAATTTTTTTTTTAGTGGTTGCTCTAAGGATGAAAATACGCATTTTTAATATATCACAGTCTGCTTAGAGTTAATGTTGAATGACTTCAAGTCAAATGCAGTATGGGAACTTGGCGACAGTTTATTTTTCTTACCCCCGCCCTTATTCTTAGTGCTGTTGTTTTCATGTGTACCCATTAAAATTATAAACCCATTAATACAAAATCACAATTTTTGTTTTAAATAGTCATAAATCTTTAAGTCGTAAATACATATATTTGTTATAATAATTTATAATTATAGTATAAATATGTGGTTTCTAGTTCTTTGTTGATATTACCTGTCTGTTAATTCATTGGTATCATCGTTTCCTTTAATACTTTGAATGCATTTTAAATTAGTTGCTTTGAAGCCTTTCTCTGCTAATCCAACATCTTGATCTACTTGGAGTCCGTTTCTTTTGACTGCCTTTTTCCCAAATCATATTTTCCTATTTCTTTGCATGTCTGCTTACTTTTTGTTGAAAACTCAGCATGATAGCTAATACATTGTAGTAACTCTGATTTCCCTAGTGTTCTCTGAGGGTTATTGGCCTGGACTCAAACTGCAATTTTGTCTTTTTCACAGAATGCAGCAGCTGACATTCTCATGGCTTCCCACTGCTACTTTTTTAATACAGGTTCTTGGTACTCCTGTGGGCTTGCCAGAATTTAGCATTCACCAGGGATTTGTGCAGAGATGAAGCTCATCCTCTCCATGGTTTCCTTGCTCCTCAGGATTACCCCGTAATTTCCAGGTGTTCTTATGCCCTCAGGCCCTGGCTTCTGGTATTTTAAGCCTGTAAGGTCCAGCTTTCTGCCCCCCAAGCTGAACACAGTTGGTGAATGTATTCAGTTAAAAAGGCAAAACACCCTCTCAGGTTGATCCCATGTAGCTCTGTCTTCAAAAATAGACTCCTTAAAAAAATCAATAGAATTTTATAAAAAGAAAGGAAAGTAGAGTCCTCTCTGGTCTCTGTTTTTTCTTCCTCTTGGGTTTTCTCCCATGTATGTAGAATTTAGCTGTCAGATGGGAACTTGGGCAGTGTTTCTAATCTGAATTTAGGTTTTACTCTGATGGATCTCTCGCTGCCAGGATTTCCCCTCTAAATTTTCCAGCCCTCAGCTCCGATCTCTGCACACCTTCAGCCAGTAAGGCTGTGATTTTTCCTTCTTCTGTGGCCACCATAGCTGGGGGACTTGGGGGCACCCTCAGATTAGCCAGCAACACAGTAATGACTCTTAACCCTTTCTGGTTGCATTTTTACAAGAGCAAATGCTTCTTGATTTCTGTGTACTTTTAAATGTTTTCAGCATCTTTAGGATTCTAGGTTCTTGTTGTTGTTAATTCCATCCAGTGTTTCTTTCTTTTTCTTTTTTTTAAGATTTTATTTATTTATTTGACAGAGAGAGACACAGTGAGAGAGGAAATACAACCAGGGGGAGTGGGAGAGGGAGAAGCAGGCTTCCCGCAGAGCAGGGAGCCCGATGCAGGGCTCGATCCCAGGACCCTGGGATCATGACCCGAGCCAAAGGCAGATGCTTAACGACTGAGCCACCCAGGCCTCCCTCCATCCAGTGTTTCTAACTGTTGTATGTGTGAAGGTTTGTGTGACCACTTCACTGCTCCAACATTACGGGAACTACTCCCTTCTGGTGATTTTGATATTTTGTGTTTCTCTCCAATTCTGTCTCTTCACAGATTTTATCTGGCTGATTTCTCTTTGTCCTCAGTGTTTCTGGTCTACTTGATGATAATCCGTCTTGCCTCCCTGTAGCTACCTCTGCATCTTCTACCTCTACCCCTGTCTCTGTCCTCTGTGTCTGTCTCTTCATTTCGATGGGAGGCACGTGGGCCTGGTGTGCCACCTTGATCCAGTCAGTTTGTTTTTTTTCTGGAACTTAACCTTTCAGATCCTAAACTAGGGACAATCAGCTATTTGAAAAGCTCAGGATTGGACTAGATTCCTGAAGAAGTAGACTGTCCATCCAGGGTAGGGAGAGTTTGGAAAGTTCTCTGGGTGCGCTCATTCCTGTGATATTTGATTTTCACGAGGAGTCCACATGCCTCTTTAAGAGCTCACTTTCCCCACAGAAGGGGGTCGTTCACCGAAGGCAGCATCCTATATAAAGCCTCTCTTATTTTATTTTTTTTTAAAGATTTTTTTTATTTATTTATTTGCGAGAGAGAGAATGAGGGACAGAGAGCATGAGAGGGAGGAGGGTCAGAGGGAGAAGCAGACTCCCCGCTGAGCAGGGAGCCCGATGCGGGACTCGATCCCAGGACTCCAGGATCATGACCTGAGCTGAAGGCAGTCGCTTAACCGACTGAGCCACCCAGGCGCCCAAGCCTCTCTTATTTTAAATGAACATCATCTTCTAAGGTTGGCTTGATTTGATCAAGTAGCAAGCAGCATCATCTCAGCTGTCCCCTTCCAGCACACGCTCTTTCTAAGTAACTAGTCCAGCATTATAATTTTCTCTGAGCCCCAAAACTAAATATATGGAAAAGATCCACTTATTTTTCTATTAATTCCGAAGCGAGTAGATCTTAAAACATGAGAGGGACTCTCTTTTCCTGAATATGCTTTTGATGAAATACAGACATTTCTTGAGAAGCACTTAAAACTAAAAGTTAACTCAACCTCCATAGAGACTATAAAACTGTAAATTCATATTTATAAAGTGGGTGGACTTTATTGTACCCCAGTAGGACTCCTTTTTCTTATCCAAATTGCAATAACCTGTAATTTTTGATGTAATGGTGTTTTACACTCTATTTACAAGTTGTCCTTAAAAAAAAAAGTGGGGGGCACCAGGATGACTCAGTCAGTTAAGTGTATGACTTTGGCTCAGGTCATGATCCTGGGGTCCTGGGATTGGGTCCCGCATCGGCCTCCACGCTCAGTGGGGAGTCTGCTTCTCCCTCTGCCCCTCCCTCTGCTCATGCTCTCTCTCTCTCTCTCAAATAAATAAACAAAACCTTTAAAAAAAAAAAAAAAAAAAAAGGACAGACCAATTACCCTGGGTTCACGTCCTTGTCCAGAATCTCGTATTTTCTCACAACCACGCAAAGTTCTGCTTTAGGTTATCTGCAGACCTGAATTCTAGCGCCTGTGTCATTTTTCTCTTTGAAATTATAATGATGGGAAAAGTTTTGTTTAGCCTCTCTTGGCATCAGTATTCCACAGCCCTATTTGATCTCCAGTCTACCAGGACATTTAAAGACTTTGAAATTGACATTTTCCTCTTGAGCAACTTTGTCCCAGCCCGTCCTCCGGGCAAAGGGCTACACAAAAGATGGTCCGCAGATGACTTGTGGGCGTCAAATGCCATTTTACACAAGGTTTCTGTGAGGCCGTCAGGCTCGGAGATGCTGGGTGCCTAGAAGGCATCCTTCCCCATATCCTTGCGTGATCCGTCTAAGAGTCAAGCCCGCACGTAAGACACAGTGTGCGTCTTGTGTGGCTGCGCCTCTTTATTCTCACGGTGGCTCCTTCGCAGCGGCACCGCCGAACTATTCGCCACCTGTGCCAAGAGGGACATCAGGGTGTGGCGCACGCCGTCCAACCGGGAGCTGCTGCGCATCACTGTGCCCAACATGACCTGCCACGGCATCGATTTCATGAGGGACGGCAAGAGCATCATCTCGGGTAACGCTGACGTTCTCGGGCGTTGGCGCGGGCTCTGGCTGGGGCTTTGGACCTTGTTGTCCTTCCACGCTGGTCTCTCTGTGTGGTCTCTCCCGCTGCCCACCCCTCCTTGCTTCTGACCCAGCCTCTCTATGGAGCCCCTTCCAGCCAGGAGACTTTCTGAGCTCAGAATGACCAACGAGCAATGTCGCTCCCCCCAACATTGCTGCACGGAGGGTGCCGCTTTCTCTCCCGTGGGAGAATTTAGCAATTCGACGGCCAAACGGATTTGAGATCTTGGCCAGTACAGGGCGCCTGTGTTAGAACCCCTTCAGTTGGTGGATAGAGAAAAACCTGACTTCACCTGTTATGCCTCAAAGGGAATCCACTTTTAACTCCACTGATACCGTCGTGCCAAAATATTTTAACATAAATTACAGACATCATCATATTCCACCTCCAGATACTTTAGTATGCATCCCTAAAAGTAATATTTTCCTACGAAATAATAATTTCTTAATATCATCTTGTGTTCAACTCATACACAAATTTCCCCAGTGATCAGAAAGTAAATTCCCTTGTTCACATCAGGGAAGAGTCAAGTGGATCTTTTTTTTTTTTTTTTTTAAGATTTTATTTATTTGAGAGAGCACGCAAGCATGATCGGGGAAGGGGCAGAGGGAGAGTTGCCCCCAAAGCCCCCCCCCCCCCCGTGACCTTCTCTCCTTCCCCACCTCCACCTTCTTACCTCTGATTTTGTCTCTTACCACCACTCGCCCCTTGTGGCCACGCTTGCTCTTTGGCTATTCCTCAAGCACATGATGCATAGGGTCTTTGCTCTGGCTGTTCGGTCTGCCTGGGTTGTTCTGTCCCCGGGCAGCCCCATGACCTACTCGCTTCACCCTCTCAGTTCCTCAAGTCTTTGCTGAAATGGGATCTACCTTGAACATATTCTTGAAAATTGCCCAAGTCAAGAGGTGACACTAAGGCCGATGAGGAGGAGCCAACCCCATGAAGACCTGGGGGAAGAGCATTCCAGGCAGAGGGAACAGCAGGGGCAAAGGTCCTGAGGTGGAAAATTGCTTGGTGTGTTGGAGGAATAGAAAGATGCCAGTGTGTCTGGAGCTCAGCAGGTAGATTTGGGGTCAGGGTTGAGGGAGAAGACGAAGCGTAGTAGACGAAGGTGAAGAGCTAGGTAGGGAGCGGAGAGTAGTTACCGTGGAGGATAAAGGAGTTGGATTTTCACTGTTAGTGAGAACGCCTTTTGAATCTTCTTGATCAAAGGGGTGACATGATTTTAAATGCACCCAAGCCCTTGCATCAATAACTGATTGAGGGGAGCAAGAGTCTGAGGCCAGGGAGGAAGCTGTTATAATCACCGAGGAGAGAGGTGCTTGTGGCTTGGATGATGGTGGGCCCAGCGGAGGAGTTGGGAAGTGGCTGGATTCGAGATGTTTTTTAACTATAGAGTTGGTGGTGGGGCTTGCTGATGGGTTGGACGTTGGGTTGGGTTGGGTGGATAGATAGTGAGGAATCAAGGATGGCTCTGAAGTTCTTGGCTTAAAGAACTAGATGGTTGATGGCAACTTTTATTGAGATGGGGAAGATGGCGGGAGTCGGGGAAGGAGCATCAGGTTTAAAGTAGAGGGAGGGGTAGGAAGCCAACGTGTGTTTGGAGATGTCAAATTCTCCGGCCCAGGTGCAATGTCAGCTAGCCAGTTGAATGCACAAGTTTTGCAACTCACAGGAGAGGTGGGAGCCAGCCTCCTTCCTTTCTCCCCACCCCAAATGTCTTCTCCTGGGATGGGGTACGCCTAAAGGAAGCAGGTGTAGCCCATTTGGGGAGTCAGGGGAAAGGGGGACAGAATTCCTGGCAGTCGTGGGGGACCGGCCTCTCTCCTCCATCACCACCACGGCTCCCCAGTCCTGACTTCTTTATGATTGAAGAGGGCCACGGTCCGCACAGAGAGTAGGAGCGTACTGATCCTGCCTGCCTTTTGTTTCCCTTGCATGCCAGCATGGGATGATGGGAGAATCCGAGCCTTCGCCCCAGAGACAGGTCGGCTGCTATATGTCATTAACAATGCCCACAGGATCGGAGTGACAGCCATCGCTACCACCAGTGACTGTAAACGGGTCATCAGCGGCGGCGGGGAAGGCGAGGTATCGTTCTCGAAAACTGCCTTCTAGAAAACCACTAACTTGATTTTTTAGCCTATACGAGGAGTCAGGCAGGACCAAAGCAAGATTTTGAAGAAACCCTAAAATACATCTTAAAGTTCTAATAAAACAAACACAGATCTAGATATATTTGTTCATGAAAGAACATTCAAGATACAGACATGAAAGCGTTCTATATGGAATCGAGCTATGAATCCAAGTTAGTGTTTCACCAGAGTTTTGGAATTGCTTGCTCTTTTTTCCTTCAAAGACTATACTTATATAAATTGTCTTCATCGTATCTTTTAAAGGAAATGCTATTTTTAGAGTCCATTCTTTCATCCACCCAGATGTTTGACCGTTATTTTAAAGTCGTTACACTTGACCTTCCCTTCCATCATTCGGAGGAACCTGAAACATCTTCTGTTCACACATTTTTCTCAGCGCCTGCCCCTCCCCACTCCCTGGGTTTCTCCGCCCTCCCCCCCCCCCCCCCCCCGCCAAAGCCTTCCCTTCTCGAGAGAGGACATTTTCTTTTCCTTTCTATTCTTCATGCTATTGTAGGAATAACTTATCAGGGAGGAGAAAGATCCAGCATCTTGATGTGGCCTCTAGCAGAGTTTGGGCCAAGCAGACTCGTGGCTGAGTGTTTGGGTTCCAGAGTCCTACTGCCTGGGCGCAAATTTCACTTCTGCCACTTCCCAGCTGTGTGACCTGGGACATGCTCTTCAACCTCTCTGTGCTTCCGTTTCTTGTGCATAAAGGGAAAATGACAATGAAGACTCCACTTTGTGAGATATTTTGCACTACTTTGTAGCAAGTCTTCAAAATCTGATGTGCATCTTACATTCAGAGCCCACATGATGAGTCTCGTGGCAGGTGCTCCATGGACACATCTAGCCCTGGACCCTCCCCTGCTCTCTGCCCACCACCCCCTCAAGCGCTCGGATCCCTTCCCTTAGCTCTTCAGCCACGCTGTTGTTGACACCCTCAGCATCCTTGCTTGCTCCCTCAACCTTTTGGGGGCGTCTGCCTTGCTCATGCCCAAACTTGGCTTGGACCAGATCATCTGCTTCTAGGTGCCTGAGCCATAGCCCATGAGAGCTGTGGGAGGAAATCGTACATTACAAATGCATTCATTGCCGTTAGCAATTTTTTAAGAACACCACAAGAGCTCTTCCTGCCACTCCCCACTCAGCTATTACAGACCTTCCTTCCAGAGGACATGGTCTTCAAGGCCTTTGTTAAGTGCTGGAGACCGCTGCTGGTCAGCAGGTGTGCACGGGTATCAATTCAGCAGTTCCCGAAATACTCTAGTACTTCCATTTTCATTGGTAAATGGCGTCGCTGGAGTTGCAAAGACCCCAGCCCCACCATCTTATCCCCTTCGTCAAACCCCCTGCAATCCCACCACTAAAGGGCTAGTAATGCCCCAGAACACCCAAAGTTCCAGGCCCGGATGCTGTTTGGCTGGTGCCCACACCATATGAGAATTTCTCATTCAGAAATCTGAGAATTACTCTTGCTGAAGATTGTATGCCTCCGCATATAGTGGCATACAAGATGAGAGAATTATTTGGACACAGCTCATCTGGGGCAAGTTCATGCTTCCTCATCTTCCTTACTAAGGAAAAGGCTTAGAATCTTTTTTACATCGTTTATGGCTACTTTCCCCTTTCGGGTACAAATATGTTAGTCCGTTATCACTTAATCCTAACCCTAGTTTCTAGCCGGGTGTTCACCCAGACCTACTATTCTTGTATTCTTGTGTTGTCTTATGTTACTCACGCAAAATAATCTCTACTCTTCTTCTTTTCCAACATACTCGTTATAAGAAAGTGTAAGCATCTGACCACATTATTATGTGTTCTGGTACAGTCATGACAGAATGTTTATCTATTACAAGACATACAATGACTTTCCTTTTACGTATCCTTTTTATTACAGTTAAAGCATCCTATTGACTGTTTTGAAATTTTGTGGGTAGAACCTATGACCTATGATATTTTTTTTTTTTTTTAAAGATTTTATTTAGTTATTTGACAGAGAGAGACACAGCGAGAGCTGGAACACAAGCAGGGGGAGTGGGAGAGGGAGAAGCAGGCTTCCCGCTGAGCAGGGAGCCCGATGTGGGGCTCGATCCCAGGACCCTGGGACCATGACCTGAGCCGAAGGCAGACACTTAACGACTGAGCCACCCAGGCGCCCCTATGACCTATGATATAAATTTCACTTCCGGACAGCAGAGGATGGGGTGGTCAGAAAATATGCTGTAGAAAGTGGGTCTTAGCTTTGATGAGGCTAGGAACCATCGAGTGGAAATGATTAAAACCGAGCAGCTGGTGTGACATTTAAATATGGCTCTGGGTCCCCAAGAGCCTTCCTGATGGCCCTGGAAGTCTGAGAGCCAACACTCAGCAGAACTGAGCAGATACACTATTCCGCTTGGTTTCACAGCAGGTGTCTGGTGCATTTCTCAGCCTGAAAAGTAGACGTAGGTGTAGGATCATGGGTAGCATTTTCCTGGCTCCGTGGAAGAATATTCCTGCTCTGCGGCTTAGCGTTCCCACCCCACTCAACTGAGACAAGAACAGGGAATTTAAAATAATAAGCACAGCAGAGCTGAAAAAGCTCTTGGAATATATATACATATATATGTGTGTGTGTGTGTGTATGTGTGTGTATTTTTTTTTTAAATCCCTTCCAAAGTCCCAAGCTTGTGTTGGGAGCGTGTGCTTTGTGGCTTTCAGGTGAGGGTCTGGCAGATCGGCTGCCAGACCCAGAAGCTGGAGGAGGCCCTGAAGGAGCACAAATCCTCTGTGTCCTGCATCAGGGTGAAGAAGAACAACGAGGAATGTGTCACAGCCAGCACGGACGGGACTTGCATCATCTGGGACCTCGTGTAGGTACCCGTGATGGGGAGGACAACATGACACAAAACTCAGGGGTTGCCACATTTCATTGAACTTGAGGGCAGATCCAAACCAAGAGTCGAAATCTTCTCTAAGGCGACAGGAAAGGGATGTTCATCTGAGGCCGCTCCTCTCCCTGGAGCTGTTTCGGGTTTCCAGATGCTGGTAGAAAGGGTACAGTTTCCCGGAAGGGCTGGACGTTAGAAGATTCTGGATGCAGAGGGAAGTACCTTTCCGGTCGCACACAGGGAAGCCTGATTGAACTTCTCCGAATGCAATTCTAAGAACTCCCCCCAAAAAGGGAGAAGGGAAATGATGTTGTAGGCAGTTCCTCCTGTCGCGTCACCCAGAACAAGCCTGCTATCGAGGTGGAAGAGGGGGAGTGGTGTGAATTTGCCCTTCCCCTTGGCCGGCCGCACTCCTAGGGTCCTCTCATGCTGGAAGCTTGTCATGGCCCCTGGAGAGTGCCTGACTCCAAGCCAACTAGACCAAAGCACGTGAACTTTATTGTTGGGAGTCATACAAAGGGTTTTCAAGGGCAATTTTTTTTTTTTTTTTTTTACTATAAGCATTTTAGCTGTGTGTTTTTATTTGGAATTAGACCCTATTCCCCTAACCTTCTCCTTGCCCAGCCCCTCTCTACCGCTCCTAAGATGCCTTGCCTCTGCATCTAACTGCATTAGAGAGACTCGGAAGAAGTCCAGAGGCAGGAGGAAAGAGATCTAAATATAGAAAACGGATATAGGTATTGCCAAAGAGTACGGAACATTCTAGATTGCAGAGAAGGGGAATTAAGGCAAAGGCAGCACACTTTTCATTTAATGCATTAAAAAAAAAAAAACCCAAACCAAAGCAAACCCACCTACCGGTCCTGTGCGTCTCTCACTTTGATGCACACATGAAGCACCTGGAGATCTTGCCAACATGTAGATTTTTATTGAGTAAGTCCAGAGGGCTGCCTGAGATCCTGCATTTCTAACCAGCTCCCAAGGGATGCCCCTGGTTCAAGGACCACACTTGCCGGAGGTCCTAGCCTCCAGTGGAACTCCCGTTTGGGAACATACAGAACTAGAAGCGAGGGTGTGTCTAAGCTGATTTCCATGGATTGTCTGTGACCACCTCAAATCCCTAAAGCCTCCCTGCCACATTGCGGGACTATTTGGCTAATTTGTGCCCAAACCTTTAAAACATGGTCAGCCCCGGATACCATGTTTGAAAACTGCCCTATTGAGAAGAAACCATGCAGAAGGTGCATGTTTTCAGCCAGCAGAGGCCGGCCTGTGAGATGTGCACCCATCTCCTGGGGGGCTGGGGGGAGAAGCCATATGTACGTATTTGTTAGCGTGGTATCTGACTCGATGGTTTTCAGGCCGTGGTACACAGGAGAATGAGCTGGGATGCTGATGAAAAGCGCCCATCTCTGGGCCTCATCCCAAGCTGCTAGATGCAAATCCCTAGAGGGGAAGCTCAGTAATATCTGTTTTTAAGAAGCCATCCCCCACAATTTGCCACTCAGGTGGTAGGAACCTTCACCTCAATGCGGTGGCCTCAAGAATAAGGTGGCTTGTGTGGAAGACCGCAGGGTGACTCTGAATTCAGCCTCTCCTCCTTCATGCTCACCGGAACGCAAGGCTTCCCCTGGACTTCCGTGCTCTGTCTTTGGAAAACGGCCCACCCAGGGTCTTTGGGCTGCCCCACAGGTGCACAGAGGAGGGGAGGACGCCAAGGTGCAGTGGGCAGAATCGCCAGAAGTCTGTCTGGGGTAGATGAGCCAGCGCAAGCCAAGCTTGTACCAGATCCCGTCTGGACAGTAAATACCTCTTTGAGGGAAGGCAAAGTTACAGCTTCTGTGTCTCATTTCCAGACGTCTCCGGAGGAATCAGATGATCCTGGCGAATACCTTATTCCAGTGTGTTTGTTATCACCCCGAAGAGTTCCAGATCGTCACCAGCGGGACAGACAGAAAGGTAAGCACTCCCAGCAGGAGTCAGGATCCTCCCAGGACCCGACAGAAGCAGCCGAGTGTTGTGGCCGAGGGAGTGGGCTCTGGAGTTGAGCCCCATGAGGTCAGAGCCCAGTTTTGCTGGTGATCACTTGAAAATTCTGCGTTGCCTTCCCATGTCCTTGCTTCCGTGTCTGCAAAGCGGACATGATACCGCTGACCCAACAGAGTTGCAGAGCGCATTAAAGTTAGTCATGCTTGCATGTCATGCATCTGATAGCAGGGGGCCTGGCACAGAGTAGCTGCTCAGTAAGTGCTGGTTTTCATTATTAGGGAATTTCTGAGGCTGGAACCCAATGGCCCAACCCTTTGACTACGTTCAAATCGAATGACAATAGAGTTCTTATCTCTCATCCCCTCTACTTCATCAACGTTGTACTACGAATCTCATTAGCTGGGGAGTCCATGTCCTTGGATAAAGATTGGTCCCTCTTTGCGGGGGAACCTTGCCTCTTGGAGCAAACGAAAGGCTTCAGGAGAGAGGCATGTGGGGCAAGGACGCTAGGGTGTCATCTATCCCCCTGGCCACATCAGATCAGCCAGGTGTTAGTCTAATTACCTGCACATCCAATGAATGGATTTGGAGTCCCCTAATTCAGACTTTGAGATCACTGAAGAAGAGATTGTGTATTTATCTTTTCACCAGCTACAGAAAAAGTTGAGTTCAAAGTATAAAAATAATTGTAGGAAAAATACTAGAGGGACGTCTCTCCGCTCCCCCAACACTGAAGATAGAACCTAGGAATGGGATGGGGGGCACCTGGGTGGCTCAGCTGGTTAAGCATCTGCCTTCAGCTCAGGTCATGATCCTGGGGTCCTGGGATCGAGTCCCACATCGGGCTCCCTGTTCAGTGCGGAGTCTGCTTCTCCCTCTCCCTCTGCCCCTCCCCCCACTCATGCTCGCTCTCGCTCTCAAATAAATAAATAAAATCTTAAAGAAAAAGAATTTAGGAATGGGACTTTTCCCTGTTTAAGCTGCCCAGGTGATTGGGAACTACTGTCCGAAGATATTTTGTCATAAAAACCCAAGAAATGCCCCCTGGTGTGGGCCAGGGTTTGCCTGACACAGACAGACTGTGTGGGGGGCCCAGAGTTCTGCCTCGCTCTCGTCTCTGTGAGGTTGGCCTTGCTAGTTCTTTTGTGTCTCACCCACCCAAACTGGCTTACGTCTGCCCACCCCCAAACCCATTTCACTTCCGGTCTAAGCAGACTTCCTCTTGGAACAGGGGCAGAAAGGATTTGGAAGTTAGTCATGAGTCACCATAAATGCTTCAGAATGTGGTTCATAAAACTTCTAGATTTGTGTCCTGTTTCCCATATTCCAGGGAATGGAATGGTTTATGAGTTTATGAGATTCGAAACAGTCTACTGTCATCATCTGGGAATTGTCACCAGAATACTCAAAGCATAAATCATGAATCAGTACAACCACCATAAGGGCTGGCCAACTTTCCATAGTTATCATAGGTGGGAGGGGATGGAATGGACGGGCACTTGGAAATGAACCTGTCCATGAACAGCGGGTTCACAGGTGAACAAGACGACATCAGATGGCAAAAGGGATAAAAAGGAAGCAGAATAGGTCACAAGATCCTGGCTCAGTGGACGGAAGCTGCTTTAGCTAGGATGGTTGGGGCAGGTCTCCTCAAGGAGGTGACACCTGAGCTGAGGCCTGAGTGGCGGAGGACCTCGCTATGCTTAGCTCTCAGGGAAGACCGTCGCAGGCAGAGGATAAGCCTGAGGGAAAGTTGAGGCGCCATCAGGCTGCCCAGAAGAGGGTCACTGTGACTTTGGCCAAGAGAGCAGGCAGTCAGGCACCAGCTGTCTAAGTGGGTGTGATTCCCGAGAAACAAGGATTTGGGCGTGTGTCTATATTCCTTTATGCTTTTCCTATGAAAACAACTCTTTGTTAAAGCAATCGAGCATCAATAGAAATTAATAAATTAGCTAAAAAAAAATTTTTTTTAAATAGCGTACACAATTTCTAGCTAGATTCAGAGGAATATAGATTCCTGGCATAATGACTTGAACAGCAAATTTCTATCAACACGAAATAAGAGGAGGCAAAATGCATGCCCAGGTTCACACTCCTGAGTCCTGGTCAAGTGCTTTGTTGGGAAAGAAATTTTCTTGGGGCACCTGGGTGGCTCCGTCGGTTAAGCATCTGCCTTTCCGCTCAGGTCATGATCCCAGGGTCGTGGGATGGAGCCCCAGAGCCCCCATGTCGTGGGCTCCTTGCCCCGCGGGGAGTCTGCTTCTCCTTCTGCCTCTACCTGCCGCGTGCTCTCTCTCTCTGTCAAACAACTAAGTAAAATCTTAAAAAAAAAAAAAAATTTTTTCTTTTTGAACAGGTTGTTCATTTACAAGGTTCAAAGTTCAAAGAGTATAAAAGCAGTATATTGAGAAAAATCTCCCTCCCTTGAGCAGTAGATTTGGGTCCCCTAACCCAAGAGGGGACCATATAATCAGTTTGCCTCTAGCCCCCAACCTGGGGGGTGTTTCACTGCTTTGAGGCCGAAGAGAAAGTTGGAAATGGGGTGAGGTGGGGAAGAGCGCGGGGTCAGCCTCAGGGACCTGAGCCTGCAGAACTCTCTGGGCTGCTCATTCCCCCAGCAGCTGGAGGGGGGTGCTTCCCTTCCACCAGGCGCTCCTCTAAGAGCTGAGGTGGGAACGCGGATGCCGTGGCTGTTTTCTTCCTTCGTTTACAGCTTGCCTCGGACCCCCAAGCGCTTCGTCTCACCAAAAGCACTTTTTGTCACAATCCGGGCTACTGGCACAGTCACCATCTCCCTAAATAGAATGCCAATGTAAAAACCAACGCTAAAAATATGAAAATGCCTTTCTCCACCCCCTGCTCGAGCCTATTTATAATTTCAGCCCATCTACCCTCCCAGGGTGTATTTTTGCCACCTTCTATATAAAGTAGAACCATCTTTTGTTAGTGTGCGCCTGCGCGCGGAGGCTTCCGCCGAGCTGAATCCTCCCAGATGCTGCTTTTCTGAATTCCAGATTGCTTACTGGGAAATCTTTGATGGGTCAGTAATCAGAGAGTTGGAAGGTTCCGTGTCTGGGTCCATCAATGGAATGGATATCACCCTGGAAGGAGTGCACTTTGTCACAGGTGAGTCCTGGGGTGGGAAAAGGAAGCCCAGCCCTGCTTATTTAAATGGGAACCTAGAACTCCCTAGAAGGCGGGAGGCAACAGGAAGTGACAACAGAAGTGCCTAGAGGGCCCCGTGGTTAAAATCAGGCCCGAACGCCGCAGCCGGTGTGGCTGGAAAAGAAAGTTCCAGAAGTCATGCTTCAGTGGGAGGAAACGCCTGCCCATGAGCCTTGGGGGCACACAGAAAAGCTAAGCCTTGCATTGCTTCCCTTTTTTGGTGGTGGCATTGATGATGGAAATGGGCCTTTAAATGGTCTGGATTATCTGGCATGCCTTGCTCCGTGATTTCCTCTGGAAGTCTTAAATGCCAGGCTTTTAAATCAGCATTTCCAGGGGGCGGGCATTGACCATACAACATGCCTTCTGGAACATCATCGACAATCATTTCCCGCCAGGCCCTGATTCTTCAGGGCATTAACAAATAAATGCTCCGAACGAATTAAAGTTTCACAAACACGTTTACTGTGAGCATGATAGAAAACTACGCACGGTGAGACCGCCATCCACCCACACAGGTGCGTACCTAAACCTGTGTACTTGGAGCAAAGAGACTGGAAGGAGCTAAACCGGAGGTGTTCTCAGTGGTTATTTCTGGGCGGTGGGCTAAAAGGGGATGTCACCTCTTTGTGTTTCTTTCCCCCAAATCTGCTACAACAGACCTGGGTTTTTATAACCAAGGAAATGAGTTCCTATGCAGATGGATTTTTCTTCCTTTATGTGGGAACGTGGGGAATGTGTTGAAAATTAGCCAGCTACTTGAAATCAGGGCCGTTCCTCCCCATCCTCTTGCAGCAATGCCATACACCTGCTTGTCTTTTTCAGGTGGAAATGACCATCTGGTCAAAGTGTGGGATTATAATGAGGGTGAAGTGACTCATGTCGGGGTGGGACACAGCGGCAACATCACCCGCATCCGGATAAGTCCAGGAAATCAGTACATCGTTAGTGTAAGTGCTGATGGAGCGATTCTGAGATGGAAGTACCCCTTTGCCTCCTGAGGCCGCAAAGACTTCTGGGATCCGCAGCGCTGCCTACGGCTCTGCTGAAGGTTGACCTTAGATAACTCTTAAGACTGGTTTTGATTTTTCACATCCGTGATTCTGTCTTTGAGTGAAAATATTTTTATCTTGAAGTTTCTCCTTTTCTTCATAGGATGCATTTTACCTTCTTAAATTGTATATTAAAATGGGAATGTGTTCAAGAATAAGTTGTCGAGACTGTAATTGAAAGTTTTATTATGAATAAATTCCCAGTTGTTGGTTTCCTGTCCTTATCTCTGCTCTATGACGGCAAAACCCACGGCCTTTCTGCATAATTTGTCCACAGACAGCACTGCTGTTGTTCTCTAAAAATAAGGAGGGTCCGCTTATGTTCCTAATCAGCCTTTCATTGGTCAAGCTGCAATGGGGCAAGACTTGGTTTGAGTCCAGATCTTGGGTAGGATTTTAGGATCTTCCTTCCTTCCTTCCTTCCAACTCTCTGAGCCTCTGTTTAGCCTTTTGTAAAGCAAGAATACCTGCATGAAAGGTTATTTTTAGAATTAAGTGAAATAATGTGTTAAAGCATCGGCAGAATCCCTGACGGAGTGGACAGTTAAATGTGAATTTTGGTGCTTTCTCAAAGAAACCGTGGGTTCTTGGGGATCCTGGGGTAAACATCAAAGGTGAAATTTCGTAGATGCTTTTTTGGGCAAGGGAAGGCAAGGGAATGGCCCTTGTGTATTAATCATCCAGACGGGTGTCTTTTTTCCAGAGAGGGTAAATCATGGCATTTTCCAGAACACTTTAAGTCTCCAATGCACAGTACACTTTTTTGTTCTAAGCCCGTTCTTTATCCTTTAAGTAATGCTTCCTTTTTTTTTTTTTTTTTTTGTGCATGAGATCACCTGCTGGGGCCCTATGTGACACATCAAGGCAGATATTTTAATAAATGATCACTTATCAAATAAGTAACATTTCAGGGCGTTGATGTAACAATGCGTCCTGCTGATGTCTTTTTTGAGCCAGACATTGATGAGAAATTCTTCTGCGAGACTGTGCCTGATTAATTATAAACCTGACAGTTACAGGGTCAAGTGAGCAGAGGCCCCCAGGGTCACCCAGGGAACCAAGGGCGGGGCGAGGCCAAGCCAATTCTGATTGGGCACCAATTCAGCGAGGGGCCTGCACAGGGGGGCGCGCCTGAGAGCCGGAAAACTTCCTGGTAAGCAAACACCGAGGTTGGAAAGAGCCGAGGTTGGAAGAGCAGTCCGCAGAGGCGGGTCGAGTTCCGGTTTCTTGGCCTCCGTACAGGCGCGAACCTCCCTGGGCCCGCTTCTCCTCCAGCTGAAGCGAGGACGGTGAAGTCTCGCTTGCAAGTTTTGGGGAAGCGACTCTGACCTGGTCTGCAGTTTAAACAAGCAAACCACAGCCATCCCGGATGATTCTTCCCAGGGCAACACGCGGCTCCCAGTTCTGGAAGGACTCCCGGACCGGGCAGGCGGGCTGGAAGGAGGTGGCGCCACCTGTCCGCACACACCTGCTCCTGCAGGCGGGCGGACCCCGCCGCGCACTCCCCCAGCCGGCCCCAGCTGCCGGTGCGCGTCTCTCGCTGCGCCAAGAGGCTGCCCTCTGGAGAGTCCTCCTCTCCCTGTTCTTCATATTCACCTGCACGTAATTTCCAGAAACTGAGTCTAGTCGGGGCTGGGCAATCCACCAGGCGCTTTCAAATGTATCACCCCTCTATTGTTCGACAGCTTGCGGGCTGGCGGGAGTGGGAGTGAAATTCGGGGCGTCGGTGTGTAAGAGGTCAGGAAGGGTGGGGACCCAGAGCCGCCGAGTCCCGCGCCTCCGCTCGCGGGCGGCGCAGCGGGGCCGGAGCCGGCGGGCGGGGGGCGGTGGCGCTGCCCTGGGCGGGCCCTGCGGCCGGATTCCCGCGCGGGGCGGGGCGGCTCCGCCCCTGGCTCCGCCTCCGCCCGGTCCCGGCACACCTGGCCCGCAGGTAGCCGGCGCCCGCCGCCTTTCCGGGGCCGTCAGGGCCGGTTAGCGGGGCGCCTGCCTCGCGGCCGGGGGAGGCTCGGCTCCGAGGGCGCGCGAGCCGGGAGCCATGGACCCGGGCGCGGGGGCCGCGGCGGGAGAGGGGCCGCCCGCGCCCCGGCCCCGCCGCCGCCGCCGCCGCTCCCTGCGTCGCCTGTTCAGCCGCTTCCTGCTGGCGTTGGGCAGCCGCTCCCGCCCGGGGGCCTCGCCGCCCCGGCCGCGGCCCCAGCCCCAGCCGGGACCCCGCGATGGCGACGGGGACGGAGAGGGGGGCTTCGCCTGCGCGCCGGGGCCCGCCCCGGCCGCGCGCGGGAGCCCCGGGGAGGAGCGCCCGCCTGGCGCCCAGCCCCAGCCCCCCGCCGGCGACGGCGCGCGGCCCCCGGGCGCGCAGGGCTTGAAGAACCACGGCAACACCTGTTTCATGAACGCCGTGGTGCAGTGTCTCAGCAACACCGACCTGCTGGCCGAGTTCCTGGCGCTGGGGCGCTACCGGGCGGCGCCGGGCCGCGCCGAGGTCACCGAGCACCTGGCGGCGCTAGTGCGCGCGCTCTGGACGCGCGAGTACACGCCCCAACTTTCCGCCGAGTTCAAGGTAGGTAGCGCGCCCTTCTCCCGCCGGGGCCGCGGGGCCGAAGCGCGCGCCGCATCTGCAAAGGGTCTTCTGGGGGCCTTCTTCAGATGGCACCTCGCGCCGCCGTTCGCCTTACGCCTTTGTTTCGAGGTGATATTCTGCGCTATCGCTTGCAAACGTCTTCTCTGAATTTCTCCCAGGTGTTTTTTTTTGGGGGGGGTGGTGGTGGCGGGGCAGTCGATTTGAGGGATTCGCATTTTTGCATTCAACAAACTTCGGTTGAAGTACTGAAGGCCTTTGGGTCTTTCTAGCGCCACGGGCACTTTCCAGTCTGCAGGCGTGTGTTGTGGGAGGCCTGATTCCCAAGGCCAGGGCCTCGGAGGAAGGAGGAGGGGGACGCTGGCGTTGAGATCTGAATGAGAAGCACGCAGCCGGGTCACGGCGCCAGGAGTACCCAGGGAGAGGGAACAGAGAGCGCCGGAGCCACAGGCCTGGGGGCGCGAAAAGAAAACTAGTGGCCTGGGGGCGTGGATGAGGTTGGTCAGATCCTGCAAGGTCTTAGAGGCAGTGGTAAGGAGTTTGGGTTTTATTCTTGAACCCAGTGGAAGCTGAGATCCCGTGCGCCGGATACTGTGCTGAGTGCCCCGGGGAGGGCGGCAGTGGGTGTGCTCTGTTGGAATTGGCATCCTTTTCTTTAGTGCACGTTAAATCGCCCACCATGCCTTGGTTTGGGGTTGCATTCACTGGCCCCAGGATCACCGTCCACTTACCCTGCGCTGTAGGGTCACGAAGCGCTGGAAGTTATGTATGTCACATCCCCCGGGGTTAAGCGGTGTGTTTGGGATCCCAGCTGGATTACAGAGTTCCCGATAATTGATGCGCATGACTTGCTTCCTGCTACAAAACCACAGCTCTGGGCGGAGAGCTGAAGCTCCCCATAGACTAGGGGTTGTTCTTGGGGGAGGGGAACCTGTCAGTGTTCATTCCACAGGCATCACCGCTCTTGAGTTTCAGCCCGAAAGAGCAGTCCTTGCCATGTGACCCACAGGGTGTCAGCCTCCCCTTTCCTCTCTCCCGCTTCCACTACAAAAGCACCGTTCTGCAGGAGTTAGTGGGTCGACCGGGTGTCGTTAATATCTCCTTTCGGCAGCATCCGCCTTCTCAATAATGAGGCAGTACGGTAGTTCCCCCTTATGCTTGGGGGATACATCCCAAGACCCCCAGTGGGTGCCTGAAACCATAGATAAATACCAAGCCCTACCTAATAACTATGTTTCTTTCTGTACACACGTACATACCTACGGTAAAGCTTACTTTATAAGTCAGGTACTGGAGGAGATGCACAGCAGTAACTGACCATAAAAAAAGAACAGTTATAACAATATACCGTAATAAAAGCTGTGGGAATGTGGTGTCTCTCTCTGCAAATATTATATGCTGTACTCATCCTTCTGGCGAGGATGCGAGGTGATAAAATGCCTAGGTGATGAGGCCAGGAGAGGCGAGGGATGTAGGCGTTGACACACAGTTGATCTTCTGACCTAAGTCAGGAGGATCGTCTGCTTCCCTACAAGGTTTGACCGCGAATACCTGAAACCACAGAAAACTTAGGATGTGGGGGACCACTGTAGGCTGTAGTGGTTAAGAGCAAGGTCCCTGGAACTTTGTGACCTCCAGCAAGTTACCAAATCCCACTGTGCCTCAACTTTCCTCCTCTGTGAAATGGGATGGCAACGGTACCTACCTTATTATCAGATCATTGGGAGGATTCATTGAGTTCTCTGCACAGCGCTTACAACAGTGCCTGACCCCTGGGAAGCTTTTGTCATTCCTACCATTCAGCCTGCTCACCTACAGAGACCCGGGGGAGGGAGGGAGGGAAGGAGGGAGGTAATGTTTTGCATACCTTTCCTCTTGCCAGGTGCATTCTCATGCAAGTCCTGCCCCAGTGGGAGAGACTGGAGTAGCTTGAAAAAAATCTTGCAAATTAGTAACCGCTCTCAGTGACTCACTAGGATTTCCTATCTCACCCCTGCTCTCGAATCCCCAAGGCCTGGAAGCTCCCTGGGAGCCCCGGGGGACTGGAGGATAGTCAGGTTGTTAATTGTTAACGAGGGTGATGTCATCCGAGGTTTCCTGGGACTTTTTGGGTAGCCAAAAAGAGCTTGGATGGAGCAGAGGAGGCCAGCATCTGGGCTTGCAATAAACCCTGCTGATGCAAATCTAGGTGGGCTCCTCTTATTTTATAGATGACGAAACATCCCTTCGCCCAACAAATATTTCTGGAGCGTCCCAACGCTCTCCCAGGAACAAGGAACGCATGAGAAGCCCTGAGTGCAAAACCTCCTGGGGCCGCTTTCTAGGAGTTCCCTGTCCAGCGGGAGAGGTGGGTGTTAATGAAATGATCACACAGGCACATGATCGGAGCTGGTGACAAGTGCTGGAAAATCAAAATACAAGGCATTCACAGCAGTTCCGGCAGGAGCAGGTGATGGATGCGGGGAACGTGGGAGGGGGTTTCCCAGGAGAAGCAACCTTCAGGAGAGGTCAAGTAAGGACAGGGGAGGGTGGGGATGCGCATTCCCTACCGATCACTGATCGCCAGGATCGCCAATCACCAGGGCAGGTGGAGCTGGGGGGCCTTCTGTGGGCGGGGCAGCATAAATGCAGGATTAAATAAAATAACGGAAGGGGCTCTGGGTTGCTCAGTCGGTTAAGCCTCTGCCTTTGGCTCAGGTCATGATCCTGGGATCCTGGGATCCAGCCCCTCATGGGGTTCCCTGATCAGTGGGGAGTCTGCTTCTACCTCTCCCACCCCCCACCTCATGCTCGCTTCCTCTCTATCAAATAAATAAAATCTTTTAAATAAATAATTAATTAATGGGAGCCTCTGTGCCTGGGCAGAGGGACTGGAGAATTGTTTGGGGACAAGCCACAGATTTTGTCAAGGAATTGGGTCTTTTATTTTTTTTTATTTTTTATTTATTTATTTGAGAGAGAGAAAGAGAGAGAGAGAGCACATGAGAGGGGGGAGGGTTAGAGGGAGAAGCAGACTCCCCGCTGAGCAGGGAGCCCCTTGCGGGACTGGAGCCCGGGACTCCAGGATCATGACCCGAGCCGAAGCCAGTCGCTTAACCAACTGAGCCACCCAGGCGCCCAAGGAGTTGGGTCTTGAGGAGGGATTGGTAGCTTCAGACCGAGGAAGGGGGGAATGGAGAAGGGCCCAGCATGCTGGAGTGAGTTACCCCAACCCCAGCCTTGCAAATGGGCTGGCTTTGCAGTGTCCTCTTTCCTGACCTCCCAGGCACTCAGCCTATAGACAGTAGGACCGCTCTGTTTGAATAGCACATGAATAAATACATCGAAACAAATCCTGCCCACAGTATTATCTATGACACTTTGCTTCTCTAATGATGTCATTAAATACGTGCATAGTATAAAAACTCAGAAGGTGCTAAAAGTGCAAAAAGTGATTTGGAACTCCATCCTCCAGAGACAACCTTCGGAAGCATTGCTGTGTTTCAGAGCGTCTACATGTTGGAAATTCCAGTGTTGTATCCTGCGTTTTTCTCGTAAATATTGTCATAAGGCTCTCTCCTGGCCATTACAGCATTCTGTAAAACTTAATTTTAAATGATTGCATAATATTTCCTTCAATGAACCAGTCCCTGCAGAGGCATTTACTGTACAAGTTTCTAGTTATCACACTATTGAAGATCCCTTTGCTTAAATCATTGTCCTCCGCTCTGACCATTTCCTAAATTTGATCCCTTGACATGAACTTACGTGGTCAAAGCAACAATGGGACTGTTTTATTTTTATGTGTTTTTTTCTTTTTGAATCACCATCGTTGAGGTATAACTTATGTCCCGTGCAGTGCACCCATTTAAAAAAATCAAGCTGTCCCTGACATGCAACATTGTGTAAGTTTAAGGTATACAATGAATTGATTTGATAGATTTATATTGCAATATGATTGGTGTATTTAGCATCAGATAACATCTCTATCCTGGGTCACACGGTGATCATTTTTTCCAGTGTTGGGAACAGTTAGAGGCTGATCTTTAGCAAGTGTAATGTTTCAACTCACTGAACACAAAGAAATAGCATCTCACTTTTATTTTTATTTCTTTGATTAAGAGTGAGGTACAGGTTTTTTATGCTTCTTTGCTGGTGAGACTGCGCCTGGATTTTCCTGTCCATGTCGACTGTCCATTCTGCCTGCTCTCAACGCTCTTTTTACTTGTTTCTGTGAGTTCCTCAACCCTCATCCTTGCCACAGATATTTTCCGCAAACTCTCTCCTTCCTATCCCCAATCCTGGAAGTTGTAGATTTATTTACATCATACCTTTTGATAAAGGTTCTGTGTTATGTATTTCTAGTTTTCCCATGGCTATATTAAGGATTTCAGCCATCTGGAGTTTATCTTAGCTTATGTACTTAAGCATCACTTTTAGACGTACAATTTTAGACATACAGTATGCTTCACGTGATACACTAGAAGCATTGCCTTTTACAAGCAAGGATGATCGCTCTTATATTTTGGAAGTTCTGGATGAAACAGTAAGACACGAAATGGAAATGGGATAAAAGAGATTGAACCGAAAGGAAATTGCTAGATGGGTCTAGAAATCCCTATTGTAGCATTATGGCGGTCACTAACCAGGTCAGAGTCAAGATAGAAAATCAAAAGCAATCACCATTTAGAATGTATGAAAATTAGATTTCATTCACGAAAACCCCCGGAAATAGGAAATAATTAGGAATAATTTTGTAAGAGATGTGTTAAAAATTGAGTGTTGAGAGAAACGCATGTGCACACGCAGATAGAGCTGTGTCAGGTTGCAGGGTAGAAGGACTAGATATTTCCATCCATCTCTCCCAAGGGAGGATTTCGCTTTAATACAGCTCCGGTCACATTTTCATGGACTTTCTATGTGAGTGTCTTCTGTTAGGAATGAATAGGTCAGGTTATTTTGAAAAAGCCCAAACTCTGTACAGATACCTGCCAGAGACCATTCTAATCAGAAAAAAACCAAAGAATAAAATTCACTGTAAAAAAATTTTGCAGGGTACAAATAAAAAAAAAACAACAGTCATCACTTACGGTCCCATCCTTCAATGATAACCATTTGTTAATATTTTGCCATGTATTTCTGGGCTTTTCTAGCTATGGATATATATAAGTTTTCCCCAGGAGACTTCAGTACTTAGCAGTTATCTTTGCTCATAGCTCTCATTTCCTTATGCCAAATCCCCCAAAGCAGAATTAACTCTCTTTCTATAGAAGGACATTTCCAAGGCCCTATCCTGTCTGTCTGTCTGTCTTGGAATTCTCACATTCTTTCTGGAAGGGTTGTATGGCTTCCCAGCCAGGCTAAGATGAAGACCGTCCGTCTCAAGGGATTAACATGATTCGCCGGAGGGGAATGGGGTTCACACGGAAGGAAGAAAACATCAAGGTGTAGACTGTAGAATTGGAAAAATAAGGTCTGGGGCATCTGAGAGGCTGGATTAGCTGGAGCTCTCAAACAACGTGGGAAGGTGGTGAAAGATGGGGACGGGGCCAGACGGGAGGAGGGTGGATTGTTAGGTGGTGAGTCAGGGGAGGTTTGAGTCGAGGCATGAAGTTACCCAGCTGGGCTGTGCCCCGGTGTGGGCTGAGGGCTGGCAGGGGGGAGAGTCCCGGGGCCGGGCTCCTGTGCGGGGAAGGTACTATCATGTGGATCAGCCGCAATTAGGACTCTGGTGGGAATGTGTTTCTACTGAGGGGCCACAGAGACAGATTGGAAACCAGATTCCAGAATGCTTGGCACTCACCGACGTGGGTTCAAGAGAGAATCTGAAAGAAGGACACTGATGTTAAGAGGAAGAGCAGGTTTTGGAGATTTTGAGTTGGAGGCGGCTGCTGCCCCCAGGGAGAGAATGCTGGTACTAAGGATAGATAGAGTGGGATGTTGAGGGTGGCTAGGCGTTGGGTAAAATACACAACGCCCAGTTAAATTTGAATTTCAAATAAACAACGAATAACTTTTTAGTGTAAATATATCCCAAATACTGCATGGGACATACTTATACTAAATGCAGTCATTGCTTATCTGAAATTCAAATTTAACTGAGCCCCTTGTATTTTTATTTGCGAGATCTGGCAGCCCTACTTGGAGGTCAAAGGACAAAGAAGCCTGGAGGAAGAATCCAAACTAGATCCTCCAGTGAACCCCGAACTGGAGTGACAGGGATAAAGACTCCGAGCCAGTATTTCAGCTAATTCAGTCTTGAATTGTGCTTTGTCATATCCTAAAGTTTCCTTTAAATCTCAGTGGAAGGATTAAAGAAGGAAAAAGGAAAAAGCCCAGGCTGTTTTGATTCGGTTGGCAGTAGTGGTGAGGATCATGTGAGTCCACGGCTCCGACGGCTCCCAGGACGGGGTGGGGCTTGACGCCTGGCTGCATCTAAGGGGGTGGGGCTGGGGGTGGGGTCAAACAACCACAGTATACTGTGTGCACGTGCATGTGTGCAAACACGCAGACAAGGGGATTTGCTTCCTCTCAGATGCTCATGCTTGCACATGCATTTAAAAAAAAAAAAAAAAGTTCCCTGGAAAGATGCTTGAGAAAATGCTGGGTGCCGGGGGGCTGGGTGAGGGGAAGACTTTTCATGATCATCTTTTTTTATGTCTTGAATTCTTTAAGTATGTCCATATGTTACCCTTTAAAATAAACCTTTAAAAAGAAACAAAACCTGGAATATGCCTTCCCGTAGAAAATGACAACGTTGCCGCACAGAGGGAACGTAAGCGCCGAGCCTGTTGTTTGCCTTGTTTTCCCTGTTGTAACCCCAGTCCCTACAATAGTATCTGGCACTGATGGACAGAAGGGGTAGAGGACTGGCTCAGCCATCGTGTGATTTGACCACAGAAGTGTGATTTCACACCCACTAGAAGGAGGCATGGGGGGGGGTGCATGCGTGTTTAGGGCAGCCGAGTTCACCGTGCCGCCGCCCTGCATTCTTTCCCAAACAGAGCGCCAAAGCCATGGGAGTGAATGAGTCACCGACGGAGAGAGTAGGACAAGATGCTTCCACCGGTGGTGGGAGCTGAGTGCCAGGGATAGAGATAGACTGATGGCGGCGGCCAGGGAAGCAAGCGCCCTCGCCATCAAGGGACAAGAGCGTCCAGATATTCACCCGAGACAGCCCTGTGGGTTTCCAAAGGACAGGACATAGATCAGCAGGTGCAGGCCGGAACGTTCTCAGCCCACGCTGTTTCCATGTTGTCAGCCCCGCTCAGGGCTGAGTGGTGCTTACAGGTCCCAACTTGGTTGTTCGCGGGGCCAAACTGACCCTCTGGTTTTCTACTTTCCTCCCAGAACGCTGTTTCCAAGTATGGCTCTCAGTTCCAAGGCAATGCCCAGCACGACGCCCTGGAGTTCCTGCTCTGGTTGCTGGATCGGGTGCACGAGGACTTGGAGGGCTCGTCCCGAGGACCGGGGTCCGAGAAGGTGGGTCACTCATGAAACACCACGTCGTATCTGGTTTTCTTTTTTTCCCTTGAATATGTCCTCGATCTTGAAATTCAGTTTCTTGGGCTCCTGTGTATTTTGGCTCCTGCATTCACAGAGCTGTTCCATGCTCCTTTCTCTTAGCTCTGTTGGCTGTAGGCGTGACATTTCCTCCCATGGCAGGATTTCTCGTCCTCTGTCATCCCAGGAATCTAGTGAATAGGGTTTTCCTTTCATTTTAAAGTTTGACAGTCTCCTTTTTGTCTATATTCTGTGCATTAGTATGGTGCCATAGGAGGCCGTGAGTATTTCAGGTTTTTTTAATAATTATTTTCTTTTCTTTCCACTCGTTTTAAGATTTATTTATTTTTAGGGCGCCTGGGTGGCTCAGTCGTTAAGCGTCTGCTTTCGGCTCAGGTCATGATCCCGAGGTCCCGGGATCGAGTCCCACATCGGGCTCCCTGCTCGGCGGGAAGCCTGCTTCTCCCTCTCCCACTCCCCCTGCTTGTGTTCCTGCTCTCGCTATCTCTCTCTCTGTCAAATAAATAAAATCTTTAAAAAAAAAAAAAGTATTTATTTTTAGAGAGAGAGAGAGCACGAGTGTGAGGGGCAGAGGGAGAGGGGGAAAGAGAATCTCAAGCAGACTCCATGCTCAGCATGGAGCCCGACATGGGGCTCGATCTCATGACGACCCCAAGATCACGACCTGAGCCGAAACCAAGAGTCAGACGCTTGACCAGCTGCACCACCCAGGTGCCCCAGCCGTGAATATTTCAGGTGGTACCATTTTACCTCTTCCAATCCTTTTTCTCCAAACACAGGATGGATGATTACATGTGTGCACTCAGCATTCCTAGATTTTGATGAAGCCCCAAATCTCTGGGAGTAAGAAAGCACTAAATCATCTGTAAGAGCCACAGTTAATATCAGTTATGTTCTCTGCGGGCTTCGCTAAATAAAGATCAATGAGGGTTCTCCTCTCACGCTGTCCTTTTATCTCTCACTTAAGAAAGTCAAAGCGAGGGGCACCTGGGTGGCTCAGTCGGTTAAGCGTCTGCCTTTGGCTCAGGTCATGATCTCAGGGTCCTGGGATCAAGTCCTGCATCGGGCTCCCTGCTTGGCGGGGAGCCTGCTTCTCCCTCTCCCCCTGCTTGTGCGCTCTCTGTGTCTCTCTCTCTCTGTCAAATAAATAAATAAAATCTTAAAAAAAAAAAAAAAAGTCAAAGCGAGTGAAGTCATTATCCCCTTGAGTGAGCAAAGTTACTCTAACAGCATCCATGAATAATTGGCTGTAATTTAAAGAGGTGTCACAAGCTTTGGTAATTAATCAGACACCTTGGTTTTGATGTGTCTCAAAACTGATCCAGATGCAGCTGCAAGAACCGCTTTACTGGTTTTCTTTGTTTTAAATCTGGACACCTTATTCCTGTGCTTCTCAATTTAAAAAAAAACCCTCTGGAAGCATGTCTTTCAGGGGTCACTTGCCGATCCCTGCATTATTTGCTTGGAGCCCCATCATGCTAGAGTAATAGAGAAGGAATGGTGGTCATAGTGACGTAGGATGAGCAAGGCTAGAGATCTAACGTGCACCTGATGGCTATCATTAATAATTCTTTCTCGAATACCAGAAATTTGCTAAGAGACCAGATTTCAGGGGCACTCACCACACACAGAAAGGTAGCCAAGAAGATGCAAATGTTAACTACTTTGA
Organism: Halichoerus grypus; assembly: GCF_964656455.1. Taxonomy (NCBI): domain Eukaryota; kingdom Metazoa; phylum Chordata; class Mammalia; order Carnivora; family Phocidae; genus Halichoerus; species Halichoerus grypus. The sequence goes on from NC_135713.1 coordinate 153,740,732, forward strand.
CTGTAGGCTTCATTTTGCTATGTATATGCGTATCAAATTGTCACGTTATACACCTTAACTCTACCATATTTATTTAAAAAAAAAAAAATGAATGGTTCAGGAAGCTGAGTAATTTTTTTTTTTAACGTGTCCACAAAGCCGGCTGTAACTTTGTTACTTTCTCTTATAAAACAACCAGTTGCAAGTTTAAGAAAAGAAGGGCAGAAGCTTAGATGTCTCAAATAAGAATAGACCTCTTTTAAACAGTATAATGTAATTAAAAGCTCAGAGTTGGACAGAGCTGCAAGAACAGCCCTTATGCTCAGGAAGGCAGTTGCAGAATGCATCGAACAAGGAAAGTAGTGATTGTATGCTCCTCAGATCATGTCTTGGGAGCATTATATAAAGTCTGAGTAACTTTTTTTTTTTAAGATTTTATTTATTTGACAGAGAGAACACTGGCAGAGGGAGAAACAGGTAGAGGGAGAAGCAGACTCCCTGCTGAGCAGGGAGCCTGATGCGGGGCTCAATCCCAGGACCCTGGAATCATGACCTGAGCTGAAGGCAGACGCTTAACCGACTGAGCCACTCAGGCATCTCCTATAGTCTGAGTAGCTCTTGTCATCTATGGAGTGCTGCTAGGATTATTACCTCCATTGTATATGTGGGTAAACCAAGAATCAGAGAGGCTGAGTAACCCTCCCAAAGCAACACAGCTCAAGAAGGAACAGAGCTAGGGCTCATGTACAAGGGGGTCTGGTTTGAAAGCCTGTTTTCTTATTTTAACAAGAGCCACCCCAGCCACCCCTAAAACACATAAATGAAACAAAGCAAAAACATCACCACAACTCAAAAGTTAACAATGTTTTATGGGATTGTGTGTCTGGGCTGTGGGCTTATGGGGGATTCTTCTTTGAAATGCAGTGATTTTCTGTTGATCCTACTCTGATCCTTTTCATTGCAAGCGACAGAAATTTACCTTGATCCAACTTAAGGGAAGGACATTTATTGGCTTTTATACTGTGTAATCCAAGGCTTGCACCAGCTTCAGGTAAGGCTGGATCCAGGGACTCAGATGATGCCCCCAGGTCTTTGGCTCTTTGTTTCTTGTTGGCTTCATTCTCAGACTGGCTCTGCACACATGGTGGCAAGAGGAGCCTCTACAGTGCTCACTTAGCCTTTTTTTTTTTTTTTAAATATCTTTTTTTTTTTAAGATTTTATTTATTTATTTGACAGAGACAGAGATAGCAAGAGCAGGAACACAAGCAGGGGCAGTGGGAGAGGGAGAAGCAGGCTTCCCGCCGAGCAGGGAGCCGGATGTGGGACTCGATCCCAGGACCCTGGGATCATGACCTGAGCCGAAGGCAGACGCTTAATGACTGAGCCACCCAGGCACCCTAGCCTTTTTTTTTTAGAGAGAGAGAGAGCGAGAGAGAAGAGCGTGCTTGCATGCACAAGTGGGGGTTGGGGGGAGGGGCAGAGGGAGAGGGAGAATCTTAAGCAGGCTCCACGCCCAGTGTGGAGCCCATTGTGGGGCTTGATCTCATGACCCCAAGATCATGACCGGAGCCAAAAATCAAGAGTCGGTTGCTTAACTGACTGCGCCACCCAGACGCCCAGTACTCAACATCTTCTTTAGAGTATTTGGGCTGGGTCGCTTCTCCAAAGAGAAGAATGCTAAGCAGAAAACTATGCCCACCAAAACTATGTCCACACTGTATTTTCATAATCTTACAGTGAACACATTTTGAAATCAGAATGATGTATTTTTAAAAAAGATACTGTGTACTGAATATTCGTTTTGTGCCACACATCCTGCTTGATGCTTTTTGTGACTTATTTCACTCCTGACACATAAGAGACATCCAGTAAGCTCTTGAATGGTTGAATATGTTTTGTAGCTACCCTGCTGTAATGTTTGTGAGGCTGGCTCATGTTGCACAGCTCATGAAGAGTTAGGGAAGTTGCCCAAGGTCACCCAACTTCTATTTGGGGGAAATAGAATTGAACTTGAGTCCGTCTCATTGCTGGGCTGGATCCCTTTCCTTATCACCGTGCTGGGGTGAGAGGAGACTACCAGACCGGTGGCGCCCCTTTCTTCTGGCCAGGAAAAGCCTCTCGTTCTATGTTCCCTTCCTCCCCCTCCCTGGCTGTGCTAGGCAGCCAGCAATTCCTGCCTGCAAACCAGGGGGCTAGGCAGTTTTGCATATTGCCTTTCAGTCTTACTTTGGGGACAGAAGAGGTATTGGGCTTACGGGTGGGGAAGATCACAGAGAGGTTAAGTAACTTCCCCCAAGTCACGCAGCAAGTACGTGGGAGAGCCAGGATCCACGTCTAGGAAATGGGTTTCTAGAGCCGGGTTTCTCAAACTCTGCACAGTCCATATCTGGGGCCAGGTAATTCTTTGCTGGGGGGGGCCGTCCTGTGCAATGTGGCCTCTGCAGTATCCCTCTACCCACAGGATGCTGGTGACACCCCTCCCCTGGTTGTGATTGACAACCAGTGTCCCCTGGGGGGCAAAAGCGCCCACTGGTTGAGACCCTCTGCTCTGGAGCCCTTGCTCCCGAGCACAGTACGCTGCCCCCAGGCCTTTCTTTAACGTTGAGTTTCTTTAAGCCGAGAGGACCTGCTAGTAATGGTTTTCACCAGCTTGAGGACGGACCCCCATAAAAGCAGCCACAGTCGGCCTTCCAGTCTCCCAAGGCGTCCTTCTGCTAGATGTTCTCCATACTGAAGTCAGAGATGCCTTTTGAGAAAGGACAAAAAGATCATGTCACTCTCCTTCTTAAATTTCTCCGGTGGCTTCCTGTTGTACCTCGCACAAAATCCAGACTTCCGACCGGGCCTGCCAACCGCTCGGCCTGCCTTCAGGCCCCTCTGCCCCTTGCTCATTGATTGTTCTGGGCCATGCTGGCTGCTTTCAATTCCCTGCACAGGCCAAGCCTTGAGGACCCAGGCAAGAACGGGGGGTGGGGTGGCTATTGGCCACAGAGAGGAGCTTGCCCGGCTCTTCGCTTGACCTGATTGAGACCAGAAAAGATCTTTTTCTCCACCTGGGGTGGAAGCGTCTCCTGAAATTTGCTCTCAGAAAATTGGGCCACCTGCGGAGGCCTGGCTGGGGACGCTTGAAGGTAAAGCCAGACCCGGCACGAAACTTCATTTTCCCTTTCCAGGAGGAAAGGCACTGTCCTCTGTAACTGAGCGTTTTTGTTTTTTTTTTTTTCTTTTTGAGGTTATTTCTGTTTCAAAACATGTGAAGGCCATGCAGCTAGATGTATGTGAAACTGGAAGAGAAAACATAAGGATCACTTTCTTCTCTGTCATCCGGATGGGTTCTCAAATGATTTCATCTGGTGAAAAGGGCATATTTTTACCATCCTATAGACAGCCTCATGTAGGCAATCTTTTGGGCAGTTAATTTTCCAGAAATTGCCACTCTTGTAGAATCAAGAACGGGAGGGGGTGGGGGAGAGGACCAGGAAGCTACCATTTATAAAGCACCTAGTGTGGGCCTTGTAGGACACACACATAATTTTTTTTAATTTTAATGGTGCCTTCGTGAGATGGATGTGACATTCCTGTTCCTTTTATCTATTGTTTTTTTAAGGTTTTATTTATTTATTTAACCGAGCAAGAGAGGGAGAGAGCACAAGCAGGGGGAGCAGCAGAGGGGGAGGGAGAAGCAGACCTGACGCGGGGCTCGATCCCAGGACCCCGGGATCATGACCTGAGCCGAAGGCAGACGCTTAACTGACTGAGCCACCCAGGTGCCCCACTCCTGTCCCTTTTAGACGTGGAATGAGGCTCAGAGAGATGCCCAGGGTCGCTTGGCCAGCAGAGTGGAGCCAGCCTGGCCGGACCTCCTGGTCCACGTTTCTCGAATGACCCCGCTGCCTCTGGGGATTTCCTCCTTCCGCACCCGCTCCTGGGCGATCCTGCCCACTAACACGCCTGACCCCCCATGTTATCACCCGGATGCAGAAGCACCTGTATCATTGTGAGGTCTTTGGCTGCAAGTAACGGCAGCCAACTTCAGATGACTGGAGAGAGGATGGAGGTGTAGCAGGCAGGATCAGAGGGGAGACGAGAACCAGGCTTGGACCCGGCGAGAATCAGACAGCACTTGGAGGGGGGTGAGGGCTGGGGGGTGGTTCACAGTGGCAGAAACTGCTGGACTCTGGCCCAGACACCGCTGCTGGAATCCGTGTTTTCAGGCTTTCGGTCACTCTGCTCGTGATTCACGGGGCAGGACCACCCCATCAGTCTCACTTGGGTCATGTTCCTGTCCCTTGCGAAGGGATTAAAGAGCTTCCCCACCTCCCCATGGACTGGGCTCAGTATTCCAGAAGGGGCGCCGTGACCAAGGAAGGGGCCTCAGCCCTGTGCAGCCACAAATCCCAGCGTCTGCTCTGCATCCAGGGTCCACCCCTTCCAGCCCCCCATCACCTCAAACTCTGGCGTGCCCTTCCCGGACCCACTTCTGCCTTCGATTTCCCTTCCTACGCTAACGGAAGACATGCATTCTCCGGGCACCAGATGGGAGCTCGGAGCTGTTCCTGCTTGTCCCCTCCCCCTTCCTTTGCTGCCCCACTGAGTGTTCCGCTGTGTGCCGCGGACACAGGGCGTCTTGAGTCCATCCCCCCTTCCCGTGCTCATGGCTCATTCTCCAGCTCTTCCCATTGTGCCCCGGGCCCTCGAGCCTCCTGATCTGTGTCCTTCCCCCGGACTCGCCCTCCTGCATCCTGTGCACGGCGGTCAGTTAAAGCATCTCTCCACGCATGGCGCCACCACGTGGGTTCGAAACCCATCGGATACTCCCTGCCGTGTCTTGGCGACCACAGACCGTGCTCCCTGTTCTGAGTGTTACATGTATGTCAACTCTTTGAATCTCAGGACATCCCCCTGAGGTAGGCACTGTCATTCAGCATCCCTTTCTAGAAGCCGGGAAATCGGGGGGGCCAAGGGGTTAAGTAACATACTTGGCTGGCTCAGAGGTTGGGCAGCGCTCCCAGAGGAGTGCCATTTCGGAGGGATTGGGACCCTGGCCGCTGGAGTCCGGAGGCAGATTCTCAATCCTGCTTCTGTGCTGTTTACTGAACTGGGTAGTCATCTTTAGGACATGGAAGCCCCCCCCCCCCCGCCCCGCAGCGTGGCCCCGTTTTCCACCTCCCTTCACACATCTATGTGCTGGTCGACTTGAGCTTCACAAAACCACGGGGCCAATGAGAATGTTCCGTCCTGAGTATTTGCCCCAATCTTTTAATCCAGAAAATTCCATACAGATGGAAACGTTGAATGAATGATACAGTGAATACCTCCTGCCCACCGCCTGGACTCTATAGTTTACATTTTACTAAAATTGCATTATCCTGTATTTGTCCATCTATATACTCCTCAGTCTATGGTTTTCCTCCCCTTACTGCTTCGCGATGGGTTTTAAATCCACATTTCAGATGTTGGCATGCTTCACCCACACACTTCACGTGCGTTCCTTTCTCCTGGCTTTTCGAATATGCTGGCCGTAAAGCCCGGGGTGATGGGGCCACCAGCCTTGGGATTCCCACAGCCACCAGAGGCCGGGAGAGGCAAGGGGCGCATTCCCCAGAGCCCCCGCATCCCTGTTTGTGCCCTGGGGATGCTGATTTTGGATGTCTGGTCCCCAGAACTATAAGAGAATACATTTCTGCTTGTTTTAAGCCGCCAGGGTGTGCAAACTTGCTGTAGGAGCACCAGAAAGCGGGTACAGAGAGGATGCAAAGAGGGGCACAGTAGGACTGATGTGGGGCGAAGGAGCGAAGCCTCGTGTGCCTGGTGCTCGCGTGCAGAGGACTCCCGAGGAGATGCGGATGGGGCAGGGTGGTGGAAGCAGGGAGGTGTGGTGCGGAGGTGTTTAGAGCCTAGCAGCCTGCCCGGTGTCGACACGCAGGGCCCAGCAGGATGGAGATGCGAACAGGACAGTCGAGACAGAGGTCACAGCGGAGGTGGCCGAGGATGTGGGAGCGTTCCCAGGCTTCCCGCTTCAGCTCTGCTCCCTCAGCACCTTCTCTGTCGGGGGGAGTTTGGGAGGTCTGGAGGCCGAAGGAGCTGTGAATTGTGGAAAGTCAACAGAAGGGCCAGGGCTCAGTGGTCCCGAGGTGCCGGAGCCCTGGGAGCCGGGCCTGACCTTGCTTCCTTCCCTCATTTCTTTGCAGCCTCAGCCTGAAGCCAGCAGAACCCCCGAGAACCTCCCGTCACCATCGGCTCAGCTTTCTCTAGGCCCAAGCTTTGTGCAGAGCCACTTTCAAGCTCAGTATAGGTAAGAATCTGGGTAAGAGTGGGATGGATGGGCTTGGAATGGGTCGCCCAAACTCGTATGCCGATAACTGGTCTCCTATTGATGGCAAGACAACAGAAACACCAGTGCCCTCCTCTCTCCCATTATAGATCGCAGTTAACCACTCACTCCTGTCGGCTCTGGCGCTGGCGATTAGTGTTTCTTCTTTCCCTTCTTGCTGGCTCCTGGGCCTCCCATCCCAACCCCAGGGGGTTCTAGAGCGTGACTGTGGAGGTCAGGGCTTCCCCAGCAGGCAAGGCAATCATTCTGGTTCGTTCCTGCAGCCAGAGAGCCCAGATTACCAAGTTCTTTCAAGTTCAAGATTTCCCAGCAGCATGGACGACGTAGAAAATAATTACACTGCCTTTGACTTCAGAAACGTTCTCTTTGGGCTTTTTATATATATGACAGTTCAGAGATTCGGATAAGGCAGCATATTTCCCAGTACTATGATGATTTAGTGAAGGTAGTGATTGCAGTGAGAGGGCAACGCGGGGAGAAACCCCCCTGGGCTTCTCGGAGGAGGCGTGCCTTTTGATGGGCTCTGAAGGATGACTAGGGTTGAACGGGTGGGAGCGTCTTCAGCCAGCACGGAACCTGCTCACACGTGGGAATGAGCATGATAGAATTTCGGGGAAGCCATCGGTTACAGAGAACCTCCTCTTGGTGACACGCTACGCTCGTAGCTCAGCATACTGGGGAATTAAAAACTCTTCGAAACGAGCGTAAGTGTTACTGTTGTATGCGAAGTAAGGCCCATTTCTTCCCTGCGGTGGCATGCACAGGGCGAACCTCAGTTTCACGGCTGCCGACCTTTTCTAGCCATGGGAGCTACGCCCAGGGCATCGGCCTTACTTACCTGCCCGGAGCGGAGGCTGCTTGAAACGAAAATGAGACAGGAGACGAAGAGAGGAGGAGAAAGAACATACGGGGAGTTTAAGGTCAGGGTAGGTTAGACTGGGGGGCAGGGACACCGAGAATTGCCACCGGGTACCGCTCTTGGTGTCTGTACAATCAGTTTGCTTATTTCTCGGCTCATTCCCTTCTCTCTGCCCACTCCCCCTCCTGGGCACACATGCTCACTTTCTTCCCTTCTTCCCAACATTTGAGCGTCTGTGCTTGTGCTTGGTCCACCGGTTACAGCGAGGAGCATCACTCCCTGCCCATGAGCGAGAAATACCAACCAAATACCCCCGCGTGCCCTCTGGATATTTAATTCCAGATAGATATGCCCTCGATATTTACTATTTCACCTACTACGGGCCACTGCCCTTCTCGGCACCAGAAGGGAGCTGCGAACAAGGCCCGGCCCCCGTTCTCATGGAGCTCACATTCTGCTGGGGCGGGTGTTCGGTAACACGCCACACACGTCACGGCGGCTCGTGATGGTGATAAGACACAGCTCGGGGTGTGGGGGAGGCAGCCAGCCTTAGATAAGGTGGTCCGGGAAGGCTTCTTTTTTTGGTGGGGGGGACATTTGAGCCGAGAACCGAGTGACAAGGAGTCAGCTATTCACGTATCTGGGGGACAGGGTCATCCAGGCAGAGAAAACGGCCGAGGCAAAGGGCCTGGGGTTGGAATGACGTTGGCACCGCAAGGGACAGAAAGGGCAAGGTAGCTGCCAGGGAGGGAGGGGCGGGAGGTACGGCTGGAGCGGTGGACGGGGCAGGTGTCCTGGCCAGGTGTGGGTTTTTGTCTGAAGGGCCCAGGAAGCTGCTGCAGAATTTGAAGCCGGGTGTGCTATCCTTTTCAATTTCAGAGATTACGCTGGTGGTTTTTTGGGGGCTGGAGGGAGGCTGGAGCCGCTGAGGAACCCTGGGAGAGGGAGGGCGCCTGGGATCCAGGGGTGGCCAGATGCGTTGCTCATGAATTTAAAGGTACAAGGGGGAGGCACTGAGGGAAAGGGGAGAAGCTAGGGTGACTCCTGGGTTTTTATAGCTGGCAGGTGCTTTCAGGTGCGTGTTACTGGTGGGAAGGGAAAAAAAACTGTTTTCTTTTACACTCTCTCCTCCTACCATGCTTACAAACCTGCCGGCACAGATGTGTGGGCGCAGGGTGCTTTCCCCACACCAGGCTGTTCTGCTCTGCGCACACAGGGACGGGGTGTCCTACAGTGTAACTCCCACCCGACACTGGTCACCTGTGCACACGGACCAGACAGTGGAACTCCGACCCGACACTGAAGCGCTCAGTCCCACAAGACTGCTCCCCCCCCACACCCCCGACCCCCAGGTCCCAGATTGTCACCCGTGCTTCTGACTGGCCGGCTACAGACCGGAGATTCCCCGACCCCCTCGCAGTTTCCGTAGTTTGCTAGGGCTGCTCACGGAACTTGGGAAAACCATTTACTCACTGGATTAGCAATTTGTTATAAAAGGATACGACTCAGGAACAGCGGGGATGGGCTGTGCTGGGCCAGGTGTGTGGGACGGGGTGCAGGGGTGCAGGGTTGCTGTGCCCTCTCGGGGGGCCCCGCCCTCCAGCCCCTCCAGGGGTTCAAAGCTCTCCAAACCCCTCCTGCTAGGGTTTTCGTGTAGGTCTCATTACCTACCTGTGATTGATTGAATCATTGACCCTTAGTGATGAACTCAACCTCTGCTGCCCCTTTCCTCGCCTGCAAGTGCCAACCCTCTAATCCCGGGTCGGTTCCCCTGGCAACCAGCCCCCATCCTCGGTGATCCAGGGGCCATCCCAGAACCACCTCATTAACAGAACTCCTGCATGTGGTTGTCTGGGGCTTGTTAGGACTGGCAAAAGATGGACCTTTTTGCCTCGGGGCTCATCCCTTAGGTAATTCCATGGGTTTTAGGAGCTCCGAGCCAGGAACTGGGACAAAGACCAAATATGTATTTCTCATTATAAGTCAAAATATCACACGGTCTCTGACTGGTGTGGGGTGAGTCAGAGGAGGATTCCTGAGGAAGGGACGTTTAAGCCGATCCGATACTAAGGATTACAAGTGCCCTTTGGGTAGGTTCCTGTAGGATGATGAGTAAGAAGCAAGGTGTTCAAGCTTCCAAAAAGGAACCAGTGACAGCTAAAAATAACCGCTTTGTGCCGGATCGTCTGGAGTAAAGAAAAAATTGAGTAAAAAAAAAAATGTCTGTCTAGGTGAGGGCTTCTGAGCTGTGGGAAGTGATTTTCTGGGGTGGCCGGTGGGCCCAGAGATGGAAAGTCGCTGTGATGTCAGCCCTTCTGTATGAAATTGGAAGCTGGGGGATTTATTGTGGGTTAATTCAGAGACCCCTGTTCACTGAGGTTCTCCCTCCCCTCCTTTTTAGGGTGTCGGGTTTTTGACTTTGGCCGGAGGAGAGGAGGAGGAATGGGGTCAGGGTGCTGGACTAGGTTATGGACTAGAGGAGAAATAATTGGTTGTTCCATATGGTTATCACCACAACCTAAAAACATCGGTGAGTTTAATAACCAAGGATTAGTGCTGCATTGCAGTTTGGGCTATGGGAGGGTGTATGTGTGCGCGTGCATGCGTGTTTTCATTTCTTTGTCACTCGTGGCTTTTATCCACAGAAAGTCTGGTCTGGTCCCCATGACAGGCGGCAATCCCTGTTAGGCTTTCTCAGGTACGCAATGGGTGAAGGTAGGAGAAGGATCAGGAGAAAGGGTGGCAGGGGGGACCCCACAACCATCGGGTCTCCCTACCACCTGGAGCTCGGTGTCTGATACACCATTTTACCAACACATTACCATCATTTTCCCAATGGGAAAATTACTAGAAGCAGCAAGTTACTGGACATTAAATACTCAGGTCTGTTACCTAAAGTCATGGATGGTGTGCTGTTAACTTGTCCCCCGGGGAGCTGACCTGCTCTGGCCAGCTCGCTTAGGGTCGCCTTGGCCAGCACCCTGAAAACCTCAGGGTTTCTTGCTTGTCCCTGGTTTTTCCCATTCTCTCTGCTCAGCGGGAAACCGCTGCAGCTGGACTCCCCGCAGAGACTCGAAACCTGGGTGTGATACCAGCCCCATTTTCCTTGCTGACTATCATATAGGAGCATGACTGTCGGCTGGGTGGTGGTCCATTTTCCCAAGGAAGAAGGCCGTGTAGATTTCAGGATGCACACATAGCATCCAGAAATCCCTTATGTCTTGGAAGAATATGGTCTGTCATATGGTTAAGGAAATTAAACTGGAGTCCCCATGTGGAATATAAAAATTGCATTTTACTTTCAGGGACAACATGCTCTTAAGTAAGGGAGTGTTGAGTTTGAAAGTTTAAAGAATGTAAGTCAACTGTGTGTATATCTACTCTTGACGATCAGTGCTTCATCGGCTTATACTAAAGACTCTGGAGGAATGGTGATGAGCGCAGACTCTGGAACCTGAGCCTAGCTTTGCCACTTAAGAGCTGTGTGGTCCTTGGGAAAGTTGCTTAACGTCTCTGTGCTTCAGTCTTCTTGTCTGCAAAACGGGGATGATCCTGGTGGTTATGGGTAGTAAGTGGGTTAATACAAGCCCAGTGGTCAGAATAATGCCCACTTCTTAGTAAACGCTGTTTCGATATTAGCTCTTTTACTATTAGCTGCTTTTCTCCGAGCTTTGTTGCTTCACTGGTACAATGAGGAGGGTGGACTCCTTTGGTGGTTCTGCATCCTGGCTGAACCTGGTGTCTGGGGAGCCACTGATACACCAATGCCTGAGCCTCTCCCGGCCCCCCCCCCACCCCCCCACAGACTCTATGGGAGGAGGGCTGAGACATTTGCGTTTTTAGAAAAGCTTCCTTTGTCATTCTAGGGCACAGTGAAGCTAAGAACTAGGGGAAGGCATGGTCCTAAGATTCCTTCCAGCTTGCAAGTCGGCCTGCTGTTTCTGTCTCGCGGGGTTTTTGCTTCCCTTCCCAAACTCAGCGCACTGCCACGTGTGACTAAACCTTTTTTTAAAAATTGAGGTAAAATCATGTAACGTAAAGTTAACCATTTTAAAGCGTAGAGTTCCGTGGCACGTACGTTAGTGTTGGGCATCTTGCACCTCTGTCTAGTTCCTAACCATTTTGATCACCCCAAGAGAAAACCCGATACCTGTTAAGCCCTCCCCACCCCTCCCCTGCACCTGGCGGCCACCAATCCGCCTTCCATCTTTGTGGCTTTACCTCTTGTGGATTTATCCAGTTATCCACTGATGGACGTTCGGGTTGTGTCTGCCCTTTGACTCTTGTGAATAGCGCTCCTACGAACACTTGAGGACAAGTACTTGTAGGAATCCCTGTTTTCAACTCCTTTTGGGTACGTATCTGGGAGGGGAATGGCTGGATCACATGGCAATTTTATATTTAACTTTTTGAGGATCTGCCAAACTGAGTGCGATTCAGCTTGAAACTTTATTTTTTTCCCTCACAGATCTTCCTTGACCTGTCCCCACTGCCTGAAACAGAGCAATACCTTCGACCCCTTCCTGTGTGTGTCACTCCCCATCCCCCTGCGCCAGACGAGGTACGTGAGCGTGAACTTGACTCCCTCAGTCCTTAGTCCTCCCTGGGTACCTTACGGCCTCGCACCTGCGGCTCGGTCTCTTGCGAGTCTCAACCAGCATTTCTGTAGAAACCAGCCTTAGAAGGCTGGTGATGTTTGGCGACCGAATGTGACAAAGTAAAAGGCTGCCGCGTCCCTTCTCTAGCTGACGAGGGAATTATCCGCAGTGCCTCGGTCTGTCACGCCGTAGCGGGGCTTCCGAAGTCTTGGGCCTGCTCAGAAGCGGGCATGGGCCGGTGGCCGGTCTGGACCTCTCAGCAGAACCAGGGGCAAATCTGGGGGGGGGTACCTGTCGCCACCTGCTTTTCCCGGCTTTGTTTCCACGTCCTTTTGGCTCACTGTGAAGGTGCAGGGAAACAGTGTCTCTAAGGAGCAAAGGAAAAAGGGGAGGGGGTGTTGAAGGAGAGGAGAAAAACAGAAAAGAGGAGAGTAGTAGGGTCGGGTAAGAGGTGTGGTGGGCTCGGCTTTTTAAGCGTAAGAGGCACACAGGGCAGGCATTCCAGAAGCCTAGGTCTTAAAGCCATTAAGGCATCTGGCCAACGTCAGTGTCATGGAAGTTTGGTGAGTCCTACACTGGTCTTGAGACGGTGGCATTTCTTCCTTGTGTTCTCCATCTCCGAAAATACCATCTGTCTTGCCCTCCGCCTGCTGACAGTCCCCCATCTTTAGGATGCAGATGAAGAGCCAAAGCTTCATAAAGCCTTTCCTGGCAACGTAATCCCCATTTCTGCTCCAAGTTCCTGTGCTGCTCATCATCCGTGCTATCCCTGTAACACTGGCTTGTCCTTTCTTGGGTGACCCGACCAGGGGATGCCTACTGATGGATGTGAGCTAAGATTCTTGGCCTCATGTGCCAGAGGACAGGGGTTGGGACCACTGACTCTGGGGCTGGACTGCCCGGGGTTCCAGTCCCAGCTGTGGCAGTGAGCTGCGTGAATCCAACAGGTGTTGCAGGAAGGGGCAGGAGAAGCAGAAGCTGGAGGAGGGAGCCCCAGTGTGCTGGTGGGGACAATAGGAAGTAGAAGGAGAGATTCCAGAGAGTGTGGGGGCGGGGAGGGGGAGAAGGGAAAGTGTCCTATTACTAAGGGCAGTTTCAGTAAGGAGGGTATCATCAATAGTGTTGAACCCTGATAGAAGAAGCTTGACCCTTTCCCATCTCAGATTTCCAAGTTTGTTTTGGCTTACCGTGATCTATTGGACAAACAGAACCTTGAGATCACAGGTCTGTACTGTGATTCTTAATCAAGTACCTTTAATTTTTCACTATGGAAAACTATACTTGAACTGAGACCCTTTGGAGATTTGGCTCTCTGCTGCCACCTGGTGACAGCATACCTAAAGTACAGTGACCCAACCAGGAAGCAGAGATGAGCCCAAGTGTTGGACTTGACCCAATGTCAATGGTGTTGACAGTTCATGTCCGTCCTTTAAGGATGTGGACGCCTTCCTATTTTCCAGATTCTTGAGCGTCACCTTGGTCTTCCCCTCTAAGAGCCAGCGGTTCCTGCGGGTGGGCCTGGCCGTGCCGATCCTCAGCACAGTGGCAGCCCTGAGGAAGATGGTTGCAGAGGAAGGCGGCGTCCCTGCAGATGAGGTGTGATGGAATGGCACGGGGGCCTGGTCACTGAATGTCGGAACGCTAACTGGGCCAGCTGTGTAGGGCTGTGTAGACTAATTTCTGGTTCCCAGGTGACTCCCTCGTGACTCATGAGTTTCTGTTTGATTGGTGTCTTGATGACTGAGCCTTGACCTCTCCCTGCATTTACACAGAATTACCAGAAAAGGATGAAGACTGTGATGACGATCACGATCCTAATAATTCCAATGACCGCGAACGCTCAGTAGTGCTTCCCAAGTGCTGGGTGCCATTTTGTGACCTTGGTATTCATAGCCAGTTCAATCCTCACAACCACCTTGTACAGTCGATACCAATTATCTTCATTTTTATCAGTGAGGAAAGAGGAGGCACTGAGAGGTTAAGTGACCTGCCCAGGGTCACACAGCTAAAAAATGTGTTTTAGCCTTCCTGTTGAGGACTAACACACATAGAATAAAGGGCACACACCTTGAGGTTATAGTTTGTTGAATTTTTACATGTAGCCACCATGATTACTCACTGTGTGGGCTCCTTCCTGCCCCCACCCAGTCAGTGTCCCTAATCGTATCACCGTGTTTATGAGGATTCATAAAAAATGAATATGAGGAAAAAGGTGTGTATCTTGCTCAGTGAACTTAAAGCTCTCTTCAGGGGTATATTGAGAGAGCAAGAGAGAGAATAGGACAGTGGGTGAGTCTTGGGGAAGAAATGGCCATTAAAAAAAAATGCCAAAAGGGGGATGCGACATAGAGTTTGAATAATTACAAGAATCAAAGAATTGTCAGGAATTTGCAGAGTGTGATGTGTTTGTTCAGGGAGATAGGAGTCACTTAGGGATTCCTAAGTGCATGTGTAGGCATTTTGATTGGAACTTAAAATCTGTTTTGATATTTTAACCAGCAGGGTTATTCCTTTTACATTATCTGCGACCATGAATATATTTGGATTTATTTATATTCTCTTATTTTATGCTTTCCATTTACCCTGCTTTTTCTTTGTTTCCTTTCCCTCTCCTTTACTGCTTCTTTTCTCTTGAGCAATTTTTATTCCATTTCTTCTGGTTTGGGACCTATATATTCTATTTCTATGCTTATTTAGTGGTTATCCTTAACATGCCGACATGCAGAATTATTAGCAAAGTCCTATGTTAATTTTCCCAAACAACACAAGGATCTTGGTGTGCTTTAATCTCCCTTCCACCTTTTTGATTATTATTGTGGATGGATATTATTGTCCAGTATTTTAATCCCTCCTGCCCTTTCCTCCTGGTTGTAGTACTACTATGAGTTATTATTATGGATTTATATAGTCAGTGTGTGTTTACATTTGCCAATGTTTACCATTTTCTTTGGCTCATCATTTCTTCTTACAACGCAAGTTTTTTTCCTGGAGTCAGTTTATTTGTTTTAACCCTGAAATGTATCTCTTACAAGAGAATTTCCCAGCCAGTGTGCCTTGAATGGCTTAGGTGTGTTGAGATGTCAATTCCTTCGGTGCCCAAGGTAACAGGACCCTTAAGGTGGTCACCCCTCTTCTCTGCTATGAGGGCAAGTTCTTCTGCTTACCTCAGTGTTCCATAAAAATATGTACCTCATATGCCAGGATGTGAAAAAAGTTGGCAAAACGATTTAGAAGTTCTTTCAGTAGAGATCGTAAATGGTAGACACTCTTAACTTTTAGTCTGAAGAGAGCTTTATTTTATTCTTAGTGCTTGCATGATAGTTTAGCTGGGTATAAACTTGAGATTTTTTTTTCCCCCCCTCAATTGTCTTCCACCATCTCTTCCTTCAGCAGTTTGAGATTCTGTTGTTGCCATTGAGATAGTCTATGGTCAATCTAATTGTTATACCTCCTCTGTTTTATTACTACTAATAAGTAGTGTTTCTTGCTTAGAAGGGAGGAAAGGGTAAGAGACTATCAGTCACTTTTAGATTTCTTGCTCAAGTTCCCTTTGAGGAATCAAGAGGAAAAATGATCCTCCTCGTTCCAGGTGATCTTGGTTGAACTGTGTCCCAGTGGATTCCAGCGGTCTTTCTTTGATGAAGAGGACCTGAATACCATTTCAGAGGGAGATAACGTGTATGCCTTCCACGCGCCCCCACCAACTGGCCAGGAGATGCTCTCAGGTACAGTAGTGCCTCGCATAATTTTATTGGGATAGTATGAGTTACACGTTTGAGAGGGTACTCCTTGTGTGCTAAGGCATAAGACGTTTTGTTTTGGTACTCGGACCTGTCAGGCTTATTTTCTCTGACGTTTGCTGTATAGATGGTTGATGATTAAAAATTATTCAATCAGTCGGGGGTTCTCAAAACCTTGATGAATACAGGATCATGTGGGAAGCTTGTTAAGGCAGAGTTCTGGGTCCTATGCACTGAGTTTCTGGTTCAGTAGGTCTGGGGTGGGACCTGAGAATTTGCATGTCTCACAAGTTCCCAGGGGATGCTGCTGCTGCTGGTCCCGAGAACACCCTCTGAGAATGAGGATCATTATTCAGGGCGATCTTTGTCTTCAGGACTCTTAGAGTTCAAGGTTTGTGCTTGAAGTCAAATGTTTACAAGTTGGAGCAGGAGATGACCAAAGAGGTTATTAAATGACTTTTGTTAACAGCCCCACTTCCTGAACTTTGGACTGGCCAAGAAGATCAGTATCTGACTGCCTTTGATTGCAGTTCAGTATATATTCTGGCCCAATTCTCTGGGCAAGAAGGCCCGTATTTGGAGGACCCTCTGCCAGTGTTGCCATATAGCCCAGGTGAATCCTGTACCCTGGTCCATATCCTCAGCCAGCCTCGGTGGCAGACTGTGGGAACCAGGGATCTGTGGTTGCTCTGAGTCAACAGGGAGCCCCTGGGCCTGGAATCTGGAGCAGGGCCTTGACTGGCCCTGATCACATCCTAGTTCAATGAAAAGACCCTCATTTCAAGTTCAATCAAAGGTGACACCCCTGTGCTTTAAAAGTCTGATTTTCAGAATGATTGGAAATTGAGGAGAGTCTAATTCTTCCACATCCTCAAGGGTAAAAGTTCTCACCTTCTCTCTGTACTTCTTTTGTGGGCTGAGAAAGCCAGAGCCAACTTGCGGCTCTCTGTTCCAGGCATAAAAGCAACCAAAGTCATTTTGGAGTATTTTTTGGATCAACTTTGGAAAGGCTTCATTAACATCCGTGCCTGTGTTTTACTATTATTGGCTGAACACAATGGCAAATTCAATACCACGTTTATGATCTTCGTGTACCAGGTACCAAATGGCACAAGTGCCTCGTACCTTAATATCTCTTTCCTTAAAGCACTCTAGTGTCTCCCAATGGTGGTTGATAGATGCTCAAAGAGAAGAAGTGGCTAGAGAAGCCAGGGTTGTGGCCCAGCGAATTTTTTTTTTTAAGACTATAAACATAATTCTCTCTCTTTAGCTCATCCATCTGGTCTGTCGGTCTCCCCACGCTTGGCAGCCCGTGAGGGTCCGCAGTCATCCCTGCCCGTCCATAGCGAGAACAAGGTGCTAGTCCTCTTCTGTAACTTGGTGGGGTCAGGGCAGCAGGCCAGCAGGTATGTATAACCTCATCTTACGTGATGTCTGGGCTGTGTAGACACGTGCTTGGGATTCCATCTAGAATAATTCTAATTTGATAAAATCAAACGTCCGTTCTCAAGGTTAATCAGCGAGGAATAGGGTACTTTCTGATCAAGAGGATCATCAGTAACTGCCTTGAACAGATGGCAAACGTTGTCCTTAACAATTAAGCATCAGAGACTTTCCTATTAATTTCAGGAACAATTATCATGGCTCTCACCGCTATCATTTTATACGGTGTCATAAGGCCTGGTCAGTACAGTAAGACAAGGGGAAAAACTGGCCATGAGAAAAGAGAAAAAAATGACCACCGTCTGCAGATTATACCATGGCCTGTCCAGAAAGCCAGGAACTGGGAAGTGATCAGAAGTGAAAGGGTCCAGGTATGGTAATGTAACAGACAAAACCAGGTCATTTTCGTAACTAGCCCAAATAAAACGCTCGAAAGCTATAACTAATCAAAAATGCCTATACTGATAAAATGTTTGTAAAATTCATCTGGAATAATAAACTCATAAGGACAGTCAGAAAATATTGGGGGAAGGAAAGGGGAGAAAGGGAGAGGGGTTGCATTATTAAACCAAAATAAAGTTTTAATTATAAAAAAATTATAAAGGCTATATAAGAAAAACTTTTAAAGCTAAAAAAAATCGTCATATAGCTGGAAGGATATGCACTTAAATCAATGGAACAGAATAGGCTGAAGTATATTTAGGTATTATATGATAAAAATGGTACATTTCAGATTATTAAAGAGTGAATAAATTATGTAGTATATAAGGGGGGGCAAATTGATTTTATATAATCAATTTTTTACTTCCACCATAGATTCACATGTTTAAATTCTAGAATGATTAAAAGGAAACCATAAAATAACTTGAAGATAATGTAGGGAAATATTTATGTCTTTGGGTGGAGGACTATTTTAACACCTAAGGCAGGCAGGAGGCTATAAAGGAAAAGGCTACTGTTTTAGACGCATTTAAAATTTTACGTACAAACGAGAAACATATTTACATCATGTGACAGGTGGAAGGCGCATAATCCATTGTATAAAACCCAGCTTGGAGGGCGCCTGGGTGGCTCAGTTGGCTAAGCAACTGCCTTCGGCTCAGGTCATGATCCTGGAGTCCCAGGATCGAGTCCCACATCGGGCTCCCTGCTTAGCAGGGAGTCTGCTTCTCCCTCTGACCCTCCCCCCTCTAGTGCTCTCTCTCCCTCTCTCTCTCTCTCTCTCTCTCTCTCATTCTCTCTCTCTCTCAAATAAATAAATAAAATCTTTAAAAAAAAAAAACCCAGCTTGGAAATTAGTGAGAGAGATACTCTTAGTAAAATGAGGCACGGAGATTAACGTTAATTCACAAAAGAAATACAAGCATAGGCTAAAATATTCAGCTTTGTTCGTAGCAGAAGAAATTCTCATTGTAACAGCAAGAGGCTGTTCACCTTTCAGATCGGTTACACAGTTTTAAAACTTGATAAGACTCATCCTGGGCAAGTGTCAAGGGAACAGGGCACCTGCCCCACTGGTACGTGGGTGTGGCTTTTCCGGGGGGGCCAGCTGGGGCATGAATAGCTTTGGTCTTGCATTTCCACTTCTGGAAATTTATCTCAAAGAAACAATCAGTCATGTGCAGACAAAGGTGTTGCACACGAACATACAGAGCTCCTGCTATAAGCAAGCACTGTTAAAATTAAAAGATCGGAAACAATCTGAATGCCTAACAGTAGAGGATAAGGTGAATAAACCGACCATGGACAACACAGTCCCTTTGCTGTTCCAGACACACCAGCTCAGGTTCGTGCTGGCTTTCAGCAAAGTTTATTCAGCAGCGTCACATTCTTAATCCCATTGGCTCTTTGTAGAACCTAGTGTGGTGCAACCACGGGACATCAGTGGTTGGTGATTCGTCCCGTGGTACCCGTGGCTGAGCCGGGACTGTGCTGGCGATCCGGGCAGTGTAGGCTCACCGCGGTGCGTTCATCAGCTTGGGTCATGGAAAACATTCTCCCGAGAATACTGATGCACATAACCAGAGCGTCCGCCGGACCGGCTTCCCTCTGGATTAATCCCTGCCTCGCTTTCCTCTGGCTCCAAAGTTCTCTTACCCTGTTGCGGGGAAGAGAGTCTCCCCAGCTGGCTGGTCATTTGCAGCCATCTGTTTTCACCACCACATCTCTCTCTGGCTTTGCATTTCTGGACCTCTGTGTATACCGCAGTGTGTCCATCTGCAGTGAGGTTCTCTGATGGGCATTCTCGAACCGTGCTTGGTGCTCAACTCGTACTCAGTGGAGACGTGCTCCTGAGCAGAGCAAACGCTCATGATTGTTGAGTGGTGTTGGTCTTTCCTTTGCTGAGCTAACTTGATGCCCTTGAATCGTTCAGGTTTGGGCCACCTTTCCTGCTAAGGGAAGACAGAGCCATTTCCTGGGTCCAGCTGCAAGAGTGCATTCTCAGTAAGGTCCGCTGTGTCCTGAAGAGTGAGGCCCCCATCCAGGTCAGTGTGTGTGTGCGTGTGTGTAGTGTGTGTGTTGTGGGGGATGGAGAAGGGGTAGGGATCTAGGAGGAGCTCGGGATAGACGGGCATTTGCCGTTAATGAGAGTGTTCACATTGCCGTATAAAACTGCTTTTTGCTCTTATGCAAGGAAGTAACCAGCCCATGGCCTGTGCTGTTTTACTCTCTGCACCATTACAAAAGACCTTCCACGGACAGGTGGAATCTTTTCTCGTTAAATCTTTAAAAACACCACTGGGATAGCATTTACACTGTTCTTCTCTATTTTCTATATTTATGGCTTATCTGTGGTTCTTCCTGGAGCGTGGTGTATTACAATAAATTGTAACTTACACGTTTCATCCAAAATTTCAGGGGACTTGAGGCCTAACTTCTGTGGAAAGTGAAAATGGGTGTTTATGTCCAAATGCGAACATCTAGATGTTAAAAAAAAAATTGTCCGGTTTTTTAAAAAACCGAGATTAAAAACTCGAGGCAAAACACCTTTTTGCCTTGCTCCTTTATTTATTCTCAGGTTGGTAGTTAACAGATAAACACAACACACGCTAAAACCATTCCTTTTGGCCCCTAGAGTAGCAGAAACCATTCCGATGGTTCGGAAGATGTTGACATTTTGGGGGACAGGTCAGGAGCCCCAGAATTTTGCTTCCCTATGGGAGAACTTGTCAGAGGTGATTTCTTCATAATTCATGCTCCTTCCTGCTCGGGGAAGACCGTATGTTTGATTCAGGAAGTACATGAAAGAACATTTTGTCAAACACCTTCTCTACATTCGTACCAACCTCTATCTCTAAAGGATTTTTTTTTCCCTGTGGTGTCCAAATTAGAGCCTCTAACTTCTCTCTAAATAGGTCAGAATATCTTGTAATAATAGCTCTAGCCTTCTGCAGACCTTGTGCTCCTGATCCTTGCAAGTGGATGAAACCACTTTTATGTGAACGTTGAACTCAGCCGTCCCTATTCTCCACCTGATCACACATGTACGCCCGCCTCTGCACCTCTCTGGTCACTAGGTTTGCAGAAACCCATAAGGCAACCAGTGGGGCCAGCAAAATTCTAATAGAGGCAACCTCCCGCGGGTTAGGGATGCTTTTCTGCGGACTCATTGGGCAATGTGTGGCCTGATTTTTTGTAGGAGGAAAGTGTTCTAAATGGTTGTGGGGTTCCTAGGATAGCCCACCCATTTAACCCATAATGCTTTAAGTACCATAAAAAATCCTGGCTCGCTATGGTCATGATTTGAACGCATTCACAATTCTCAACCTGGAGCTGAAGAGATGAAAAGTAGTAGATTTAAGAAACGGTCTCCTTAGGAAGTACACCCTTCCGTGGCCACCCCTGGATCAAAGCTTCTGGAGGCAGCTTGCTTCCCACCACTGCTTTTGTCTTTGTTGAAGCTATAGGTCAACCGGAGTGTGGTTATGGTCCAATCGGGCATGGACCCTGGACTTCACACTCAAGGCAACTGGGTTCCGATTCACCTTACCAGTGTCCCCTTGCTCCCCGCACATGTGAGCTGTCACAGCCAGAAGAGCGGGTCATGGCTGTTTGAGGATGTGTTGGGTCGTGCCCACGCACTGTTGCTCTTTCCTGGAATTCCAGTGCCCTCCCCCTCCTCCCCTGTCTGAATTCAACCTATATAGTTCACCAGTGCTTTGTAAGTAGATGTATGTCTACCTTTTATCATCGTCAGAGTTTGCAAGGAAATTTCATTGTTTTTCTAATTTAAGCTAAGGTCATCAGTGACCATTTTAAGAACTGTATTTGCAGGGCGCCTGGGTGGGTTAAGCGTCTGATTCTTGGTTTCGGCTCAGGTCCGTGATCTCGGGGTCGTGAGATCGACCCCCACGTGGGCTCCATGCTCAGCGCGGAGTCTGCTTGAGATTCGTTCTCCCTCTCCCTCTGCCCCTCCCCGCCAGGCACTCACACGCTTTCTCTCTCTCTCTCAAATGAATAAATAAATCTTAAAAAAAAAGGGACTGTATTTATTTTACTTGGAGACTCTATTGATTATTTTTAATGGTGGTAAAATATACACAACATTGATTTTAGCCATTCGTTAGTGTACGTTATAGTCATGATGTTGTAAAACCATCACCATATCCTTACCCCAAATTTTCGGCATCCCTACGAAAACTCTGTGCCCGTTTAACAAAACTCCCCATCCCCCAGCCCTTGGCCTCTGATCACCCCCATCCCACTTTCTGTCCTGATGCATTTGCCTGCTGTAGGTATCTCATGAAGCAGAATCATACGGTGTTTGTCCTTCTGTGTCTGGTGTGGAGTATTTCCAAGGTCCACACATGCTGGGGCACATGTCAGAACTTCCTTCCTTTTTAAGGCTGAATAATACTCCATTGTGTGTGTAGACCCCATTGTGTTTATCCACTCACCTGTTGATGGACACTTGGGTCGTTTCCACATTTTGACTATTGTGAATGACGCCATTTAAGGCTCCCTTCAACTTCAGAAGTGTTAGAATATGAAAAAAAACATACATCTTAGAATGAAAACATAGGTAGTATTTCCTTATGTGGCTTATTTTGTTGTTGTTGTTCTTTTTTGAAGCATATAAATACTTCTGAAGCATTTGGTATGTAAAGTAGACACTAGCTTTCTTTTAGATACCTCATTTTGGCCATTTGGTGATGATGATAATCATCTTAAAGTCAGGTAAATTATCTATTAATTTAATATGTTAAACAGTGTTAGATTGCTATGTTAAAAGGTGTAGCATGTATCTTTTTTTAGAGGGGGGAGGGGCAGAGGGAGGAAGAGAGAATTTCAAGCGGGCTCCGTGCGTAGTGCGGAGCCCGACACGGGGCTCGATCCTATTGACCCTGAGATCACGACCTGAGCCAAAATTAAGAGTCGGACGCTTCACCGACTGAGCCACCCAGGCGCCCCTAAGTGTGCATCTTGTTAAAAAAAAAAAAGATCTTTATATCTGCAGGTTTTGAATACTAATTTTTTTTAAGGGCATACTCAAAATATACCATCAACAAAAAGGAGGACAGTCTTTGACTAATTTATTTGCCCTTGAGAGTCTCAGTGCAGTCAACACGATGCTGACCCACTGTCTCTGTTTGATGTCTCGTCAGAACCCGGGATCTCTGTTCTCCGTCCGGGTTGTGGGGCTTTCTCTGGCCTGCGGCTACTTATCCCCACAGGACAGCCATCCCCTCTGTCACTGGGCAGTGGACAGGTAAGGGGGCACATTCCAGATTTGGTAAGAGAACAGGTGTCACTGTATTTTGACTGGAGTCCTTGGAGGTTCTGTGTCCGTACGTTGATTATCATCCTATCTACTCCCGGTTACTTGCCTCCTGGTGTGTTAGATCCTTAGACACATTCTGTGCTTTCAACCCTTACGTCTAGAGAGGTGCTGTGATGGCCATCTCGAAGCTGAGGGGACACTGAAGTTCCCAGAGATGAGTTAACTTGCTCATACTTTTTTTTTTTTTTTTTTTTTTTAATAGTGAGAGCATGAGCAGAGGGAAGGGGCAGAGGGAGAAGGAGAAGCAGGCTCCCCGTTGAGCAGGGATCCTGAAGCGGGGTTCAATCCCAGGACCCCGAGATCATGACCTGAACCAAAGGCAGACCCTTAACCAACAGAGCCACTTGGGCTCCACTAACTTGCTCCTACTTAGGTAGCTGATGGTCCAGCCTGAATCTGAACCCACTTCAGTCTGACCGAGAAACCCAAATTGGCTCAGTGAGCTCATGCTGCCGAATTCAACCTGACCGTCCCGTCTGGGGTAGGGGAGAATTCTGCCATTGAGTCTTTGGTTCAAGCTGTAGAACACCGTGTCTGTGATTGAGGGGTAACGCCAGTGTGTCCCCCATCCCCCCCGCCCCACGGCTTTCACCTTGCACGGCCCTGCCGAGCAATGCACATGAGCAGCAAAGTATCTGAGAGGTGGTTTTGCTCTGTAAACTGTCTAGTACTTTTGGTCATTTTCCCCACAGACACAAAATTGTCAATAAACATCTCTGATTTTTCTGACTCAGCCAGCCAAAGCCGAGTGAATGCTTAACAGAGGTGTGATAATTCTGATTTATAATAAGAAATATGTCTTTGGCCTTGTGGCACAGAGCTCGTAAGACCCTTGGAATGCTTTTAGTGATACGTGATAAAGTGCCTTATTCTCCCTAACAAGCCCCTTTCAGCCACACCCAAGTTTACATTAACGAGGTCATTTTTGGAAAGAACCTAAGGATGGGGCCAGGTTGCCAGGGGAACCAACCGGGTGATAAAGGTTGGAACTCTCCTTCCCACCCGAAGACCTCAGGGGAGGGAGAGGGGCTGGAGATTGATTAATCAGTTCAATCATGCCTGTATAATGAAGCCTCCATAAAAACCCAGAAGGGCAGGTTTGGGGAGCTTCCAGGTGGGTGAACACTCAGAGGTTCTGGGAGGGCTGGTGGTGGGCACAGAGAGGGCATGGAAGCTCTGCAGCCTTCTCACACACATCACCCTCTGCCTCTCTTCCATCTGGCTGTTCATGAGTTACATCCCTTCATAATAAACTGGCGATCTAGCAAGTGAAATGTTTCTCTGAGTTCTGTGAGCTGCTCTAGCAAATTCATCAAACCCAAGGAGGGGGCCCTGGAGCCTCCCGTCTGCAGCCAGGGGGTCAGAACGCCCAGATGACAACCCAGACTTGCGGTTGGTGTCTAAAGTGGGAGGGGGCAGTCCTGTAGGATGGAGCCCTTCACCTGTGGGAATCTGATGCTAGTCTTCTGGTAGATGATGCTGGAATTGAGTTGATTGCTTGGTGGTGTTGACAGAAAGCACACATTGGAATTGGTGTCAGAATCCAACTAGGTGTCAGGATCATAGTAAGGAAGGACCCCTCTCCTTTTTAAAAACCAGGAACCAGCAGAGTAGGGCATAAGCCCGAAGTTTCTAAGCACCCTTCTTGCTTGGGAGCTGCTTTACAGAGTTAGGGAAGCTGGAGAAACTTTGGCTGATCCTGCTTCAGTCTAACGAGAAAGGGGAGCACAGGGGTTTGGGGAGCTCTGAGAGGGGCCCCCTTCACGGCACTCTGGCTTCAAAGCGAGTTCCACAGACTGATGCCCACCTGACCGCTCATTGTCCCTGGCCCATGATAGAACGAGAGGAAGCGCTGAGGTGTGTTAAGACAATAGGACAGAGTAATTGAAAATATGATGAATATATATTATCTAAAGTATATAGATACATATTAAATTATCTATAATCTAAAATTATAATAATTTTTAAATTGGACTTTCATTTCGTCCCCCCATTATTTTTATTGTATTTTGCCAAAGGATCCATCTGTAGTGGTTTAGAAACCGATCAACAAACGGGTCTTTCGTCGTAGGTAGTTTGAGAAGCCCTGGAAAGTGGACCACGCTGAAGGAAGGCCTCCCCCAGGCCACGGCCCTTCTGGTCACGCGTCTGCCCGCCCGGCCTTGGTTTACCCCTAGTTCACCCTTAGTTCGGGCACTTGTGTTCGGGACGTCGGCCCCGGGCTTGGAGGCGGAGCTGTGGGAAGGAGGCCCTGTGCTTCCTGATGGGCCCCGTGTTCTCTCCCCTCAGGGCTCTGCACCTCAGGAGGCCGGGGGGCCCCCCCCACGTCAAACTGGCCGTGGAGTGGGACAGCTGTACCAAGGAGCGGTGAGTTCAACGGAACGGGGCTCCCGCGGAGGAGACTGGGGCCTGCCTGTACAGATAAATCTTCCCGTGCCCGGGGTCCCCCAACATGCCTAAGGCAGTATGCACACGTCCTTGATCCCATGTGGTCCCTGCATCTGAGAGACCCTAACGACAAGTGTCTGTATGTAAACAGTAGTGACCATGACCATGACCGTGCTGCGCGGTGTGAGGAGCGGTGGTAAGAGTAGTAACCACTTAGGTGACGCCGACCCGCTCCCGGCTCTGAGCGCTCCGCATAGATGCGGTGTATTTCCTCTTGGTCCCGCCCCGTGAGGTCGGCACTACCATAATCCACAGTTTCCAGGTGTGGAAACCGAGGCACACAGAGGTTACACGATTGCTCAGCGTCCCGCAGCTCGTTCGCGTGCCGGAGCCGGGATTCAAACCCAGGCTGTCTGGTTCAAGTCCACGCTCTCAGGCGCTCAGCGTGGCTGCGCCTGTCACCCCACGTGCACGTGGCCCTGCTTTGTAAAAAGGACCCCGTTCAGCCCAGCAAGTGTTCACGAGTCCCCTGTGAGGTCCCGGGCCCCGCGCTGGACGAGGAAGCCGAGGCGGATCGGCCGAGCGCGGGGTCCCTCCGGGAGCTGGTGGGCGAGAGCGGGATTCCCGGGAGCCCGAGTGCGGCCGAGGCGCCGGGCGGGGCAGCTTCGCCTCCCCTGGTGGATGCCTTCCCACCCGCGTGCTGTGCGGAGTCCAGGTGGGAGCCCCCCCGGCGGCGAGAAGCCCTGACGCGCGTGGTCCCCTCTCCTCGCAGCCTGTTCGGGAGCCTCCAGGAGGAGCGGGTGCAGGATGCGGACAGCGTGTGGCGGCAGCGGTGGGCCCACCAGCAGCACAGCTGTACCTTGGACGAGTGTTTTCAGTTCTACACCAAGGAGGAGCAGGTGGGGCCCGGAGGGTCCACGCCCCCGGGCTGGGACCGGTGGGTTGGCCACGTGCGTCGGGCCGGGCCGGCTCACGGTCCCCGTGGCTTCCTTTCCAGCTGGCTCAGGACGACGCATGGAAGTGTCCGCACTGCAAGGCCCTCCAGCAGGGCATGGTGAAGCTGAGCCTGTGGACCCTGCCGGACATCCTCATCATCCACCTCAAGAGGTTCTGTCAGGTGGGCGAGAGAAGGAACAAGCTGTCCACGCTGGTGAAGTTCCCGCTCTCTGGCCTCAACATGGCTCCCCACGTGGCCCAGAGAAGCACCAGCCCCCCGCCTGCGACGGGCCCCTGGCCCCCCTGGAAGCCCCCGGCCTGCCTGCCCGCCGGCTACCCAGTGGACTTCCTATACGACCTATACGCCGTCTGCAACCACCACGGCAGTCTGCAAGGTGGGCATTACACAGGTGAGCCTTGCCTCTCGGCTTGTGGCTGCCGTGGTCATGCGTCGTGTCCGTGGCCCGAGCTTCAAGCTGCCCCGGGAATGCCGAGCTCCCTCGGGCCCTGGGCATGTGCACACCCCTCATCACATGCCAGGCACCTGCCAGAGAATGGGGGGCGGGGGCCAAGTACCCCTTCTGTGTAGACTCTGTGCTGTGCCAGAGCTTCTGTGATGAGCAAGACAGACAGGAGTGCTGGCCTCATGGGGACACACACAGTGACAAGATGCTTGTCGCTTTAGCTCGTTCACTGCCTCGCATTATAAAGGGTTTTTGACTGACCGTGTCTGTGCTAGAGATAAGGCCTCTCTCTCTGAGGATGGCGCCTGTACACCAAGAGCTAAAGGAACTAGCCGGGTGAATAATGGGAGGAGGACCATGATGGGAAGCACTACCAGCATGTGCAAAGGCCCTGGGGCAGAGTTTGGTTTGTTTAAGAAATGATGAAAGCCTGTCATGGCGGAACTATAGTGACCCAGGGCTAAGTAACACGGATGAGGCTGGAGAGGTGCGTACTACATGGAGGCCATGGATGAGAGTTTGCATTTTTTCCAAAGGGTAACGGGAAGCCAGTAAAAGGCTTTAGGCAGAACGCTGAAGACATCGTCTAGTTCACACATTGAGGGTGTATCTCTCCTCTACGGAAACCAGGTAGAAGGGAGCAAGGGTGGAAGTTGGAATTCCAGTTCGGGGAAATTTCTGGGGCTCAAATGAGAGATGGTGTTGGCTGGGACTCCAGAGGGGACAATCAAGGTATTTGAGATGCATAAGTAGAATCAGGAAGACTGGCATTTGGACTGGGGCATGGCCGGGGGGGGGGCAGGGAAGAGCAAAGATGAGCCCCTAGGTGCCTGGTCTGGAGCAGCCCAGGGCTCAGCAAACTGCGGCCCGCGGGTACAGCCCACAACTTAAAAATGGTTTTTACATTTTAAACGGGTGTTAGAAAAAAAAAAAAAAAAGAACAAGGAGAATCTATGTCAGAGACCGTCTGTGGCCATACGTGACCGGTAAAGTCTAAGATATTTGCTCTGTGGCTCATTACGGAAAAGTGGGCTGACTCGGGGTTAACGGGTTATGGCACCATTCACTGAGATGTGGAGGGAAAGGAGAGTATTTTGTCACAATTGCTTAGAAGGTGGCGAGAACCTTATTTATGGTCTTTCCCCTAAATGTTTGGCTTCGGTTCTTAGGCAGGAAGGAAGCACACCATAATCCCAAATGAGTTTGTTTTTATCACACACTGAATCAGAGATGTGCATTTCGGAACTTCTCAAGGAGCCATGTGAACGTTGACATTATTGTCTGGCTGAGTAACTCAGGGCTCCCTGTCATTGGAGATTTTGCCTGAGTAAGGGCCACCACATAAGGACTCAGCTAAAGTCACAGCACACTTACCAATAAGCGTCGGGGAGCGAAACGGATTGATCTTTCTGATTCTGCAAAATTCAGTTCTGGCCAGAAATGGACCAATTTTTCTCATTCTGTTACAAATACGTCCATTTTTCAGCTCTGTTCGTGAGAAATGCCTTTCTGGGGGTTTTTTGGGGGTGGGGAGCGGGGGGCCTTCAGTAATTGGCACTTGGGGTTTGGACCTTTGCAGCCTACTGCCGGAACTCTCTGGATGGCCAGTGGTACAGTTATGACGACAGCACGGTAGAGCCGCTCCCGGAGGATGAGGTCAATAGCCGAGGGGCTTACATCCTATTTTATCAGAAACGGAACAGCATCCCTCTCTGGTCAGCTAGCAGCTCCCTGAGAGGTAGGTGCTACCTCTCAGTAAGGGGACGGGAGCTGGAAGGTACTCAATCGAACGACAGGGACCAGGAGAGGGGGCATGCGATCTGGAACGGGGAGCTCTTCCTGCAGCGTGGAGATTTGGGTACGACAGGCGAGTGTCCCGTTCGTAGGGTTGGGTGATGGACACAGTGAAACCCAAGAAGGGGAAAGGAATAATACTGTGTAGCAGGTGACTCTTGGCGGTTTGGGGATTTCAGGTTTCCGGTCTCTCATCAAGCCAGACTTAAAATATTTTTAGAAGATTTATTTCTTTATATTTAGAGACAGAGACAGAGAGAGCATGAGTGGGAGGGGCAGGAGAGAATCCCAAGCAGACCCCTGCGCCAAGTGCCGAGCCCGACACGGGGCCCCAGCTCACGACCCTGAGAGCGTAACCCGAGCCGAAACCAAGAGTCGGATGCTCCACCGACTGAGCCACCCGGGCGCCCCTCGAGCCAGACTTTAATTACGCTTGCGCACACACCTGCGTTCGTCCTGTTAGGAAGGGCGGGGTGGTTGTTAGGGACGCGTGGCCTCGGTAGGAAACTTAGCGGCTTGACCGTACCCAGTGACATGTTCACTAAACAGCCTCAAACTTGGAAGTCTGGAGGGGAAAACAAAAAGGGGGGGGGGTCAAAGTTGACCTTCTTATGTGATGTATTTCACTCACAATCCTACCTTATCTTTGGAATGAGAGAGCTTTTTTTTTTTTAATACTCCTATTTTCATCCTAATAATTATTGGAAGGTGGCCAAATTAAACCACTATGCCCCAAGAGGTCTAAATCAACCCCAATGAAGCCTGTGGCTTTTTGTAGGACACAGAATGAATGAATGAAAAACGTAGCCTATTTAGAAAACCGGAGTCATGGCAAGTTAACGCCAGGAGATGAGTTTCAGTGCTCGTCAACGCGCTGACCTCTCTGTGCCCGAATGCCTTTCCCTACGTTTTCACTTGGTCACGTGGTGAAGCCATTGTGGGGTTTCTCCTCTGGTCCCAACTTTTGTTTATGTCCCTCTGCTCTGGTTCTGCAGTCCCAGGGCCTCGGGGGTGGGAGTCTGGCCGCGAGAGGCTCCTCCGGGGACCCCGGCCGGGTGGGGCTGGGTCCAGCCTCCTCTGTGTGCTTCCCTGCAGGCTCTACCAGTTCCTCCTTCTCCGATCACTGGCTCCTTCGGCTGGAGAGCGATCCCAGCAGTGCCAGGGGAAGCCTGCTGTCGTGGAGCTCCAGCCCCGGCCCCTCCCGGCCCCAGGAGCCGGACCCTCCCATCCTCACCACCAGCCTCTCCGATCAGGAAAAGGGTACGTCCTTTCGTGTTGGTCAGACTGCCTGCTTTGATTTTCCTTTTCTGTGACGACCATTACTCCTCAGCTTTCTGAAAGTGCTGGTACTTCGCGGCTTTGGGTGTAAAGTGCCAGTCTTCTGTGACCGGCCCTCAGCTCCGACCCCCGTCCCCCGCCCTCCAGCTGCAGGTACATTCTCTCTCGGCTCCCTGGAGCTTTCTGTCTAATGGGCAGCATGACACGTGAATGAATCAATGCAGATAATGGCGTGATGAGAAGCAGGGACGAGGGGGAAGAGGTAGATCATCAGAAGGACAAATTTTCCAGGCAGAGGGCACCCCGCCCTGTTAGATGTCCTCATCACAGGGGGCGGGGACAAGGGTGGGAGGCCAGGTGGAGGGCTGATGGTGGTTGTCCCAGCCAGAGAGTAACGTAGGCACTCGAGTGCTGGGCAGGAGGTGGTCAGATTCTGGGTGCCTTTGAAGCTAGAGCTCGCGGGATTTGTTGCTGGGGGGGGGGGGGCGTCAGGGGAGGAGGGGAGTCAGGGAGGACTCTTTGCTGAGCGTCTAACTAGGTGGCCAGGACTGCAGGTCGAGTAAGGTCAGTTTTGGAGGGAAACCAAAACATTTTTCAACGCGGTCATTTGGAGACTCCTGTAAGACATCCGAGTCGGGATGATAACCAAGGAGAGGAGGTAAATAGTTGAGAGCCATCAGCACGTGGATGGCGTCGAAAGCCCAGGGAAACTGGGAAGACAGAAAAGAGGAGAGCCTGCCCCCAAGCCCTGCAGCTCCCCCCACATCAGGCGACTGAGCAGACAGAGAGGCCGGCCAAGAAAGCACGGGGCGGCCCCTGGGAGGTAGCAAGAACACCGGCTACCTGTGGCTCATGGACACACAAACGGACGCCCTTGCAGGAAGCCAGTGGCCCAGCGGTGTCACGCACTGTGGAGGGTGGGTGAGTGGCCATCGGGCTGGAGGGTCACACCGGGGGACCTGCCCCTGCATGTGCTTGGAGAGCACAGAAGCCGTGGCAACAGGTAGAGGAGACACCGGGCTGAAGACGGGCCGGTGGGTCACGGGCTCCATCGAGAGCTGTGGGTAAAGACGCAGTAGCCGCCGAGGAACACCAAGGTAGAGCACGTTAGCATCCAGATGAGCCAGTTAGGATTCAGATGATCCCCTCTGCAGAGGGAAAAGCGACGATAGGGCAGGAGAGACTCTACAAAAGCGGAGTCCTTCTGGAAAAACTGCGAACGTGCGCGTGCGTGCCTATCATTCAGGCTGTGTGTTCCTTCCCTCAGAAAGTGGCAGCACGCTCTGGTTACTTACAGTTTCCATGTTTCTGTTAGCTCCTGAATTCGTTGCTAAAATAAGATTTTTTTTTTTTTAAATGGAAGTATGACATATATACAACAAAGTGCATTCATCACAAATGTCTAATGAATTGTCATAACACATACACACTCCTGTAACTACCACCCAGATGAAGACAGAAAGTTCCAGGCCCTCCCCTCCCCCCTGGTGTCTCTCTCCAGCATCACTCCCCCCTTTCCAGAAGGGAGTGGTATTCCGACTTCTAACACCCTCGAACAACTGGGACACATAAAGTTCTCTGCACGGAAGTTTAAGTGTCCATGAGCGAGAGAGAGACAGACGTTGTTGTTATCTGTTGACCGTTGACTATGGTCCATAAAAACCAAAAGCAGGGATCTGGGAAAGAAAGAAAGCACGATGGGTGGGGGTGGGGAGAACCACCTCCTTCTCTCCGTGGGTTCTGAAACTGATCTGAGGCTGACCTGGGAAAGGTTGGCTTGATCATCAAGGGAAGCACCTCAAGTGTGTTTATTGCTCGGCCTTGACTTCTCTGTAGTTCAGGTCATCATTGTATCAAAGTGGCCCACACAGTCCCTTGTGTGTGTAGCAGACTCTGGTTACATATTTGCAAGTGAATAAATGTGATAGTGTAATCTTAAAGCTCCAGGTGGTTTTAGATCAGCGTTGAATCCTACCCCCTGGTGGATAGTGGTTTAGGTATCACAGTTCGGTTAACTGTTTCTCAAGGTTTGGCATGTTGGCTCCCCATATTTCCCGATTAGACCTAATACTGATAGGAGCGCCCCTACGTGCATATGACGTTTGTCAAGTTTCCTTAGAATGCGTTTCTGTGGAGGCAAACGGTTTAATGCATTATGTCCTGACTCACCCAGTCTGAGCATTCCTCTTCCCTCTCATGATGCACATTTAAGGTGGCGTCTGGCGAACAGAAAAGGCATTCTTTCCCAAGCTTGTCCATCCCCATCAGCGTGAGCCTCGGGCGAGCTCAGAAACCCGTCCCAGTTCTGCCCAGTGGCGTGGGGCCTCGGGCCACTTCTCACTTCTCCCGGGGACAAATGCATTGCACACCCACACCCTCACTCCCCCAGGGAGGCAACTTCAAAAGATGGCCCAACTTCTCAACATGGTACCCAGACAAGGGTCAGGCCCAGCGTTCGAGAACTCCCCAGAGAGACAGGGCTAGGGTAGTGGAGGGCAATAATATTGAAGAATAGTCATATCTCAGCCAGTCATCAGCATCTCCAGGAGGGTGAAATGAGAAAGCTGAGCCTTGGAAGTCACCAGTCGCCAGCTCACCACCTTGGAAAGGGGCAGGGCTGCACGTAGACCATCCCCCCAGCTCCCTCTGGCTGCCGGCATCCTGGCTCCATGCTGCTAGGTATAAATTCTAAAATCGAGTTTATTCCATGTGGCTTCAGCAAGGGCCTTGCTTCCAAAGGGAGCGTCCCCACTTGAGGTTTGACTGAAATGGTGGTGGGGTTTTGGAACCTGTTGAGACGGTTGAAAAAAATCCAGCCTCATTTTTTTATTTTCTGGTCTGGGCAAGCTCCCGACTCCAGCATATAGGTTTCAGTGGTGGTTGGTACCACGCCCTGTCCCTGTGGGTTTGGGGGAGAATTTTGTCATCGTCAAAAGGAGTACTCTAGTTCTCTGGAGAGAAACATGGGCAGCTGGGGAGCTCCATCCTTCCGGTAGCTATGCTATTCAAATTCTAAAGGCATATTATTTTATTTTATTTTATTTTTTT
The DNA here is from genome assembly GCF_964656455.1 of Halichoerus grypus. NCBI lineage: Eukaryota > Metazoa > Chordata > Mammalia > Carnivora > Phocidae > Halichoerus > Halichoerus grypus. Next base: position 153,773,376 of record NC_135713.1, read on the forward strand.
AAGATTTTATTTATTTGACAGAGAGATAGAGAGGGCCAGAGAGCACAAGCAGGGGAAGTGGCAGAGGGAGAGGGAGAGGCAGGCTCCCCGCCGAGCAGGGAGCCCGACACAGGACTCGATACCAGGATCCCAGGATTATGACCCGAGCTGAAGGCCGACGCTTAACCCACTGAGCCACCCAGGCGCCCTAAAGGCATTTTAACCAACAGGGATGGATCCAAGTTTTGTGGGGACTGCAACTTCTGTCATTGGGGACGAGTATAGGGAGAAGCTCCTCAAGAAGGAGGATATAAAAACACCTTACTTTTGCAACTTTTATTAAAAAAAAGCAAGAGCCTGTGAAAACCAATGACTGTCCCCCCACCCCCACCCCCAATCCATAAAGGGGCCCTGGGACTTCATCTTTTCGGCAGATGTGCTTCTGATGGTAAATTTTCTCTGTGGTTTTTATTGGGCCTTGGAGGCTTTGTTTTTCACTTTATCAGTGTTTTACCAGTTCCAGAGACTGTGTTATTTCTGGTTTTTATTTCCATTTTGAAGATTATCCGGGAGTTTCAAGCACTTATGATTTGGCGGGGGTCTCCCTTTAATTCTTTCTAATTTTGTGGATTGTGATCCAAGAATGTGGTTTTCAAAAAGCGTTCCCTTTTTTGTGACCAAGTTAAGTACACGATTATTATTTTGTCAGTGTTCTGTGTGTACACATGGAAGTAATGCCTATTTTGTCTATTGGAGGGATATGAGCTTTGTGTTGTAACTATTAAATGAGGTGAGTTGATTTTTGGATTCAGTTCACTTTGTCTTTAAATTGACTTTATCAAGGACTGCCTGGCTAGAAAGGAGATCTATTGCAACCTTCCTGTATGGCCGTATTTTTAATCAAGTATGCCAGGGACTTTAATCATTTCTGCTTTATATTGTTTGCTGCCTTGTTAACAGGTATCTATAAGCTGATGACTATTAGGTCTTCTTTATAAATTGTCTGTTCTCATTATAATGTGGCTCTTTATCTTGCTTAATGATTTTCATCTTAAATTCTACTTTGTTAAGGGGGCGCCTGGGTCACTCAGTCAGTTAAGTGGCGACTCTTGATTTTGGCTCAAGTCAGGATGTCAGGGTCATGGGTTCAAGCCCCACGTCCGGCTCCAAGCTCAGTGGAGAGTCTGTTTTAGAGTCTCTCTCTCCTCCCCCTCTGTCCTTCCCTCTGCTCATGCTCTCTCTCTAAAATAGTAAATAAGTAAATAAATTCTAAAAAAGAAAATTCTGCCTTGTTCAAGATTAGTCACTTCCCCCTTTCCCCCTTTTTGTTTGCATTTGCCTGGTATAATTTTGCTATTATCTTTTGCTTCATGAATTTTTCCTTTAGGTTAATTTTAAGTGGTTTCCAGTAAACACTGTTGCAGTTTTATTTTTTATTTTTTTGTTATTTTTCAATGTCAAAAATTGAGAGCCTGTCTTAAAGGGGAGCATTCAGTCCATCCATACATATATATTTTAAGATTTTATTTATTTAACAGAGAGAGAGCGCACAAGCAGGGGGAGTGGCAGGTGGAGGGAGAGGGAAAAGCAGACTCCCCTCTGAGCAGAGACAGTGGGGCTCCATCCCAGGACCCTGGGATCATGACCTGGGGCCGAGGCAGATGCTTAACCAGCTGAGCCACCCAGGTGTGCCTGGTCCATTCGTATTTATTGTAAGAACCATAAACTTGATTTTGTTTCATTTTTATTACTGTTTCGTTTTTCTTTTTTCCTTATTTTTGCTGAGTTGATCATGTTGCTCTTTGTTCCTTTTTTCCTTTGTCTGTCTGGAAGTTCTGCCCTGCTTTTCCATCTTGTCAGTTGTCCCTTTATCCTTCGCAATGTGTACGATCAAATGCATTTTCCTGTTCTATGGCTATGAGAAGCCAGGTCATGTTATTCTGTGAGTCGTGGTATTTCATTCCCTGCAGTGAGATGAGACTAATAATGCTTCCACGTCATTCCACCCCCCTCCAAAGTGAGTGCTTTGAAATGCTTGCACGTGTGTCCTCTGTTTTAGGAACCGCCCTCCTCCATTTCAATCCCCAGTTCTTAGATTCTCTGAGACGCTTCAGCCCTTGGTTTCAGGCTGTGAGCGCTGTACCTTTGCAGATCCCACACACGCTAACATCACTTCGTATTCCCCATCCTGAGACCATCTGCCCCCGAGGCAGGTGCGTGGTACATGGGTGGCAGGCTCCGCTGGGCCACCGCATCTGTCTTCTTTCTCTCCCCCTCTGTCGTGAGGTCTGGGTCCTGAATCTTTAGTGTTTGGTCAGAGTTCTTTCCAGGGATGGGTGACACTCCTTCTTCTGTGGAGGCACAAATATTTTTTGTGGCCGGGGCATGAGTCGCAGCTTGGCTCGCTGGAGGACTCCTGGATTCGAATTCTTCCCTCTCCAGTGTCTCTAGATATTTTCCCACGGTCCGCCGGGCCCCAGGCTTGCAGGTGAGCAGCCTTTTTTTTTTTTTTTCCTTTCCTCTACGTGAGAATCACTTGTTCTTTCTGGCTGGAAGCCTTTGAGATTCTGTCGTTGACCTTGGAATTTAGAAATTCCACCAGTATATGCCTAGGTCTGCGTTTCTGTTCATACACTACCTAGAACCCCCAGAGCCTGTCCGTCTGCAGACACAGGCTTTTCTTCAGGGAAATTGTTCTTTTGTTTGTTTAATTATTGTCTGACTTTTCAAACTCCTCTGTTATTTGCCTGGCGGGTCCCCTGGATCCATTCTCCGGATCTTCTAGCTTTTCCCTGTGATTTCTCTTTGTCATTTTGCTCTAAGGCGTGAGATGCTGCTTTCCCTTTATATTTTTGGCCACTGAGTTGAGTCTCAACAGTGACCCTTTGCGCCTTCCATGCATTTACTGCATCGTAAAACCTAGAAATTGTTTCAGCCCTCTTTTGTTCTATACTTGAATCTCCCCAAGAGCCTCTTTTTTTTTTTTAAGATTTTATTTATTTATTTGACAGAGGGAGACAGCGAGAGAGGGAACACAAGCAGGGGTAGTGGGAGAGGGAGAAGCAGACTCCCCGCTGAGCAGGGAGCCCGATGCAGGGCTTGATCCCAGGACCCTGGGACCATGACCTGAGCCGAAGGCAGATGCTTAACGACTGAGCCACCCAGGCACCCCGAGCTTCTCTTTTTGTCTGTTCCTTCCAGTGGCTCTGTTTCATTAGGGCCCTGTTCTGGTGGTTCTGTTGGTTCTTACTTTCTGACTCCCAGACCCCCTTCTGTGTGTTGTTTTTTTCTGTTTCTGCCCATTGGGGCTTCCCCTCCATGCCCTCCTGAGTGGAGGCGATTCTTGGAGTGATGGAAGGGGCTGGGGCCTTGGCCCCTGAGGCAGCCCTTTCCCCTTCACCAGCCTTATGCTGCTGGCTTGGCCTCGGAGGCAGACAAGGCTTGGCTCAGCCATGTAGCTTGTCCTTACCCTCTAGGGGACCAGAGGACGGCTTGCCCCACGTTGCCCTCTGCAACCAGAGACAGAGATGTCTCCAAATACAGGTGGGGGCTCAGAAGATGGAGACCCCTAGCGGGGAGCCTTTTCTCCCTTGGGTACAGCCATGGTGGTCTCTTCGCTGCTACCCTGACCCACCGGGCTCACTAGTGCCACAGGGCCTTTGCACATGCTGCTCCCTCTGCCGGCAGGCTGGTTTCCCCCCCAATCTCCACATGGCTTCCGCCTCCCTTTCACTCAGGTCTGTCCTCACTCCTCAGTCGCTGACCCCGCTGTACCCCCTCATTCTTTGTCATAGCTCTCAGCACTACATTCCACGGTAGCAAATATTGCTGCTTTCTGGCAAACCCCCACGGAGACAGGCACTTTGTGTTTTTTTCACAGCTGTATCCCCAGCACCGAAAACTGTCCTTGGCACCCAGCAGGCTCTCATTACGTGTCCCTTGAATGCGTCCGTGGGTGGCTGTAAGAGGCACAGTGAAAACCCTTGGACAGACTGAGACCAGTGGACCAGGCGGCTGGTCCTGTTCCAGGCAGACTAAGGATGGCCGGGGGCGGGGGGGGTGCTGCCCCTGCTCACAGCACACATCGTGAGGTCAGAGTGACGCCTGATTTCATTAGCCGAGGATACAAAGTCACGGAGGAACAGATGGGACATTTCTCAGGGTAGCATCTGCCATTTCCAGAGCCACGGTGCGGGTGGGGCTGTGGGTGGGGGCCGTGCCCCCAAGCTGTCCGCCTGCCGTCTGTGTTAGGAGGCCTTGCAGGACCTGGGAAGCCCATCATGCAGGCTCTGGGGCTTATATAACCTTCAGGAAGGCCTGAACTACTCACGTCCTCCGTGGGGCTTAAGGCTCTAGGCGCTTCCCGCTTCTCAAGCCGACTGAGCGTGAGCAAGGCCACCGATTCCAGGGCGGGAAGTAACCCTCGCTCGGGCATCTCTGAAGGCCACCTCTGCTTCTGGCTCCCAGCCTCCGGGACCCCCCCCCCCCCCCGCCCCGGGAGGATCAGGGGGAGCACCCTCCCCTCCCCTAGAAGGGAGAGCTCTGTGAGCAGAAAGCACAGCTTCAGTGCGGGCTCTTTCTCGTCCCTTCTGTCCATGCACCATGCCCACCTTGCCTCCCCCCGCTGCCGTCGGGAGAAAGGGGAGGAAGGGCTTGCGTGGGCATCTGCAGTCCCCGTGCAAGGGAGCTGCGGGGGTGATGTGGGCCAGGCCCCAGGCCTTTCATCCGGGAAGAGGGGATGCGCTGCCAAGCCACCTGCCAGGCTGCAGGCTGTGCCCTCTCGTTCTGGAAAGCTGAAAGTCACAGCTTTGTCCTCTGAATAAAAGCTTCGCTTTCTGCCCTGCCCAGGGTTGCGGACGAGAGGGGAAAAAAAAACTACGCGCACGCGCACGTGTGTGTGTGTGTCTGAGACCCCAGCGCATTGCTTCTCCCCCGAGGGATGGAACCCTGATGGGGGAGTGACAGGGCCCATCGAAAGTGAAGCTGCAAAATATTTTGGGTGACGTTGTATCTCTTGCTGACTGATCTAAGGAAATGCTTTAAGGACAACAGTACCAAGTAGTGAAAAAAAATGATTAAAAACCGCCAGAATGATCCGGGGCAGGTAAAATTCCCCAGGAACCTCTGAGATGTTGTCAGACTCCTCTGGGCACCGGTGGGCATTGGCCACTGCCTTCCCGTCACCTCTTCCCCGGGAGCCTGGCTGATGGTGCGCCCCACTTCCCCGGCCGGCACGCCCCGAGCTGTCGCCTGTCCCCTGAGAGCCCCAGGTCCCTCTGCATCTAGCTCATCCCAGTTGGCTGTGCTGCTGACGGGTGTTTTATGGAGGAGGAGGAGGGTTGTTCTCATACTCACCAATGAGTGTCGTCTGTGGACAAAAGGCTGTGTAGCTAACATCGGGTCTTCGTCTAAATGCACGGGACTGTCCTTGCACTGTGTGGTTCGAGGGGGGAAGGGTTTTTTTCCCTCCGCGATGATAGGCATCTTACACATCAAGGCAGTATAATGGTACAGTGACTGATGACTGTGAGTTGCTTTTCTTTTTTGCTTTTATTATGTTAAAAACACATAACGAAGTTTATAATTTTGACCTTTTTTTTTTTTTTTAAGATTTTATTTATTTATTTATTTGTCAGAGAAAGAGTGCACAAGCAGGGCGAGCGGCAGAGGGAGAAGCAGACTTCCTGCCGAGCAGGGAGCCCGATGCAGGGTTCAATCCCAGGACCCTGGCATCATGACCTGAGCCGAAGGCAGCCGCTTAACGACTGAGCAACCCAGGCACCCCATTTTGACCATTTTTAAGTGCACGTTTCAGTGGTGTTATGCCCGGTCATTGCCACCATCCATCCCTGTAACTCTTTTCATCTTGTAAATCTGAAAGGCTCTGCCCATTTCACAATAACACCATGCTCTCCCCTTCCCCGAGCCCCTGGCCACCACCTATACACTTCTGTCTCTGGTTTTGACCACTCTGAGCTCTTCATGCATGCAGGGGAATCCTGCAGTATTTGTCTTTTTGTGACTGGCTGTGGAGGTCGCTTGAGATTCCATATGAATTTTAGGATGGATTTTTCTATCTCTGCAAAAAATCCCCATTGGGATTTTGATAGGGATTGCGCTGAAGCTGTAGATCGATTGCTTTGGGTAATATCATTTTAGCAATATTAAGCCTTCCAATCCATGAACATGGGATGTCTTTCCATTTCTGTCATCTTTAATTTCATTCTTATTAATGTTTGTAGTGTTAAACAAGTCTTTCACCTCCTCAGTTAATTCCTAAGTATTTTATTCTTTTTGATGCCGTCATAAATGGAATTGTTTTCATGGCTGTGTCTTAAGAAGAAATACACAGCCGTGTTATGTGTGTATGCCCTTTAGAAACGTTAAGATTTAGGAAAGAATTAAGAAGAAAATCAGTCACACACAGCATCCCGTGGCCCCCTCGACATCTTGTCACTTTAGTATTTATTGCTCCATACTTGTTTGTACGTCTTCACATGCATGCATCACACACACACGTGTATATATTTTTGCAGGTGGGATTACACTGTTTTTCTAGAGTCTCTCATTTCACATTACATGTCAGAAATGTCTTTCCAACCATAGGCAGGTGTCGCGAAACACAGTGGAGACCTAAATGGCACAGATCTGATAAAATTAAATGCACGATTTATTTATTTTTTAGCCCAGGGTAGGATATCTGAGATTCTTGGGTTGGAAAGATAGAAGCACCTAATTTGACCTGGAAAAGGAGGGGCTTTTGCTGAGCATTCTGCTTCGTGCAAATATTTAAATATAAATGAAAATGATGTTCCGCCTTAGGGCTAGATGCCTCCGAGACCGGGCTTTCTCAGGAGCCTGTGCTGTCCGGGCATGTAGCTCCCTTTTTTGACACTGGCTTGCCCTGTGACTTTGAATATGTAAATGGATTCCGTGGGACAGAGGGTGCACACATCGATGCTCCCGAGCGCTAGAACCTCAGGGTCCTGCTCACTGCTGTGTCATCGACGCCCAGCATGGTACTGCCTGATGCATCAGGGATGCTTGATCAATGTCTGCTAGATGACAGGCATCACTGTAGTCCCTCATTGCACCCGGAGGGATATTTGGGCACTGATGCTCTTGGTGTCTCTTTCAGGAGGGTTGGAGTCCAGGCCTCTGGTACGGGGCGTACGAGGCCGAAGCATCAGCATGAAGGAGCCGACCCCTTCCAGAGCCAAGCAGGGGGCCTTCAAGACCATGCCCCTCCGATGGTCTTTCAGACCCCGGGAGAAACCAGTGGGTGCATCTGTCGAACTGGTGGAGTATTTGGAGTCCAGACGGAGACCCCGATCCACGAGCCAGTCCATCGTGCCGCTGTTGACGGGCGCTGCTGGCGAGGACGTGGAGTCAGATGCCACCGGCTCTGCTAAGGGGGAAGGTGGTGGGCAAGCCACCGAGAGAGCGCTGGCCGGAGTGCCCTGCCCCTCGGGCCACCCCAGCCTCTGTGCCGCCCCTGGAGTCCCAGATGGTCTAAACGCAGCGAGGAAAGCCAAGGAGCATGCAAGTCAGGAGATCAGGCTCCCCAAACAGTTTGACCTGCCCCTCGCCGTGATGCCCTCAGCGGGGACTGACAGACGAGCTCGGCCTGAGGGCCAGAAGACCACGAACTGCGAGGGAAGCGGCCTGGCAGGGAGCTGCGGCAGGGCACCCTCCCCAGCCAAGGAGCCTCTGGGCACCGCGGCATTATCTAGAAACAGCGCAGACAAGCGCCAGAATACCTTAGCCAGGATGAGGGCCAGTGTGGAGGCCAGAGACCCTGAGACAGACAGATTCCCACAGGGGACCCTCACCCTTCTGAGATCTGTGTTTTGGAAGAAGGAGACCAAGCATGACAAGGCGGAGGTGGCCCTCCGGGCGTCCCCAGGGTCCCTGGTGAGCGGCAGGCTGAGCCCAGCTATGGATGAGCACGCCCGAGGCTCCTCTCCTTCCTTCCAGATCCGAGAGAGCCTGGCCAGGGCCCCCGCCAACCTCCAGGAGAGGGACGTCTGGTCAGCCCCCAGCTCTCTCCGCCTCCCTCGCAAAGCCGGCAGGCCCACGAGGGCCAGTGCCCTGGGCCCGCCACAGAGGACGGTTCCCGGGGACCACACTCCTTTTGGCACTTTGCAGAAGGTGAAATACCACACTCTTTCCTTAAGCCGGAAGAAAACGTTACCCGAGTCCAGTTTCTGATGGTGTGTGTTCAAGTCCCGCACGAGGCTGGTGATCCTCGAGATGGGGCAGCCGGAAGAAGCTTGTGTTGTGTCGAGAGTGGGCTTTCTAGAAGCCAGTTGTCTTGTGACCCTGAAAATAAAAAAAAAAAAAATTTTGTTTTTGGTCCCCACCTCTAGATCTTCAACACAGCATGTCGGAATACCTTCGTGTACCTTTGGGTGCTTTTATACGTGTTGGCCACAAGATGGTGCTGTTGAGTCAACATTACCCTTTCAGGGCAAGAACGGATTTATTTCCCTAAATTCCTCAGCCTGAGTACCTACACTCGAGAGAGATTCGGATGCGGCCCAGCCTGACAGCATATAACTCTGCAGGGAAGCCTCGGAAATAAGAGTCTTCGACATCAAATCAGTTCTTGCCATTGCTTACCTTTCTCAAATCTCTAATGCTTCTCTGGGATAAAGCCTTCAAGATGCCAAAAAAACATGGTAGTGACCTTCAAGTAGGATTCTAGGAGAGATGGAACAGAAATGATTGAGAGTGTAGGAAGATATTTAATATATAGCAAAATAATTATGTTACTGTTTTTCAAGGTATTTAAAAAAAGAGAACTATTTTGATACTTAGGCATAGAGGAAATTCTTTTTAAAAAAAAATTAAGTCTGAGATCTATGTACAATTTTAATAAAAGCCCATTGGTGAACCATGCAAATGGCTGTCTGAGTTATTCACGTTTAATGACCGATCTTTTTTTTTTTTCCGAAAGATTTTATTTTTAAGTCCTCTCTGCACCCAGCGTGAGACTCGAACTCACAACCCTGAGATCAACAGTTTGCCTGGGCCAGCCAGGCACCCCAACCAGTGATCTTGTTCCTTTCCTGCTATGTTGGCTTGGCTCCTTGCTGTCGATATCAAAGTAGTGACTTGAGTTGTTTGACATTTTAAATAAAATGACTGTGCTCTTTTCTAAAGAAACAGGAGTCCCCTCAGGTCTCTGTCTGGAGGGCTCGTACTTACGAGGCCCGAGAGTCTGAATCTGTCCCCACGCCCCGGTGGTCGACTGTCCCGTTTCCTCAAGCTTTATTCGATCCTCGGTAGCTGTTCTGACAAATATCCTGTCACTTCTTACTGGGAAGCTGCCACGCCCAACCCTGGTCTGTACTCGGTCTGTTTTCTAGAAATATTTCCTCTCTGATGGGAACCATTTGTACAAGACATCCGACTCCAAAAATTAAGTTTTCCTTCATACATATTGCGTGACTCATTGGTATGTCTCTGCTACTTTTATTTTTTTCCTTCAGAAGGAAGATGAAGTCCTTTTTTTCCCTAGTGAGAAAGACTACCTTTTTTTTTTAAGATTTTATTTATTTTGGGGGAGAGAGTGTGTGAGCAGGGGGAGGGGCAGAGGGGAGAGAGAATATCAAGCAGACTCTGCTGAGCGTGGAGCCCGACATCGGGCTTGATCCCATGACCCTGAGATCATGACCTGAGCCGAAATCAATAGATACTTTTACCGTCTGAGCCACCCAGGTGCCCTGAGAAAGACTGCTTTGAACCACAGTTCTGAGATAGGAAAAGCTGAGATGATGAAGCAGGAGGACCCAGCCACTTGGCCCCGGAGGGCGATATGGAGGCCAGTAGACCCGTGTGCTCGGATTTCAAAAGACGTCCACGTTCTCAAGTGTGAGTTCACAAATCTCAGGCAACATGCAACACACGTGCCCTCTTGGGCTATGGGAGTTTAAGCATTCTGCTGCTATTTCCGGTTCTTTCTCCTGTGTTGGTGCTCATTTGTCGTCTTTGGCTCCCATGCCCTTCTAAGCTCAGCCTCCCTTCCTTGGTCCTCTAAGGGATTGGGTGGTGACTCCGATGTTTACCCCCTTGGCTTCTCCCCTAGAAGGTCTCAACTTTGGGGATACCCTTGGATACCATGAGCAGGTCCCAAGTGTTAGTGGTGGGGTCCATAATGCACCACGGGCTGGAGCATCTTCCCTGGGCGCCAGACTTGGAGGTTTAGTAAGAGGCAATGACCCATGGACCCTGGTGGCTATATCTGCCCTCCCAGGTATTCCTCGGGGATGCCCGAGGTCCCTTGGGCTTACCAAAGCCAACAGATCTGGCTTTCTATAGCTGAATTCTGGAATGTCCTCCCTACCTATGGCTATATGTTACGATGCCGTAGATCAAAGTTCATCTTCGTGGCCCTTTGTGGTCCCCAAATACCTCCAAAGTGACACCCGCATCACTTGGTATGACGTCACAATGAGGTCACAATAGAGCCTTGGGGGCTGTTGTCCCGAAGGTTTCTGTGGTCACACATTTCCTGCAAAGAAAGGCCTCCCGATTGGATGCAGACATATAGGCTGTGGTCCAGGACCAAGACAGAGGCTCGGTGTCTTCACAGGATGGAGGATGGAACTCAAGGGTAATTCTACTCAGACCAGGGCACTATGGTTGGGGATTCTCCCTTAGAGAACACAAGACTTTGGGAGGATGGAAGGACCGGACCTGAGTCACTTAGGTGGTCTGAGCAGCCACTCGAGAGCCCCAGGCGGACACTGGACCAGATCCTCCCTCCCTCACCTTGGCCCTGAGTCTTAACTTACTGCCTCGCACAGACCCTGAGAGACCAGACTCTGGAGCCGGAGTGCCTGGTGTTCAAAGCCCCCGTCTAGCTGTTTGAATTTGGGAAGTTACTTTAACTCCGCTGTGCCTCGTGTTCCTTATCTGTGAAGTGGGGATGATAATAATAGGACCGATCCATCGGGTGGTTGAGAGTACGAAAGGAGCTAGTTAGCAAACATTTGTTAATCCCTGTTACCAGGAGTCTGAGCTGCTGGCAGACAATTCAAGTCAGGCATGCTCTGAGAACCAAAGGTCCTCCCAGTCCTCGGAACAAGTCGGTTTACAATATCGGAGGGAGTCAGAGGGTAGATCCCAAGAGGGCTAGTGAGAGGCATTCATAGGAAGCCGGGTAAATACTTTCGTTGACATATAATTGATTCAGGAGGTTTAAAAGCCTTCTGTTCCACTGCCTTAGAAGTGGACTAAAGTTGACTCCGTTTTTAGAGATCCTGTAACTTCGTCTGTCTGCCGTTCCAGCCCATTTAGGGGCTGTATTTATTTTTGTTCCTGGCCGAACCCAAGCAGCTCCTACCCAGAGAATGTTCTGAACTGAAATGTTGACAAATCAACTGACAAATCTGTAAGAAATACCAAGAGTCATGCTCATGAAATCACTTTCACGTTACCCCAAATCCTAGTTTCTTTCAGGTGGGTTCGACCCTAAGTGGGGGGCTGGCAGGGGGGCACAAGTCCCGGCCAGGGGGTACTATTCAAGCAAAGGACTTCCGGACATAGCCCATTTCTTGTCATTCTAGCCACATCCCAGAATTCCCTCCAACAGGCTGGATTTGAATGGATTGGCTGCAGGTGCATGGGGCATCCCAGTGCCTAGGGCTGTCTCACATGCCCTTTTGTCAGACCTAGGCCACAAGCCAGGGGCTGCAGCCAGCTCCAGCCAAGCTACATGGACTGAAAATGTCCACCCTCCAGGAGGAACACACCGGTGCTCTTTGCATAGGCTAGGAATCCGGGAAGACAGAGCAGGTCACGCCCACAGTTGTGGGCACCCGGAATGTTTTTCTCTTACTCCGTTTACTTTCCACCTGAGCTGACATCTCTGCTTCTTCTCCCATTCTACCTTTTTCTTATTCCCTTCTTCCCATTTCTTTGCTCATTGGTCTAGGACCCTCCAATTCAGTCCGTCCAGCAGATGAAGAGCCCCCATTAGTGTCTAAATCAGGGGTGGGGGGGGAATATCAAATTTAAAGAACACTCCACTTGTCAAGAAAGTGGTCTGACCCATGTGTCAGGTAGTGATGCTTTCTTTTTTCCTTCCCTAGGATGGTGAGTACAAATAGAGTCATGCAAGTGAACAACGGCCTTTTTGTAGAGGTTCCAAGTTCAAATTCAGGGTTCGCTGTTAATTATGTGGTCTCACAGCATGTACATTGATGTCTTGGAGCCTTGGTCTGTTCATCCGTGTAACGGGAACTCTGCAGTGGCATGCTGGGGTAGGCTGGCACCAGCTCCTGGGAACCCACTGTTAAATATTCCAGGCATCTGTATGTCGAAATCAGCCATGGTGCAATTATTTACAGGAGAGAGATCAGCAAATGCTACAAATCAGGCCTTCTTTTTTTTTCTTTCCTCCCCTGGAGTACCAGTCTGCCAGGACACCACCGAAATTATGATACCATCACTTGTTACTTCATAGGATCATTTAGGAAAACGGATCTGAAAGCTGGAAAGTGAGTGTTGACCAAGCGGTTAGCAGTCTGTGCTTTGGAACCAACCAAGTGTGGTCTCGAACTCTGCCACTTCCCGGTTGGTGACCTTGGGCCACTCACTTCATCGGTCTGAGTCAGAGTTTCATCACGTGAGGTGACAATAATAATACACCCAGCTTGCGGTGTTGATGTGAGAACTGAATGTGTTAACAGTGGGCGCTCGTAACACTGAACAAGAAACAGTTGCTATGCTTTGCAAGGGATCAAGCACCATTCACTGAGAAAAGATTATTAAGAGGAGCAGGAACCTTCTCTGATTTTCGTAGAGGGTTTCATAGACCGTCAGAACTGATCACCTACTTGCACATCAGCTGGTGATGCTTTTTGGACACATTCCAACGTGGTTGGTGCCTCTAGCAAGGCTAGCAAGCCCGCTCTTAGGCAGATCTCTCTGTCTTGGTACCATATTCCTCTGTGTCAGAGACTGGAAATCTGCAGGGTTGGGACAGCCTACGGTCCTTCATGCTCTGGCTCTGGGTGTGGAGAGTTATATGGCTTTGGAGGAGAGGGAGGACCCCCTATTTCCCAGCCTCTCTTATAAGGCTCATTCCCAAAAGGAAGACATACAGATTTGAGTAGGTTGGATTCTAAGACACATATTTATTAGAGAGTATGTTATAGTCTTTCAGAAATCCCCCTGGATCTGTTCTTTCTCTAGCTTCCAGCCTCCGTGGGCATAACTTGATGGCTGGCAGCTCTAGCTATCTGATTATTAGCTTCAGGAGGTAAACCACGACGACCATCCCACCAAGGAACATTTACTCCTGCATTCCTGGGGCTCACTGATTCTTCTTCTTCTTCTTTTTTTTAAATTTTATTATGTTATATTAGTCACCATATAATACATCATTAGTTTTTGATGTGGTGACCCACGATCCATTGTTTTTGTTTTTGTTTTTTTAAGATTTTATTTATTTGACAGAGAGCATAAGCAGGGGGAGTGGGAGAGGGAGAAGCAGGTCTCCCACAGAGCAGGGAGCCTGATGTGGGGCTCGATCCCAGGACCCTGGAACCATGACCTGAGGCGTCCCCCCTCTGCCTTCTTCTTTTAATTTTTTTTTAAAAAATCATATAAAAGCATACAATAATTATTGTTCTTGCCACTTCCTTTTTTATTTGAACTTCACTTTATTTATTAAATTTACTGAGATATAATTGACCTAGACCATTGCCTAAGTTTAAATTGTACAGGGGCGCCTGGGTGGCTCAGTCATTAAGCATCTGCCTTCGGCTCAGGTCATGATTCCAGGGTCCTGGGATCGAGCCCCACATCGGGCTCCCTGCTCCGCGGGAAGCCTGCTTCTCCTCCCACTCCCCCTGCTTGTGTTCCCTCTCTCGCTGTCTCTCTCTCTGTCAAATAAATAAATAAAATCTTTAAAAATAAAAAAATAAAATAAATAAATTGTACAACATGCTGATTTGATACATTTATACAATTGCAATATTATTGCCATCCTAGTGTTAACCAGCACCTCCTGGGCATCACGTGATTATTGGTAATTATTTCTCTTTCTGTGGTGGCAAGAGTTAAGATCTAGACTCTTAACAACTTTGAAGTATCGCCATCTATAACCACCATGGCTGTGCATTAGATCTCCCGGACTTAATTATTTGTTAGTTGCAAGTTTGTGCTCTTACGCTTGCTTTCTCTTTTCATTTAAGTTTTTGGAGCTTTTTCCCAGATCTCTAACTTCAGATTTGCCCCATTCTTTTTGAATGCTGCTTACAACTTGCTAATGCAAATGTGTCACAAATTTAACAAAGGGGCATTCGCATTGTTTCTCCATTTCTGCTATTAAAAGCAATGATGCTCTTGAGACGCCTGGGTGGCTCAGTCGGTTAAGCATCCGACTCTTGATTTCTGCTTGGGTCATGATCTCAGGGTGGTGATCTCGGGGTTGTGAGATTGAGCCCCATGTCCGACTCTGCGCTGGGCGCAGAGTCTGCTTAAGACTCTCTCTCCCTCTGCCCCTTTCCCCACATCCCCCCTCCTTAAAAAATTAAATAACTCAATAAATAATAAAAGCAATAATGCTCTAGAAAGAAATGATGCCCTGAATATCCTTATCTGACATCTTGTAGGAGAAAAACTTCTGGTTGTACTGATTTATGTTCTGATGTGAAGGAACTTGCATACTGAAAGACATTTTTAATGGAGAGAAAGATGAGTTAGTGGCAGAATAGAGAACTTCTTAGGGATGTGGCCTTTCCTTACGTGGTGACTATTGAAATGTGTGATTGGCTTTTCAGTTTTCCCTAATTCTTGCCATTAGTGAATCACTCAAGCTGGGTATCAGTGATGAGCTTTTCGGAATGGCACGCACCTGCTTGGGGTGACTGTCCAATTCCCCCCAGCGCTGTCCCATCAGACCACTGCACCCATGGCAAACTTGCGAAGGTGACCCCACATCTTCATCTTCTTTCAGGAGCTGAGGACAATGACACCTCAAATAGAAGCATCCACACCAGCCTGGAGGAAGGTCTCAGACCCTCAAGTGCAGCCAAAACACAGTAAGGTGCCTCCCGGAGAAGGTTTGACAAAACAAACAAGGTCCTTCGAGATTCTTCTGAAGATAAAGGCAGCTCAGAGGAAGGCATAGTTTGGTAAAGGGAAGAGGCTCACGATGTGGGGAAAAAGGGACAGGCTTAGAGACAGCACTGAGGAGACTAAGAACAATTCAGGAGAGCTTCAACTGGAGATGTGGCAAGTCTGAGTTTAGAACCAGTCACCTCATCTCCCTGGTCTCACTGTGATTATATGCAAAATGCAGAAGGAGGTCCTTGCAACAGGAAGAGTCCTTCTAACTCTGATAGTTCTTTGATTGCACTGGAAAGTGGTTCTGGAGCCGAACTTTTTGGAGTCAGTGACCAGATCTGTAATTTACTAGATTTGCAGTTTGGGCACATTCCTCCTCTGTAGATCGAGGGTGATGGCAGAGACTACCCCACGGGGTTATCGTAAGGATCATACTTATTTGCAAGAGTCACGATCGTGCCTAGCACATAAAAATGCTCAATTGGTGTTTGTTTTTATTATGCCTCTTACCTTCTCATCGAGGGGAGCGTAATAAATACCAAGGGAAGATTTAGAAAGCGTGCAGGACGAAGGAAAGTAGTTCAGCTGGGAACATGTCATTAGTGGACAAGGTTCAGTTGTGGTGAGGAGGACATAGGACGTTCTTAATTCTCTCTTGAAATCGAGGGAGCCCTTCTCTTCAGCTGCCCACCAGGACCCTGGGTCTCCAGGAAGGAGGAAAGGAGACCACTCCTCAACTTGCTGTCTGTGTGCCCAGCATTTTCTGCTGGGTCCCAGAGTGACAGAACGGTGGGACCATTTTCTTTCCATGCCTTTCCTCGGTCCCCGACCTTGTTGGAGCGCAACCAGGAGACAGAAACCACAGGGGAATTTGGACAAGTTTAATATAGAGAAATATACTCTGTTAACTATAGCACGATTGCTGTGTTGAGGAACTGGCTTGTAAGAAGTAGAGAACAGGAGTCCCAGTTAGAAGGAGCAGCCTCCGCCGGTAGGATGGAGATAGAAATTCAAGGGAGAGCCCCCACCTCCCTAGGGCTGAGCTGCTCGTCTGAGCTGCAGGGCAGGTGTGGCCCGGTGAACAGTAGAGGTGGTGTGTGGTTTTGCACAGGCAAAATTTGCAGGGAATTTGCCCTCGAGGGTGTGCGGGAAAGCTGTTCTCAGGAGGTGCCCCTCCGGAGGGGTTGCTGAGGAGGGCACCCGCTATTGGGAGCTGCTAGCTACCATGCATACCCCGCACTGGGAAGTCATCCGTGTCCCACGGGAGCCTGCCGAGAGAAGCACCCAGAGCTAGGATGAGAAACCCCCTGTTTTCTGCAACACCTCTCCGATGTCCTTTACTGACAAAGCTTAGCGTCATACCAGCTAGAAAAGGAGAGATATTTAGAGGGTCCAGATGTGTGTTCACAGAGCAGATAATGAAGCATGCATTAGAAGGCAATATATTGATAACTGGTACCAGATGTGTTTTTCCCAGTCCCACCCTCTGGATGAGCAGGGAACCTGTTATGGGTCCTACCTTTATGCAGGGGTTCCTCTCCTAACCCCACAAAGGTGTAAGAAGACCCCTACGGGCATGAACTCCAAGCTCTGTGCGGTTCCAGTCCTCTGAGCTGTTCAGTTCCGGCTCTAGTCTGGTTTTCAATTTCATTTCCATT
The DNA here is from genome assembly GCF_964656455.1 of Halichoerus grypus. NCBI lineage: Eukaryota > Metazoa > Chordata > Mammalia > Carnivora > Phocidae > Halichoerus > Halichoerus grypus. Next base: position 153,790,094 of record NC_135713.1, read on the forward strand.
ACTGGCACCTACAGAGATCCCTTTCTTAATTGTGAACATTGTAACACCTTACAACAGTTCACTGTTTTATGTCTGGAATCAGAAGGTGAAATTCTTTATCGTGAGTCCAGTCTGCCGTGTGGACTGGAGTTGACCCAAAAGTAATAGGCACCCACAGAGAAATATTTCACACACCCACAGAGACGGGGGTAGGATACTTGACACGTTAATTTGCAAATCCATGATGTGGTTTTATAAATACAATCTTAGATAGGATCCTCTCTTAGCAATGTCTTCCAGGTAAATTGATAGTCGGAAGGGGCCTCGTACTATTTGATCATCATAAAAGAACAATAAACACCATTAGAAACAAATGAGAGGGCACCTGGGTGGCTCAGTTGGTTGAACGTCTGCCTTCAGCTCAGGTCATGAACCCGGGGTCCTGGGATCGAGCCCCGCATCGGGCTCCCTGCTCAGCGAGCTGTGTGTCCATCTCACCTGACTGAGCAGCTTAACCTAGTCTAGCTCCTTAAGCAACAGAAGAGGACCAGAAAGTAAAAGCCTGGATACCCCAGCCCAGGATGGTAGGAGCAGTCCCCTTGAAACTGTCTGCTCAGGACAGTCTCCTCCTGGACACTCTGGAAACTTCTTTGAGTCAATCCCAGGTGGCCAGGGATGGGCCTCCCCCTTTTACCCTGCAGAGGCCAGCTGCCCGACAGGCTGAATTTTCTCCGCAAGCCCACAGCTATGAGTCCCTCTTTATTTTACAGGACAGGAGGGCGACGCTTCGGTAGACTCGAGTGCTGGAGAACACTCAGGACCGAGCTCCCTGCCGCCTTGGCTGGGAATGTGAGGAAGCACAGAGGCTGAGCGCATCTGTGGGCTACTTGGAAAAATCCAGAAGCATGTTAAGGGCAATGAAAACCTGCTGGTGCTCAGCCTTAAAGTAGGGTCTTGGAAAGACCATGTCTTGGCACATGGTCTGTAGGGGAGAGAGTCTCCCCATGATGGAGGGAGCTGAGAACAGTGCTTTCATAACTAAATGGGGGCAAAGGATGAAGCCATTGGGGAAGCATCTTCAGTATTTGATTTTTTCCCTTTGTGTACACATTCAGTTTTATTGTAACAAAGCAACTTCTACACTTTTAACATTTAAAACTGAGCATCATCTTTCCTTTCCAGTGAAACAAAAAGAAAATTTAAAAAATGAATAGGATCAAAATGACAGTAGAGAATGTCAATTCCAAGTAAGATCCTACAGGTTCTGCTATTTCTCCCATCTAATGGCAGGGCTCAAGTCATCATTAGGAGAGAGTTTTATTTTATTTATTTATTTTTTTTTTTAAAGATTTTATTTATTTATCTGAGAGAGAGAATGGGAGACAGAGAGCATGAGAGGGGGAGGATCAGAGGGAGAAGCAGACTCCCCGCCGAGCAGGGAGCCCGATGTGGGACTCGATCCCGGGACTCCAGGATCATGACCGGAGCTGAAGGCAGTTGCTTAACCAACTGAGCCACCCAGGCGCCCCGAGAGTTTTATTTTAAAAGTGTCATCTTAAACTGCAAGGGTGTCCGTTAAACATCACGATTAGACATACGCCAAAGGAGAAGCCATGTTGTCAAAATGCCCACTTAGCCCACGCAAACATTCAGTATTTTATTTTATTATTTTTTTAAAGATTTATTTATTTTAGAGAGACAGAGAGAGCGAGTGGGGGGAGGGGCAGAGAGAGAGGGGGAGAGAATCTTCAAGCTGAGCATGGAGCCCGATGGGGCTCCATCCCACAACCCATGAGATCACGACCTGAACTGAAACCAAGAGTCCAATGCTCAACCAACTGAGCCACCCAGGCGCCCCGCATCTCCAGTGTTTTAAATGTATATTTGCAAATTGGAAAAAGAGGCTAGCAAGCTGGGAAAGAGAAACTGATTCCCAGCTGGGGAGATTGCGCCATAAACACCTGCATTGGGTTTTCGTGAAATCTAATTAGATTCGTTTAACCTGAATTTCACAGAGAGGCAAGCGGAGGACTTTCACGTTTACTTAAACGTGTCAAAAGGTTGAAAAACCTGATTTAGGGGCTGAAGATTCTCCCGCCTTCTCATCCCATCACGGGCGTGAGGAGGTCCTTGAACCCAGGATGGCAGCCCCCACCTTGGGAGGTGCAGGGAGCCGTCAGCCGTCTCCGGGGCCTGTTAAACTGTGCATGTTGCAGTCTAGGGACCAAAAGGCCTTTCAACCATGTGTAATTTTTTTTCTCCTGCGACAGGGCCCAGGACGTCGGAGGATGGGGGGCAGAGGGAAGCCATCGCTTGGTGGCCGTGTCACCAACAACGCGGATTCCCGGGGTCACCCAGGCGAGGAAGTCGTCCTCAGTGAGGCAGAGGGCTGCTCCAGCAGGTGCAGAGCCTGTGGCCATCCCTCCTCCTGGCCTCACAGATGCTGGCCTCTGTGCTGGGCCCCAGGGGGCCAGAGGGAAAGGTAAGGGCCGCTCCTTGCCCTGTGGCCGCCCCCTCCAAGCCCCAGTTATGGAGCAGGGATACATAGTGGAGGCCGTGTGCTCTGCGGAATGGTAGCTCCCAAAGATGCCCACGTCCTAATCCCTGGAACCTGAGACCATTACCTTATGTGGCGAAACGGAGTTTGCAGGAAAAAAAAATGTGAATAAGTTAAGGACAGTGAGGTGGGGTGATCACCTAGATGATGTGCGTGGCCCCATCGCAAGCCCAGCATCCTCATGAGACACAGGCAGGAAGGTCCGAGTCAGAGACAGAAGACAGTGAGGACGGTAACAGGGTTTGGAGAGGCAGACTTTCTGGGGCGACGAGCAGCTAGTCCACAACACGGAACCGAAGTCGACTTTCCAAATAGTTGTTTTGTGAACGAAGGGCATTGTTGTTTCTGATTTTCAGATCTTTGAATCAGGTGAGTCGAAATCTATCTCAATGTATCTATATAGAGCTAGAGTATTTGTATATGGTGGTATAGCTAATAGATAGATTTCTTTTTTACAACCTACACACAAGCTTCAGGGACCCCATATTTTGAACAGTCCTGAATGCCACGATGAGGTATTTAGGTTTGATTTTAAAAAGAATCAGGATTGGGGCATCTGGGTGGCTCAGTCAATTAAACATCTGCCTTCAGCTCAGGTCATGATCTCGGGGTCCTGGGATCGAGCCCTGCGTTGGGCTTCCTGCTCAGTGGGGAGTCTGCTTCTCCTTCTCCCTCTGTACTCTCTCTCTCTCTCAAGTAAATAAATAAAATCTTAAAAAAAAAAAAAAACAAAGAATCAGGGACTTTGGAAAATTTTGAATACAAGTGTGACATGGAAAAAGTCATTTAGGAAAAATACTCAGGACCCATGAAGAGATTGCATTCACCACAAAAATACCACCCTAAGCGAATAGCCCTAATCCAGTTAGCACAGTGTAACTTTGGTGATCTTTTCTTTTCCAGAAAGCGAACACAGCACAAGGACCCGGGCAGAATCTGGGTGAGATGTGGGGCATTGGTGCGGGTGGCAAGGGACCTAAAGCACATTTTTTTCTTTTGAAATGAAAGTAGTATACTTATGGAAAGTCAAGAACTACAGAAAAGTATAAATATGGGTCAAGGGAATCAATGAATTGTTCACTTTTTGGTATGAAATCCAGTTTCTAGGGCTATTTTCCTCATGATCGATCAATTCCCTCAAAGGAATTCTTTCAACATTTATGGCTGGTTAACCACAAAGCTATTTTTTTTTTTAAAGATTTTATTTATTTATTTGACAGAGAGAGACTGCGAGAGAGGGAACACAAGCAGGGGGAGTGGGAGAGGGAGAAGCAGGCTTCCCGCTGAGCAGGGAGCCCGATGCGGGGCTCAATCCCAGGACTCTGGGACCATGACCTGAGCCGAAGGCAGACGCTTAACGACTGAGCCACCCAGGCGCCCCAACCACAAAGCTATTTTAAAAATTTCTTTATTAGGGGGGTGGCTGGATGGCTCAGTCGGTGGATCGTGTGTCTCTCGATCTCAGGGTCATGCGTTCGAGCCCCAGGTTGGGTGTAGAGACTACTTAAAAAATAAAATCTTTTTTAAAAAAATTTCTTCATTACAGACTAATAGATCTCTTGATGAATTAATAAATGTTTATTGCCCGTCATATGCAAGGTACTGGGATAGCTGTCATCCACACAATGTGATTCCTCAACTACAATTCTACGGCGTTATCTATATTATACTATTATTTTATCATATTTTGAGTTGTTTTGCTTTAAAATGACATAGTATATTTACAAAATGTTGTACGGTATCTAAGTGAATCCCTTCTTCCTGGCCCTACGTGAATCCTCTTGCCCTCCCCAGAAGTGACTCTTGTCACCTGTTTGGAATTTTTCCTTCCGCATTTTGTTGTGCATTGCTTTTCCAGGAAGAAGCATGTCATTTTGGTTTGTATGTGTGTTCACACATACATTTGCCTTTCTGCAACTTGCTTCTATAACTGAACGGTAGGGCTCGGGGATGTTTCCATATTGGTGTGTAAGGTCGCAATTCCTTCCTTTCAGCTCATGCTCTGTGAGCTATAGGGTGCAGGTACCAATGGTTTTTAACCCCTATTGATGGACATTTCATTTTATCCCCAGGGGTTTTGGTTTGTTTGCAGGAACAAACATGATTAGGTTCTTTAATGCGGGTCTTTTTTCCCCATCCTTCCATATTTCTTCATCTAGGTCTTATGTGTGTCTTTTATTTATTTGCAAATATTTTATAGTTTTTATTGCTATGGCAATGCATCTTTTTTTCTATTATACTTTTAATTAATGGCTTTGATACTAGTTTTTTTTAAGTGGATCTTGTATTTGGTCAGTTTGTTGACTATCATTTTTCTTTAGTTTTTTCTCTTATTAATGTCAATTTGTCTCTCCCAGGATAATATTCCTACTTCTTCTTAATTTTCTTATTTTACTGCACCAGTTAGGACGAGCAGTACATTGCTTACCTGCTGGCATTTAGGTCAAGTTTATGACTTTAACCTTTCAACCTTTTAGGTATAACATTTATTGTAAATATCCTTCCTTGATGGTCCTTTAAGAAGTTAAGGGATCTTTTGATAATATTTCCTTAGATTAGGAATAAGTTTTAATTTTTCAACACTTTTTCATAGTGAAATTATCATGGCTAGTTTATTTTTTGTTTTTTGGCCAATGTATAATGTGTGCTTCAAAAACGCATATTCTTTTTTTAAAAAAGATTTATTTATTTATTTTGGTGGGGGGAGGGGCAGAGGGAGAGAGAGAGTCTCAAGCAGACTCCCTGCTAAGTGCAGAGCCCGATGTGGGGCTCAGTCTCACAACCCTGGGATCATGACCTGAGCCGAAGGCAGACGCTTCACCGACTGAGCCACCCTGGTGCCCGACATTTTGACCTTATTTGGCAGCCAATGGGGAGCCCCTCATTCAAATATTTCCTGCAAATTTCTACCTTTCCAGAATTACCAGGCAGAAGGGAAGGACCAATGATAAGGACAGGAAGTTCAAGGAAAGGATCCGAGGCAAAAAGCTGACTGATGTGGCTCAGGATACAAATCATTCCATCAAAGGAGTGGACAAGAAGCAGAAACCAGGGGCTGCCCGAGAGCGCAAGAGGCGGAGACTCTGGTTTCAGAGGGTGACGCCCAGAAGTGGGCATCCAGGGCAAGCTCCTGACCCTCACCGAAGAAGAGGGTGTCTGCCTGCGGGTATTAGTATGGACACAGTGACTGTCACCCACAGTGAGTGCCATTTTCCTGCCCTTCCTTCTTTCTCTGATCTATTCCTCACCTCATTTTCTTCTAGTCTCCCTCTTTCTCTTACAGATTTAGACAGAATTACTTTTTCAATGGCTTTTCATCCTGCTATTTTTTCCAGCCCACCCACTTGCCTTTCATCCACTCAACAGATTGATCTCAGCATTTTCTTTTTTCCCTCTTTGGACCTTGTGTTGCTCATCTATGAAATAGCATTGCTTTGTCCTTAGATTCCCTTTCAGTTCTAATATTCTCTGTATCCTGCCAAGCTCCATCTACCTTCCCATCCCCTATGACCATCTTCCAGAATTTAGACAAGCCCCCTTCTGGTCACTTCCCCTGGTCTTGTGAAAGCCTACATATCCGTACCCAATAGGTTTGTATGTGTATCTGGTACATCCAGCCACATACAGTCAGAACATATTGGGATGTTTCCCTAACTTACTCTGGCCTTAGACTCCACACTCCTCGTCGATATGGGGGCTACCTTGTCACAATGCCATGCAAGACCTGTTTATTTGATTTGTATGGATAGGCAGGGTATTATTTGGGGAGGGGAGAAGCTTAGATTCGAAATCAGAGTGGCTAGGCGAGACGCTTTCTGGTTGTGTGACTTTTAACCTCTTTATGTAGGACTAATGTTTGACTTTTCTGCCTCATACAGATGCTATGAGAATCAGATAAGATACTATTGACCCACTTTTTCTAATGGAACGCTTGGTATAAATGGGAGGCACGGTATTGAGCTTAGTAGATTCATAATGAGAGCCATGTTCAAATGCCAAGAGCAGTCGGGGAGCAAAGCCCAGTCAAAGGGCACAGATTTGTTCTGAGATGCAAGAACATCTAAAACCAAACTACTTCTCCCCATCTGCATGACTGTCACTCTGGTCCATATTCCACCAACCCTCTCCTGGACGACTGTCTTAGCTTCCTAATTTGTCTGCCTGTCTGTCTGTTTCCACTCTTGCCTCTTACAACGCCTTCTCCACAGAACATCCAGAGTGAGCTTTTAAACGTGCAATTGACTCACAACTCTCCCTGCGTTAAACCTTCCACTGGGAGGACCCATCATGGATAATCCCCGTCTTGCACCCCGTCCCCTCTTTGGGCTCTGGCCACACTGGTCTTTGCTTCTCTGCCTGCAACAGTCCTTCCCTTCCCAGCTCTGGCTTTTTCTCAGCCTTCAGGAAGTTCTCAAATATCACCCCTCCGAGAAGTCCTCCCCTCCCCTTCTCTAAAGTAGCATCCCCTTTGTTTATTTCCCTAGTAGTATTCTTCGCTATCTGAATATATCTTCACCCCGTGTAATTTCTGTGATAGAGAGGGCTTCTAGTCTCGAAGGCATTGTAGGAGCTGTGAAAATAGCACTGAGTAGATGCTCAGAAATAGCCATTCAATGAATGAGTTAACAAGGCATTCACAGGTTTTCCATTTGGCTGTAGTGTTGGACCAGACTGGTCTTAAATTCCCAGATTTTATCCCTCATTAAAACAACAACAATGCTGGTTCTTAAATGCTGTTTTGAATGTTTCTTAAATGTCACATTCCTTTTTTTTAAATAAAGATTTTTATTTATTTGAGAGAGAGGGTATGAGCGAGAAAGCACAAGCAGGGGGAATGGCATAGGGAGAGGGAGAAGCAGGCTCCCTGCTGAGCAGGGAGCCCAATATGGGACTTGATCCCAAGACCCCGGCAGACGTTCAACCGACTGAGCCACCCAGGCGCCCGTTAAATGTCAAATTTCTATTTTTTTGGCTGAAGCAAGTGAGAATGAGTATCCAGCAAATATTTAGCGTATAGCTGTTGTGAGAAGTCCAAAGCTCTGAAACATCTTCATGATCTACATTCAGAGCCAAATAGAAACATATCATTAAAATTGAGGGATTTCAGGTGAAGGGTGGGCGTACCTGTCCATTATTCTTCAAAATAGTTGTTGCCGAGTGAGAGGCAATGGACTTCATGAATCCTGGTTCAAAACAAATTCCTAATGGATTTATATCTGCTTTTCCTTCTTTGTGAGGAAATCCTGCTGCTTCTCAGGACATTTGATACATTGCTCATGAGTACCCATGAATTCCCTAAGTTCACAAACACACGTGCAGCATCCGAGAAGGATTCCATTTCTTTAGGGCTTGTGCAGTGGAATGCGTCTTACATGGGGATTCTGTTAGAAAGTCAGAGTCAAAATTTGCCCTTGGGATTACTTTATGTCACACGTGGAGGGCAGGGCACCAGTTTTGTGTCCCCATACCATCCTGCAGATGCTTTGACTAGTCCCTCGGACTCTTCTTTAGAAATTTATTCCACTTCTCCTATAGGATGTCTTCACACCCATCACTAATTCTGTGTTTGGCCACCTAAACAATGCCTTCTAGTTCTTTCTCGAATGCTGGAAAACCCTTAAAATAACCTACAATGTATTTCTACAGGCTTTATCAGCATGCATTGGCTATTTCTTCCTTTTATTATTATTATTATTATTATTGCCAAGCCACCAAAATTGATTTCTCATAAATTACATGCACATAAATTCAATGCATGGATGATGTAGCCCCATGGTAGTAGAAACAACAATGGCTTGTTGGTGATTCAAGTTTCCGAAGGTCTTACTGACCCAGGCATACAAAGCCAACACCAGCAAAAATCATGGCTCAGGTCATGATCCCAGGGTCCTGGGATCGAGCCCCGTGTCAGGCTCCCTGCTCAGTGGGGAGCCTGCTTCTCCCTCTCCCTCTGCCCCTCCTGCTTGTGCTCTCTCTCTCTTTCTCAAATAAATAAATAAAATCTTTAAAAAGAATAATCAAGCAGGGCAGGGAGAAAGGTAAAAGCAAAGGTAATGACTAGCTCATTCAACCACCAAAGGGTCCAATTGTTCGCCTGGGAAAAGTACAATTAACACATGATTTCTCCCCTATTTCCAGATTTTCTGGATACTTTGTAGCATATAAACAGTCGTACTCATTACTTTACACTTAGAGGTACTTCACCCGAAAAAAACATCTGGAGACTGAAAAAAAATATTGCAGATGTTATTTTTTTAACCTTTAACAATAAGTTTACCTTGTTTGGGGCATTCTTCTGAATGTCAAGTTCCAGGAGTATTTCCCTCAGGTGGGCAATTTTTTTTTTTTTTTTACAGTCCTCTGACTCAGATTCCTTCTTTTGGAGGGGTGCAGGGAGGACGTGGTTCATTTCCTTCTTCCTTCTTTCTTTTTTTAATCTCTCAGTGGAGAGGCGGTACAGGTTTGACTCAGGGGACAGGAATGGCCTCACCATTACTTGGAGGTAAGAGGGTTCCCCGATGAGGGTGGTGTTACCAGCTCCACCAAGGGGCCCCCAGGGCAAAGGCTCACTTTTCTTCCAGAGGCAACTGGATCTGTTTCCTCTCCCAATACACCTGCTTGGGGAATTGCTCCCTGTCCCAGATCCCACCCTCCCAACACCACACCTTGAAGGAGCTCTTTCCCACGAGCTCAGGGAGGGAGAGCCAGGGGAAGGGGGCTTGCCAAAATCTGGACACATCTTGCCCTTGGGATCCTGAGAGAAAAGGAGTGCCCAGAGCTGACAGGAGCTACCAACCCCAGTGCTGCCTTGTTTCCTTGGAAAACAAGTTCTTTCGGGTCTTTTCTTTTCCTTCTTTAGACTGAAGATACTTCCCGGACCCAAGGGGAAGGTAAGTGGAAACATATGAAGCAGCGGCCATTTCAGCGTCCATGACTCATTGGCCAACAAATAGTGCTTTTACTTGAAGATATGGGATGAGAGGATGAGAAAGAGGCTGGTTCTCTCTCCCTCTCTCTCTCTCCCTCTCTCTCTTCTATGTAGTCTGTAGTCTGTCATCTATCTGCCCATCATGCATCCATCCATCTATCCAGCCATTGGGGAAGACAGAGAGAACAGAGTGTTTTATTTAAACACAAATGCTGTAGAAAGTTCTGTAGGGCAAGAGTAACCCAGTCTTGGAGTTTCTGTTATTTTCAAGATAGGAGAGTGGATTGTTAATTATAATTTTTTAGTTCTTGAGCTTCTAGGCCTGTTCTAAGGAAGCATTTCGTGGTTTTGCTGTGTTTTTCCTTACCTGCGCATGGTGGGCCCTCATGCAACAACCCCACTGTCCTTTGGAGTCAACCAGAGTTCTACAGGCGCCCATATGGAAACACACACGCTCATGCACTTTAACAAGGATAAATGAATTAAATGTACCTTTCATAAAAAACATCAAATAAAGCAAGGGTTGAATGGTGACTGAGCATCTTAACGAGCACCTTGTCTTAGTGGGTTTAGCTGGACGACCCCTGTCAGGTTACTCCTCAGCAGAGTAAGAGTATATGAGCGTCCTATCCTCTGCAGAAGGGCAGCCGTGCATTTATTGGATTGATCTTGTGGCTGATGGCTGAGGCTCAGCGTATGTACTCACCCAGTAACTTACGTAAAGTGATTTTTAGGGGATTGACTACGCCTTTCTCAGGATGTAAGAACCATTCTGAACTAGTTACTTAAGCAAGTTTCACATGATTGGAGGATTATCTGTCACCGACCCATTTATCCATCTCTTTTGTTTTTCATGATTTCCAAATAGGAGATTTTAAAAATACAGTGAAAGTCAAATGCATTACCTGTCTACAACAGAATGAATGATTTTCCCTGACTATCTATGTCCTCATTCCCTGTGAAAATAAGCTCTCCCCTAGACACCCATTGAACTACCTGAGTCTGTCTCCACAACACATGAATATAGTCAGAAAGAAAAAAATGCAAACTTAACCAGTTCCTTATTTTGCACGGGACTGAGTAATTGGGTGCCCTGTGACGTGTGCTGCTTATTCTTCCAATCTTCATCTGCTTGCTTTGGATGCAGCTTTTCAGGGGTGGTCTGGGTTTGCATTCCTGTGCTCTCAGCAGGTGTGATGTTCTTCAAACCAAGCAACAATGATGGTGGGTGTTGGTGAGGTGAAAGTAGGATGCCAGGGCAGAATCTTGGGCCAGATTGAGGATACAAAGACCTCGAGGGTGATGGGACCTATATCAGGGAGCTGGTTAGGGCCATAACTGGGACTAGGGAACAAGAATTAAGTGATCTTCTATAGTCCCCTGTAGCAATAACTCAACAACCCCAACTTCAGGATTTTGGACATCTAGTTCAAGTAGCCTTTTCATGAATGTGTGTGAAAATCTTCCCAAAAGTATGTGGTTATTTATCAATGTAAGATACAAATACCTTGCCCTAGAACAATCTCTGAACTGTATTTGTGGTACAAAGCAACTGTCCAACAAACAATAGGACACAAAATTCTAGCCATGGGAAGTTGGGTTCAAAAGGATTGATTTGGGGGCTCAGCTTGAGCCCCTGTCCTATGGTCATTTGGGAGATTCTTTGACTTTCCAGGGGAGGTCAGAGATGAGGGTGCCAGGAGGGGACACTGAGTAAATAAGGAAGCAGGGTATGTCCTTTTCTTTAACCGAGTCAGACTCGGAAGCAGTGAGTGTAAGTATTGCATCCTTTCTCTTTCCAGAATCAGAAGACTGATCACAGTAATAGCCCCCCATCAGACCTTCCTCAGTCCCCCAGCTGCCTTCACCCTTCGCTCATCTCTGAGGGATACCTGAGGCCATGCTGGGTCTTGCTTCCTGTGATTCCCCATAGAAGGAAGGTGAGCTGCCTTGGCAGAGGGATGGGATATACAAAATTTTCCTATCCAGTGCAGTGCATACTGGAAGAAAGGACTGATTAATGTTGCAGTAACCCTTATTGATTCCATGTTATTCTTAAAATTTCTTTTCTTGTTCAAATCTCTTCTAACCCTTAGTAGCCTACTTGTCAGTCAACCACCTCAAACTCAAAGGAGTTTTAAATGTGTGGTAAGAAGACTACTTGGGCAAATAATGGCTAAATACTGTTTTAATATGATTTTTCTCTAATTCATCTTCAAGAACATGGCGAGGTAGCATGGATAGCGTGTGTCAAAATAACTGTTTCCAAACATTGAAATAATGGAAGAACTAGAAGAAAAAACAGTGATGAGCACCTGGGTAAATCTAACAGAAAAAGCAAAGGAAGAACGATCAGAGGAAAAAGACAATTATTTGATTGTATACAGATTTTAAACTTTCTGTACATCAGAAGCAAGCTAAAAAAACTTGGGGAGATAGCTATAAAGCTCTACCTCTGTCTCTCTATATACATAGACTGACTCAACGTTTAATATATGAAGTGCAGTTTTATAAATAATAGGCAAATAGTAAAATAGGTATGTACACGAACAAAAAGTACATAAAATAAGTGTAATTGGCCAACAATCACAAAAAGTGTTTGAAACAAGACTGACAAAGATAAAAAGCAATCACATGACCTTGGTTATATGGAAGTGCTGAATCACTATATTGTACACCCAAAACAAATAACAAATATGTTAACTAACTGGAATTTAAATAAAACTTTTTAAAAAATAAATGACCTTGGGAAAAGCTAAGAAAAGGCAGAGGATGACCAGAATTTTCAGACATTTACTGCTGGGAGCAAAAATTAATGAAACTTTTCTATAAAATTGTGTGATGTGACAAAAGTCTTTAAAATATTTGTGTCCTAGCATTTATACTTCTAGGAATTGCTCCAGGTTAGAGGTGGCTAATCATTGGGAAAATGTTAATGATATACTTTCAGGTGAACAAGGTGGTTTACAAAATTGTACGTATAATATGATTTCCATTATTATTCAAATGTAAATATTTAAAAAGGCCAGACTGGACAGATTGACTCAAAAATGTTAACAATGGCTCAATTTGGGTAGATAGGTTGGGGCGGGATTTCTAATTTTTTCTTTCTGCTTTCCAACTTTTTGATATTTTTCTACATGGAGCCATCTGTCACTTACATAATTAAAAGTTGGTTTTTTTTTTTTTAAAGTAAGTTTTTGCTGCAAATAGCAAAGGAGCTAAGATTTAGCATATTCACTTAGCAAACCAACCCTAGTGTATCCTTAGGGTGGTGCAGCAGTTCTCGTTCTAGTTGTCATTCTTTTTTCCTTCAGTATAGACCAGCGCTGTCTGTTAGAACTTTCTGCAGAGATGGGAATTTTATATCTATCTGTGCTGTCCAGTATGATATCCACTAGCCACATGTCACTACTGAGCACTTGAAATATGACTGGTATGACTTAAGAACTGAATTTTTAATTTTATTTAATTTTAAAAGCTCCATGTGGCTGGTGGCTACATTCAGAGATGAATGAGACATTTTATTTTATTTTATTTTTTTAAAGATTTTATTTATTTATTCATGAGAGACAGAGAGAGAGAGAGAGGCAGAGGGAGAAGCAGGCTCCCAAGGAGCAGGGAGCCCGATGCGGGACTCGATCCCAGGACCCTGAGATCATGACCTGAGCCGAAGGCAGATGTTTAACCATCTGAGCCACCCAGGTGCCGGAATGAGACATTTTAAAAGCTACTTGGTTATGTGTGTGTGTGTGCGTGTATGTGTGTGTGTGTGTGTGTCCCAAGGATGTCGCAAGAGTGAGCCCTTGTCCACCTGCATTTGTGTCCACACTCTCTCTCGGGGGTCTCCTCCATTTCACTTTCAACCGAGGATTCCCATATCCACAGTCAGATCTAGGTCCCTTGCCTGAGAACTTCATTCTTATTTCTGATTTCATGCTAGACATTTTCACTTGGCTGTCCATAGCACGTCAGACTCAACATGTTTAGCTCACAGGTCTTCCCCTTCCCCGTGGAAAAATAGCCCCTACTCTGTAAATGGTAAATTCAATCTCTTAGACACCTGGGTTGTAAACCTTGGAGCCATCTTTTGCACCCTGTTTCCAACCCCAAAGATGTCCCTTTGTGTCTATCTGTCACTCCCTCCATTTCTACTTTGAAGGCTTTAACTCCTTATGTACAGAATACTCAGCTGCCAATTGGTCTCTCTGCATCTCTGCTCCATCCTGAATCCATGGTATATATGCTTCCTAATATGTCATTAATTCATATTCATTCCATAAACACCATAGAACACCTAGTGTGTTCATGGCACCATGCCAGATGCTGGGAGTGGTACAGAATGGGATGGGATATACCTCTGGCCCGCAAGGCACTTGCAGTCTAGTCTATGATTTGCAACTTGAGCAAAATAAAATTGTCCAGGTACCATAGTAGAAGCCCTCAGATGGGGTGTGGAAGTTCCAAGAAAGAAGAAATTACAGTATTAAAGAAAATCAGTGAAAACACAGGTTTGAAGATTGATAAAATGGATGTAGCAGGAGGGAAGTGGTAGGACCATTGGAAAGGTTTCAAAGAAAGACAAGGAAAGCAGAGGTGGAGCCAGTAAACTGAGAACTTGGTCCCAGATCCCCATGTTGTTGAAGAGCAGGTTCAAGAAGGGGAGGCAGAACTGGAGAGGTGGGAAGTAAGGGACCCCAATGGAGTTCATCATTTGAACAGGTCATTGGTGGGAAACCAACCGTGCATCCCGAGGCAAGAAGACAAAACCAACACATGAAAAATGAATGGAAATATCTTTTTCATGCAGCATGGCTTCTGAACATAAGCCAAGCATCTCCCATGTTTCCCAGCTGAAAAACAGCCACTTCGTCCAATGTCAGGACAAGCTGGCTGTTTTGGGTGTGTTGAACTTCCCGAAAGAAGTCATAGTACACTTAAAATGATCAACATTCTTTTTTATGGGTGACTTGTAGGATTTCTTGAGGGAAAATTTGACAATTCTTTTTTTTTATTTGAACACAAGATTTATTGTAGTTTTACGCCTTTATAGTAAATTTGACAGTTCTTAATGTTTGGAATTTGAACTGGCTTTATAACATAACCTCCCTCTAACATGTGATCCACTGATGACCTAGTGATGGAGGGGAGGAGGGTGGAATTCAGAGTTTGAGATCTTAGAGTCATTTTCAGTAAAGAATAAGATGACGTTGGTATTTACACATCCCAAAATAATGGTGGAGATTTCATATTTACAGTTCCCACTGTCTACTGGTCATTATGTTACTTACCGGGATTTCAGAGATGAATGAGACACTGTGTACTTCAGATAAGGAGTTTTACAGGGGATATGCAGAGGAAGAACTCCTGATTGGGGGTGGGGGTGTATTGTCACTTGTAAGCCAGCATGTGACACTAGAGATGTTTCAGGAGCAGGCTAGCCTAGCTGAAGCAGTAGGTTTGCATAAGATGTTAATTAAATACAAATCTGAAAGAGAGGTCTGTGGGTGCTGGGATGGGCGGTGAGGAGCCACTGAGTTCTTTGGACCAAGGAAGCAACAGAATAAAAGCTGTACTTCAGGAAAATTTCTATCTTATAACCTATTGTCTTTTTCTATTTTAGAAAACCAAGATGCATGAATCACACCCAAATCCAAATGAAAGATTTGAACCAGGTAGGGGGGATTCTTACTGGAAGCATTTGCTGAAAGGACAGAGAATCTAAAGTCATAAAGCCCTGCTTAAAGAGGGGGGGTGGTCTCAGGCATGAAGCAATTTTTGACTTTGATGTTTTCTGACCCGCTGTTGCAAAACTAAGCCATTTCATTTGGGAACTGCTTCATGGGAGCCTGGAATGACCTCAGTCAGGATGTTCTCAAACATAATAGAGCCAGCGCATTAACCTGCCAAGAATTGGTTTATTTAAAAAAACTTGGTGGGTCATTTTGCCTCTGAAGGAGCCCATAGATCATTTATGAAGGAACTAGAAGGATCTGTTGGAAATTCTCTTGGCGGTGATGCTCAGCAGTTCAGGTTAGGATTTTATTGCTTTGAGCTGCAAGCCAAGATGAAATCCATGTAATGCAGGGCATCTGAAATGTAGTTTCCATTAAGATATTAGGATGAGCAGGCAAAGACTTGAAAACAACTCTAATTAACTCAAGAACATAGAAATTGCACCAGAAAACTAGAATCTTTGTTTAAAAATAGTCAGATGGGGGACGCCTGGGTGGCTCAGTTGGTTAAGCGTCTACCTTCGGCTCAGGTCATGATCCCAGGGTCCTGGGATTGAGTCCTGTATCAGGCTCCTTGCTCAGTGGGGAGTCTGCTTCGCCCTCTGCCTGCCACTCCCCCTGCTTGTGCTCTCTCTCTGACAAATAAATAAATAAAATCTTTAAAAAATTAGTCAAATGGGAATTCTAAAAATGAAACATAAATGCAGTATCAGTAGGTGGATTTAAGAGCAGAACGGATGTGGCAGATGACAAGATGAGTAAATGCAACTTCGGGTCAATAGAAAATATCCCTGGAGGGAATATACTGTGAAATGCTCATTTAATGGAATACCTTGCAGCAAAACAAAACAAAACGAAAATACAAACTACTAGACATTTTTTCCAAAGAAGACATCCAGATGGCCAATAGACATGCGAACAGATGCTCAGTATCACTCATCATCAGAGAAATGCAAATCAAAACCACAGTGAGATATCACCTCACACCTGTCAGAATGGCAAAAATCCAAATCACAAGAAACAACAGGTGTTGGTGAGGATGTGGAGAAAAAAGAACTCTTGTGCACTGCTGGTGGGAAAGCACACTGGTGCAGCCACTGTGGAAAGGAGTATGGAGGTTCCTCAAAAAATTAAATACCATAGATCCAGTAATTCCACTACTGGGTATGTACCCAAAGAATATGAAAACAATAATTCAAAAAGATATATATGCACCCCTATGTTTATTGCAGCATTAATTTACAATAGCCAAGATATGGAAGTAGCCCAAGTATCTATCCATAGATGAATGGATAAAGATGTGGTGTATATATACAATGGAATATTATTCAACCATAAAAAGAATGAGATCTTGCCATTTGTGACAACATGGACGGATCTAGAGGGTGTTACGCTAAGTGAAATATGTCAGTCACGGACAAACACCATGTACTTTCACTTATATATGGAATCTAAAAAAACAGAACAAATGAACGAACAAACAAAAAGCAGAAACAGGTGCATAAATACAAGGAATAAACTGGTGGGTGCCCCGAGAGGAGGGAATGCGGGGATAGGCAAGATGGGTGGAGGAGAGTGGGAGGTCCAGGCTTCCAGTTATCGAAGGAGTAAGTCATTGGGATGAAAGGTACAGCATAGGGAAATACAGTCAGTGGCATTGGAATAGCATAATGCGGTGGCGGATGGTCGCTACCCTTCTGGTGAGCATAGCATAATGTATAGAGAGATTGAATCCCTGTGTTGCACACCTGAAACCAATGTAGCCTTGTGTGTTAACTATATTTCAATTTAAAAAATACAAAGTATCGACATATGCAACAAGCGGAATTGACTCATAAAGAAATCGTGTAAGCAAAAGAAGCAAAACACACACACACAAAGTACACTCTATGATTTCATTTTTATGAAACCCAACAGGTAAAAATTGTCTATGGGTGGTAGACATCATTGGCGGTTGCTTCTGGGGGACAGCTATTGACTAGGTAGGAGGAAACACTCTTGGGTGCTAGAAACATTCTGTAACTTGATTTGTGCAGTGATTTTGTGGGTACAGACACGTAAAATTCCACTGAGCTGGACACAGAAGGTCTGTATGCTTTATTGTGTATTAGAAATAGCTAAATTTAAAAAATACCAGAAAAGATATTTCCCCCATATAATCCCTATTTATTCTTTCTCACCTTTCTTATACTGGAAGGAAGGCCTCTTGGTATCTTCAGTTACTTCTACGGATGCTGGAAAGTCCTCCAAGGAGGAAGGGGCTGGAATGCCTTCAGAAAGCTGCAGAGCATGTACCATGGGTCACTGCCCTTGGAGGTAAGAAAAGTCAAGTCATCTTTGGAGAACATCTACTCTGCGGTCTGGAGGAAGAAGGTCAAGACCTTGGCTCCCTGGTGAGTAAACACACCTCTTTAGAAGTACTAGGATGATGGGCACTTCAGGAACCCTAGAAAACTTTGGCAAAAGATAGTCTAGACTTTTTTAAGTCTTTAAAAGTACACGCACGCACATGTACATGACTGTATCTCTTGGGTCTTACGATATGCTGCAGAGGAATTTAAAAGGAATAATTGTGGCGTTATTGGGAATTCACTCTTATATTCTCATGGGAAGAGTCAGGAAGTGTTTAGCCCCTAACTGAAGGGCAGCAGGAGGAGCTGTGGCTGAGGAGGAAGAGGTCCTGGGGACTCTAATGCAGATCACCTCTGCTCACTCCATGTTACTTTGCCAAGTTCTGCTGTTCACTCCTCCAAGTCATTACTTGCCCTCTCCACATTTCCCTCTAGGACAGATCAAACCACCAGAATGGTCCTGTTGGACCAGATGCATGGGTAGCTAGGTTCTGCCTTACTGGCTTTCTGTTTGGATTTGCAGGAACATGTTGAGTCTCTAAGTGGGAAGTACAGATAATCAGGAGGGATTTGGTAGAACTGGTGGGTGAAGAACTGGCTTTGAAGGGAGGCAGGCTGAGACTTTGTGGCTGAGCTGAGAGGAAGAGCCCCCTTTTAGTCACTAGAGACCAGTCCAAGTTTTTAGCCAGATCAAGTTCTTGAATTGCTTTCTTTTATTTTTTTTATTTTTTAAAGATTTTATTTATTTATTTGAGAGAGAGAGAATGAGAGACAGAGAGCATGAGAGGGAGGAGGGTCAGAGGGAGAAGCAGACTCCCTGCCGAGCAGGGAGCCCGATGCGGGACTCGATTCCGGGACTCCAGGATCATGACCTGAGCCGAAGGCAGTTGCTTACCAACTGAGCCACCCAGGCGCCCAAATTGCTTTCTTTTAAAACATTTGTACAAGAAGGCTTAGCTGGCTTGGCATTTTCAGATGATTTACATTGTGGACAGAGAAAGCGGGAGGATATTTATGCATACACTAGGCTATTCATTATGTAAACCCTCAAAATGCATCAGTGTCAAAAATGAGCATGTCCTTATTGAATACACATGACATGAGGTGCACCTGAGCCCTCTCCCCTTCTGTGGGATGGAACCTCTAGAAATGGCCATAATTCCCTCACTTCCTGACAGCCAGGTAATGCCAATCCAGGGCATGGAAATAGAATGAGTCTGAGGCCCCCCTTCTCCTCCAGGGTTTACAGAATCGGGGGGAATCTGGGGCAAAGTTCTTCTCACAAAGAAACCTCAGGTTTAAATAATTCTGTAGATTTGAGAAGGTAGCTTCACATTCTGAATTACTCGTGACTGATCAAAAGAAGGAAATATTCTAATGGATCCACTTTCCTGTTTCCTAGTGAGGAGGCATGTGGAACAAAAGATAAAAAAGTGAGTCAATGTATTTTTTCGTTTGTTTAAATTGAAGACTCTCCATTCAGTTAGGATGGAATTAGATTACAATAGAAACCGTGGTGGGCCTTTATTAGGTAGGGTTGCATAATTAGGCCTGAGAGATAGAGACAGATGGACTCATCAGTACACCTCCCTAACCATCCCATCCACCCATTCATCCATCTATCTACCTACTCATTTACCACCCACCTACCCATTTATCTATTCATCCATCCACTCATTCACCCATCCATCTATCCATCTATCCACCTACCCAACAATCTACCCACCCATCCAACCATCTACCCACCCACCCATCCACTCATCCACCCATCTATCCACCCACCCACCTATCTATCCATCCATCCACTCATCCATCCATCCACCCATCCATCCATTTATCTATTCATCCACCCATCGATTCACTCATTCACCCATCCATCCATCCACCCACCCATCTACCCACCCACCCATCCACTCATCCATCCATCTATCCACCCACCCATCTATCCATCCATCCACTCACCCATCCATCCATCCATCCATCCATCCATCCATCCATCCATCCATCCATTTATCTATTCATCCATTCATCCATTCACCCATCCATCCACCCACCCAACCATCTACCCATCCATCCATCCATCCATCCATTCATCTATCCATCTGTCCATCCAACCACCCACCTATCCATCCATCCATCCATCCATCCATCCATCCATCCATCCATCCACCAATCAACATTTATTGATTATATACTACATGCCAGACACAGTTCTAGGCTTCAGAGATACTCTGCTGATCAGGACAGAAAAAGCCTTTCCTCTCATGAAGCCTACATTTTAGTCAGGAAGACAGACAAAAAACCCCAAGTAAATGCTTCCTTATGTGCTACAAAGAAAATAAGAGTGATGACAAAACAGCTGGAGGATGATTGGTGATTACTCTGGGTTCCAGTTCAAACCCCTTTGACTAGAGACATTCTTCTCTCATAGTTTTCTGAATTCTTCTGCAGTGAACATTTGGGTCCAATTTACGAGATTTTTTTGGGTACATTGCAGTGGTAGGGCAGGATTTATTGTGCTTTCTTGATAGCAAATATGTTTGTATGCAAAGTCTGCCTGAAGAAGCACACAGGAAGGAACCCATCAAGATAAAGAGGCTTGTGGAATTCTGGAACAGGAGACAGACACGGAGTTTACTTTATAGCTCTCTCAGTCTCCTGAGATCATATGTAAATCAGTGATGGTGTATTAAGTTCCTCTCAGCTCAGAAGGGGGGAAGCCAGTCCTTGTGACTCACTGGCATGTTGCTGCTCTGTACAGATGGTTCATTGCTGGAAGGAGGAGAGGCATGTGCTCACACACAACATGGTGAGGTTTGGACCCAGGACCCTGGTGGGTGCCAGGAGGGCAAGGTGAGTAGATTGTGAGCCATGACGGCAAGGCTTCCCCCATCCTTGCCCTCTACTTCTCTCCCCTGTTCACGTCCCCTCTTCCCTCCCTTGTCTTTCATCCTTCAAACTGTTGAAACCAGCCATCCACACCCAACGCTGTGTCAAATTGTCAGTGTCTTCCTCAATGGCCATTTTGATGGCTTCCTATAAATGCCAAACATGATGCTTTCCTTTCTGTCCCGGGCTTGTTCTACTTCTATGACGCTTCACGCTGGCTCATTATTCCTTCTGGAAAGCACTTTTTCTTTGACTTTTGGGACACCACCCTTTCTTAGTTCCCTTCCAATTCTGGGGGGAAACCAGACTGACAATTGGGAAGGGTGTAGCTGGGAAAAGCTTCAGGAAGCAGGTGGACTGGCTCCAGGTGGGCTTAGAGGGATAAGGGGATGAGTTCACGGTGCAGGGAAGAGGGCAGGGCCATGCCTTCACCCCAGCCCCTAGTTCCTTCTCTAAAAGATGCAAGTAACTGAGATATTCTGTTGTTCTCTCTTTGTAGAGATGAGTTTCTAGGAACAGCTCACATCAGGAGGGTAAGTGAGATATCTTTGATCACATCAAAGTCAAGCTCTGTGAACCTTTATGTATAACAATGGTTTTCAACCTGTGGGGTAGAGGTGTGATCTTGCTTCCCTGGGAGCATTCAGCCATCTTTAGAGACATTTTTGGTCGCCACAGCCTGGGAACAGGAGAGCAGTGCCACTAGCGAGTAGAGGCCAAGGATGTTGCTAATCATCCCACAATGCACAGGACAGCCCCCAGCAACAAAGAATTATCTGGCCCTAGATGTCAGTAGTGCCAAGATTGAGAAATGCTGATGTACGCTCTTCTTCATTTATTTCTTAATCTTCTAGGTTTTTTTTTTTTTTAAAGCCACCAGTTGGCATTAGCATTTTCACTACCCAAAGTCTCATTTTAAAGTGGATGAACAGTATATTTTTTTAAAGGTTTGTGAACAACTTAAAAAAAGTGCGGGCTTATTCTCAATACGCATAAAATCACCTATAAACAGCACCACAAATACGCATCTGATCTGTCATCCATAGGTTTTTATATAGTGTGATACACGTATTACTTGCGGCTGTAAGTCCTAGGAATCTGTGAGATCTAAGGGCTTACGAGGTGACTCTACAGCCCGTTCTTCGCTGGTGGGAATGTTTATCAGCACAGAGCTTGAGTAGGGGAGAGGAGAGGACAGCATAGTTCAGTGGTTCTCCAACTTCAGTGGGATCACCTGGAGGACTCATTACAACACAGATCACCAGGCCCTGCCCCCCAGATTCCCATTCAGCAGGTCTGGGGTACAGCCCGAGATTTCGTATCTCCAAGTCCTGGGTGATGCTGTTTTTCTGAGGACCACACTTTGAGAACTACCACCATAGTTTTACTGGGAGAGGTTTAGTTTTTTTCTTGGAAAATGCCCCCCAAAACGACGTTTTTATCTCAGGTCTAAGTACCAAGTTACATAAGGGGCTCTTGGATCCCCTGAGTCCAGCATGCCATGATCCCAGCAGGGGACAGAAGCTGGGCAGTTTTCTTGCTCAACCTCAGAGAGAATGAGGTACCCTGTGTGTGTGTGTGTGTGTGTGGACACGCACGCATGCGCATGCATGCACACACGTGTGTGTATGTCCAGTATACAACCTTTGCTTACCCCAGAATAGTAAATGTGCCATTTGAAGCAAGTGTACATCTTTTGTGGTCTGGTTTTACTCCATTTTGGATCAAGTTCAATGTTCCAGGTCAGTAGACAGATACAAAACAACTCTGATCCAAGGTCCCAATCAGGAACTCATTTAAATTGAAGCACACTCATGAAAATAATTCTTGAGGCTCTTATTTAATTAAAAAAAAATCTTCCTGCCCTCAAAGTAGTGTTATGTCCATTTTAGATCATTATAAAATACAGATAAACAAAAATTTTAAAATTCCCACCACCCCAAAATTGCCATTAATGCCAAAGCTCTGTCTTTCCATGTATGTATGTCTTGTACCCTGCATTTTATGGTTAATGATCTTCACCTTCCCATGGCAATACCTTTCCATCTACTCTAGTATTTGGGCTTTATTCAGATTTCCACAATTGGGTCCCAGTTCCCTTTCCAGAATCCAGGTCCACACTTTGTATCTGGAGTTAGGTCTTCTAAAGCTCCCAATCTAACCTCATCCCTTTTTCTCACCACACTGGCCTGCTGATGAGAACAGGCCAGTTAAACAAAAGATGTCCCCCGTTCTGGATGGTGCTTCCTCAGGGTGTCCCTTGGCTTATTCCTTTATCCCTGGTACCCTATACTGGAATTGGATTTGAGGGTTTAACATCATCAGTCTTCATGTTAAGGATTTCTGTTAGTACACCTCATAGGTGAGGTTTGGTATTCTTACTGTGTCTATCATAAGACACATAATATCTGGTCGACCTGCCTAACTATGTGCTGACATTTACCACTCCATGATGGTGATGACTGACTGATGCTCCATGGTGCATTCCATTTCATCCCTCGCTACGAGGAAGTAATCTGTGGATTTTTATTTTCGTAGTATGAATTTCTTTTTTTTTTTTTTTTAAAGATTTTATTTATTTGACAGAGAGAGACACAGTGAGAGAGGGAACACAAGCAGGGGGAGTGGGAGAGGGAGAAGCAGGCTTCCTGTGGAGCAGGGAGCCTGATGTGGGGCTCGATCCCAGGATGCTGGGACCATGACCTGAGCCGAAGGCAGACGCTTAACGACTGAGCCACCCAGGCGCCCCTCGTAGTATGAATTTCTAATTCCTCCTGAAGTCTTTAAAGTTTTTAAAAATTTTCATTTCTAAACAGCTTTACTGAAGCATAGTTATTATACAATAAACACATACTTAAAATGTACAATTTGATATGCTTTGACATCTATCTCCACGAAACTATCACCACCATCATGATAATAAATGTATTATCACTCCCCAAAGTATCCTCAAATCCCTTTGTAATTTCTCCCTCCCTTGCTCCCTGTACCCCAGCTGCTCCCCTCTGTCCCCAAGCAATCACCCATCTGCTTTCTGTCACTAGGTCACTGCAGATCGACTTGCACTTTCTAAAATTCTATATTAAAAAAAGATCATGCAGTATGCACTTCTAGCTTCTTTCATTCAGCATAATTTTTTGAGATTTATCCATGTTGATGCATGAATCCATAGTTGACTTGTTTTTATGCCTGGGTAGTTTTCCCTTGCATGGGTATGCCATAGTTTGTTTATCCATTCATCCAGTTGGTGGACCTTTGGGTTGTTTCCACTTTTTTGGTTGTTACTAAAACTGCTCTAAATATTTGTGTACAAGTCTTTGGGTGGACATATACTCTCCTTTCTCTTGGAGATGTACATAGGAATGGAATGACCAGGTCAAAAGCGAGGTGCATGTTTCAACTTTTTAAGAAATGGTGGCACTCTTTTCCAAGGTGGTTGTAGCATTTTCCACTTCTACCAGCAGGGAATGAGAGTTCCAGTTGCTCCATATCCTCACCAATCTTAGTATAGTTCAGCCTTTTTAACTGTAGCTATTCTGTTAGGTGTATGGTGATGTCTCACTTTGGTTTTGATTTCCTTGTTGCCTTAGGATGTTAAAAGTCTTCTCACGTGCTTATTTAGCTACCTTCTATCTCTTTGGGTAAAGTGTCTGTTCAAACGTTTCACACATTTTGAATTGGGTTGTTTGTATTTCTGTTGAGTTTTGAGAGATATTTATGTATTTTGGATACAAGTTCTCCCTCAGGTAGGTGATTTACAAATATTTTCTGCTGGTTTGTGTCTTGTCTCTTCAGTCTTTTTTTTTTTTTTTTTTTTTAAGATTTTATTTATTTATTTGACAGAGAGAGACACAGCGAGAGAGGGAACACAAGCGGGGGGGTGTGAGAGGGAGAAGCAGGCTTCCCACTGAGCAGGGAGCCTGATGCGGGGCTTGATCCCAGGACCCTGGGATCGTGACCTGAGCTGAAGGCAGATGCTTAATGACTGAGCCACCCAGGTGCCCCTTGTCTCTTCATTCTGTTAACAGTGAGACCAGGGGCTGGAAGAGGCCTTGAGGTCAGTCTACTCTGAGGCTCTTGTTTTGTAGATGAAGAAACTAGGACCAGAAGTTCAAGTGACTTGCCCAGGACTGCACATTCACTGAGCTCAGATCAGGTCCTTTGTCTCATAGCAGGCTTGCCTCTTTGAGCTTCATCCATGAAATAACTTAACTTAGGTTATTGAGAAGTAAAATATCCAGTCAAACTAGCTATCTGTCATTATGAAGACTCAAAGATGCATTATTAAATTCTGCCAACCTTCCCCAAACTTAAAAAAAAAAAAAAAAAAAACTTTACTGATTGGATTCAAGCTGGTATTCTAAGTAGACAGATCCACTGGCTCAGCTCTCTTTAGAATGTTCGTATGCCTAGAACCATTCACTCACTCTAAATGATATCTTGTGATTATTCTCAGACAGCCAAAAAGAAGAGAGGAAACAAAATTCCTGTTCTGACCCACAGCTTGGTCAGATTCTGCTCAAGGACCCTTGTGGGAGCCAAGAGGGCAGCAGATATTTCTGACCAGTGAGTAGATTTGGGCGGGCGGGTGGGTGGATGGGTGGGAGGAGCTTGTCAAACAGATACTGGGACCTAAGATATCACAGATCTAAAGGACCATAAAATTAGACGGGAATTTGGAATGCATCTTGTCCACTCCAGCCCATTCGCAGCTGTGAAGAGGGCATGATTATTTGCCTTGGCCACAGTCACACACTGACAGATGAAATATGATTCAGCTGAGAGATGACCATGACAGGTGTATATGGAGACTAGGACAATAGGATTGAGGGTCAACCATTCTGAGACTGAATGGAGAAAAGAAGAAAGAAAATATTGAAAGCTTTCAAAAGGAGAATTTATTATCTTGGTCATGGTCTCAACAGTGGCATCAAATAAGGACAGAAATGCTATGGGGCTCAAGCCATTGGTGCTGTCCATTACTGGCTTACTTTATCCATAGCTTGATGGAGGCAAAGACCAATTTTGCAGACATTTTTTCCTTCAACAGTTATGAGCTGACACAATCTCAAGGGTGAAATGTAACATCGATCCATGTATCCAACTTAGTTTTAGGTTTAAAGAGTCAATTCTGTAAGCACAGCTTTGTATAGGCAGAAGCATCCTTGCATCTTCTGGGCTAGTCAAACCACATTTGGACCGTGCTTTGAGCTCCTGGGGCCTTGTGTTAAGAGGAACATTAGCAAATTGTTACCATATTCGAAAGGTGGGTGGTGAGGGGACTGGAAACCATGTTGTATGGGGAAGGGTTGGAGAAGTTGGGGATTTTAAACAAAGCCTGGTGAGGAGAATCATGAGCTGGGACGGTAGTCTACCAGTTATTGAAAGGGTACCAAATGGAAGAGGGATTCAATTTCTTCTGAATTGCCCTTGATGATTAGACTAGAATCAAGGTGAGGAAACAGACCCTGGCTTCCTAAAAGGACACCCTTTCTTTTAGTTTTCACTGACTTGGATGGGCTGCCTCGCCGAGGAGTGGCCTGGGAGGTCATACTGGCTTCCCTGCATTTGTAAGAAGTTAGGGTTTGCAGACCTCAAGGAGCTCTTACCTGTGCCAAGATTCAACACCTCTCCCTTCTTGCTTCTCTTTTCCCTCTTTCTCTTTTCCTTGTGTGTTACCTGTACAGGTACACAGAGTGTGGACAAGACTATGTAAGGCACAGATCTTACTTTCTCTTTGTAGGCACTCTTTGGGGAAAATATTGTTCCATATTGTCACTGATAGACTACTAAGTATATATTATCACTAATATACTACGAATATACCCCTTTACTAAGGGGTGAAGTGAAAGAGAACTCTTCTTTGGCTTACAGATGTTTTCTCACTCTGTCAGTCGGGGTTCTCCAGAGAAACAGAATCAATAAGATGCTTGTATATATATATGAAGAGATTTATTTCAAAGAAATGGCTCACATGAATGGGGAGGGTGACATACTGGAGACTCAGGAAGGAGGCTGGTTCTGGAGAGGGCAGCCTTTTGTTCTATTTGGGCCTTCAACTGCTTAGATGAGGCCCACCCACATTATGGAGGGTGATCTACTCTACTCAGAGTCCATTTAAATGTAAATATCATCCAAAAACACCCTCCCAGAAACACCCAGAATAATGTCCGACCAAATCTCTGGGCACCCTGTGGCCCAGCCAAGTTGACATATAAGATTAGCCATCACCCCTATTTACAGCCTTTTGTGTCTATCCCTGGAATGCTTTTTGGCAAGAGTTTTGTAGAAGCAAGCACCTCCCTTCACTCTTTTCATGTGTTAATCATCAATGTTAATCCCTGCATCAGTCCCCAGGAAGCAAGAACTTCCATTTCCCTAAGTGAAGTATCTAAAATAGTCAAATTCATAGAATCAAAGAGTGGATGGTAGTTGTCAGAAGCTGGGGGAGGGGGAAATGAGGATGTATTAATCAACAGGCATAAAGTCTCATTTAAGCAAGAGGAGTTAGCCCTAGAGATGTGCTGTACAACATTGTCCCTATCTCCAACAATTCTGTATAGTACCCTAAGCATTTGTTAAGAAGGTAGATCTCTGAACAAATTGTGAACTGTTCTTACCATAATTAAAAAAAAAAAAAATTAGCTGAGGAAGTGGAGGTTTGGGGAGGCCAGGTGACTTGCCTGAGATTGCACAATGCTGAAGAGGCCAAGACAGGGTCCAGGTCTTACTGTTTCCGCAGCAGATGCTCTCAACCACCAGGCCATGCAGCCACCCTGCGCAGGTGGACAGAACCTCAGGCTTAGAGCAGAGCTTGGCCCTCTGCTTGGCCTCATGTCATTTCAGACCATGGGAGTTCTCACCATCTTCCCTGTTCTTTGTCTAGGGAGCAGGCAGCTGGAATGAGGTCTCAGAAAAGGGTGAGTGACATTCTAAATATATGACTTGCTACCCTTCCCACTGCTATTCTCTGTCCAGGGAAAAGAGGGAGAAAAGTTTTAAGCAAGGGCATCTGCAAGGGGACCGTAACTTTGTCCAAGATGGCCTTGGGATCATGAGCAGTCATAGAGGAAAACCCTAACTAGCATGCTTCTCCATAAATGACTGAGCAATCGTTTCTTCATTAAAAGAAATACTTTATTTCATTGGTTCTGGGCATGCCTGTTTTCACACTTCACCATCTCTGAAATTGGGGTGTGTCTCACATTGATGGCATCTCAGCATTATGTCATAGCCCACTTGGCAGCTATATATTTTTTTCCTTAAGAATATATTTTTAAAAACCATAGTACTAATGAAATATAGTTGCTATGTCATGTGACAATTGGGTCAGATCACCTGTTGCTTACAATAGTTATTCATCAGCTAGAACTTTGGGTTCACTCTTTAAAATTTAAGAATTATTATGCAGTAAAGTGAACTTTTACAGGGTACATGTATGGTCTATGCATTTTAACCACGCACAGGTTCACGTAATCACCACACATTTAGGATGCAGAACAATCCAAATCACTCCCCCCCCACCACAAAATCTTTCTTGTGTTATCCCTTCATAGTCCTCCTTCTTTCTTCCCAAATGCCCCCCAACCCCTGGCAATCACTGATTTCTTCTCTATAATTGTATCTTTTTGAGAAGGTCCTATAAAGGGATTCATACAATACGCAACCTTTTGAGACTAGCTTTTTTTTCACTTAAAATGCCTTTGCGATGCGTGTAAGCTCCTGCCTACTGCATGTATGAATAGTTGGTTCTTTTTTTTCTGAATAGTGTTTCATTGTATGGATGAGCTACATTGTGAAGTCATTCACCTGTTGAAGAAAGTTGGATTGCTTCCATATTTAAGCAGTTCTAAATAGAGCATCTATGAACATTTATGTACACGTGTCTGTATGAACATATGTTTGTTTCTGGAGGGCAAATCCCTAGGTGTGGGATCATTGGGTCTCATGGTATGTGCATGGTTTAGCTTTTAAGAGATTGCCAAACTGTTTTCCAAAGTGGCTGCACCATTTTGTACTCCCACCAGCAATGTATGAGAATTCTGGTTGCTCTGGGTCCTTGTCAGCACTTAAGGTTGTATATTTAATTTTAACCATTCTAACAGGTAAAAGAGTGGTATTTCTCTGTGATTTTAATTTGCATGACTAGGATGATGGATGACAATGAATAACTTTTCATGGGCTTATTTGTTATCCATATATATTCTTTGATTCAGTATCTGTTCAAGTCTTTTGTCCACTTTTGGGATTGGTTGTTTTCCTATTGTTGAGTTTGAGGGTTCTTTATATATGCTGGATACAAATCCTTTGTGGGATACATAGTTTGCAAACATTTTAATGCAAACTGTAGCTTGTCTTTTCATTCTCTTAAAAGTGTTATTCACAGGGCAAATGTTTTCATTTTGATGAAGTCCAACTTATTTTTTAAAAAATTAGAGTTTTTGCTCTTGGTCATGTCAAAAACCTTTTTTGCCTAACCCTAGGTCCCCCAGATTGTCTGTTTTCGTGAAACAAAAAGTTTTATAGTTTTACATTTTAATCTATGATTCATTTTGGATTAATCTTGTATAAGGTATGAGAATTTCAATTGAGATACCTTTTTTTTTTTTTTTGCATACAGAGTTTGAATATTCCAGCAGCATTTGTTGAAAAGACTATCCTTTCTCCTTCGAGTTGCTTTTGCACCTCTGTCTTAATGGGCCATATTAAGTGCGTGTGTTTCTGGAATCTTTGCTCTGTTTTTACTTTTCAACAATACACACTGTCTCGATTACAGCAAGTGGCTCACTTTGGGTTTAAATTAATGTCATTCTACGAACAGGATTTGTCACATCCTGTGTAATGTGACATGTTGGCCTAGGCTGGGTCTACACAGTGGTAAGAATCAGAAGACTAAGGAAGCTTCAAAGAGGCGAGGGTGGGTGACTCCGAGACATGGAATCCGGAGAAGGGAAGGGCTGGGGTATAAGACTGTAGTTCTCCATTATACTCTGAGTCAGTTACACTCTGACTTTTTATACTCTGTGTCTGTTTTACTTTCAAGTGTTCAATACCAATTTTTGTTATTTAAAAGGGAATGGAGACAAATGGGCAATATTAAACGGGCATTTTGGAGGTACTGGTAATGTTCTGCTTTTTGTTCTGGGTGCTGTTGAGCAGGTGTCTTCTTCTTGCACAAACCCACTGACCTGTCTGCTTAATCTCTGGGCACTTTTCTCCACGTGTATCACATACTTCAATCAAAGAGTTTACAAAAAATGTAGCTACCTCAGGGACTGGGATTGTGAGTTGAGAGATAAGATGTAGAATTTTACTTTTCACGTTATAGCCTTCTGTTATTTTTTTCTCTTTGTGTTTTGATGTATTACTTTATAAAACGATATTTATAGGGATTTTCAGCATGTCAACCATAAGGAGAGAAGGAAGTGGACCTTCATATATGCACATAGTGAAGATGCCCAAGATAAACCTCTAAGAGAAAAAACAAGCTGTGGAACAGTATGGTATAGTATGATGCTTAAAAAAAAAAAAAAAGACTGGAGAGCCATCTACCCACTAACTTGGCTTTTTTTCTTCCTTAATTATGTATTTCCTTAATTGTATATGTAAGGGCCAGAATTCTGAGAGGTGGTGGGGATTCCATTTTCAATATTATACTTTTCTGCGCGGGACTTCCCCAGAGTGAACATGTATCCATTTGATAATTATAAAAAGCAAAAAGAAATGGGAAAGTTAGTTATGAAATAATAAAATTAATGGACACACTGATGTAAGGCGTTTTGGTCAATCTTAGGCAGTCATGTTCGTCGGGATCTCTTTGAGACCAAAACCTGAGCCTTGTTTTATCTTTGCAGTGTCTGTAGCATTTGGCACGTGGTAGGTTCTCACTGGATGCTATTTAAAATAAAACACATAAATAATAAAGGTACTTCTTAGGACTTATTCAAGTTAGTGTCATTGTTTTGTTTTGGCTCATTACTTTCAACTTTTCTTTAGGTCGGTCTTTTTCACTAATTCACTGTGGTCGATTCTCCAGAATAAGACTTAACAAGACCCCAGAGCCAGGGAGGGGAAATCAGTCAGGTGTCAGAGGCCGTCTGTCCCCATCACTGGGTACCCTTGCCTACAATGCCCTTTCTCATCCTTATTTACGTGACCCCTGTATTTGACGTGTATGGCCCACGGGTAGCCTCCCACTTGCAGGATGCTGTAAGAACAGCTGATGTTGACGGTGTGGGGCTGAACACTTGTCATGAGTACCCCTTTACCTTCAGATAGTCAAGATGCTGTGAAATAAGCACTAGATTTGTCCCCATTTTATCAATGACATTAATGTTGCAAAAGCCATGTAACGTGTCCCCCATCACCCGACCCGTAAGCCGTGGAGGTGGACCCCTTCCGGACCCCTTTGTTTATATTATAGCTTTGCGCATCTGTCATCTTCTCCTGCCCTAGAATGGACACGTGGCCCAGGCCTGGGTAATCCGACATGTGGTGGTGATTTCAAGATGATCACATGGCCCTAGTGGGTCGGTCGGTACCTTAGTTTGAACTACTGGGAAAGAGGAATCTCTCTCTATTTAGGTTTTAAGCAGGTAGGGCGTGAGCCTGGAAATGTTGGTGTATCTTGTCCTGATGAAGGGGGGAATCTGTTGAGAGTGAAACCTACCCAGGAGAATATGTTGCTGAGAGATGGGGGAAAAAAAAAAAAATGCAGAAACAAACAAACAAAAAGACTGAATCCTGGTGGCGTGGCACCATTTGGTTGCCTGGATCTAGCCATGCCTGAAATAGGATTTCCAGTGACTTAGGTGAGTAGATGTTTGAGTTGAGTTTATGCCACATGTAACCCCCAAAGTCATTACTGAATTCTCAAGGATTCAAATGGGAGATGGGGTGGTAACAAGTGTGGGAGGCCCAGGACAACCAGGGTGACCCACTCTGATTCCTATGTCTCCACCAACCTATGTCTCCACCATCCCTTGAGGGATCCCAAATCCAAGAAGACCATCTATTTTCAGGAAGGGTGATGGAGGGGGCTGGCAGCTGGCAGGGTCCTTCCTGGCTCAGGAGACCACATCTGCCTGGTTGCTGCTAGGCGGCTGACCTGGGGTCCATCCTCCTGCCCTGGACCTGGCCCACCATGCTGATTGGATGCTCCTCCTCCAGGGCACCAGCCTCTGTGTTTCTGACCCTCCATCCTCAGCCCTGCCCTCACAGCCAACTCCTCTGCTGATGACACTGAGTATGTTTGCTTGGAATATTCTGGAGATGGACAGTTGAACCCTAGAGGGCTTTATTTTGGTGTCTGGAAACCCCACTAGCAACTTTGGAACAAGTAGGGCCCTCTGGTTAGGTGCTACTTGATTCTCTGATGACATACAGAGCTGGTAGTTCTTTGGGCTCAGTAGTAAGCACACCTAGAGGGTGCTCGTGTCTCCTTGAGATATCGGCCCCATTTCTTCCGGTTCTTGACTTTCCCCAAGGTAGCCTCACAGATTTCTTCTGGGCATTGGCTATCAGTCAAGATCCAGGCTGGAAACAGATGTGCACTCAAGTGGGGTGTATTTGTTTTCTAGAGCTGCTGTAATAAATTGCCACAAACTCGGGGGCTTAAAACAACAGGAATGTATTGTGAGACAATACAGGGGGCCAGAAGTCCGCAGTCAAGGGGGTGGAAGGGTTGTGCTCCCTCTGAAACCCATAGGGGACAGCTCTTCCCTCCTGGTCTCATCCGAGGTCCTGGTGGTTGCCGGCAATCCTTGGCATTCCTTGGCTTGTAGCTCTAGCAGTCCAGTCTCTGTTTTGGTCATCACGTGGCATTCTCCCTGTGTGTCTGTCTTCACACCGCTCTCATAAGGACGACTGTCACATTGAATTAGGGGTCTGACCTACTCCAGTCTGACCTCATGTTAACCAGTTACATCTGCAATGACCCTATTTTCAAGTAAGGTCACATTTCAAAGGGACTAGGACTAGGGGGGAACTAGGGGTCCTGCAGCATCACTCTGTGGTCTGGGATGGTCACTGGCCTCCGTGACTCTGACTCAGTCCAGTCCCCTAACCGTCCCCAAGCTGTCCCTGTTCTGCCCTGAGTATCTCACAGAGCACGGTCACACTGAATTTCCTCATCTGTGAAGTGGATTTGTCAGCCCTGCCAGCGACTCAAGTTTCCTGAAGTCCAAACAAGGTCCCAGAGGGGAATACTCATTGGAAACTGGGAACTGCCCGGAATTTTGCAGGATTACACCTGTGCTGTGCGGGGAGTCGGTGGAGAGAAGGTGGATGTAAGATCGGCTTGGAGCCACAGTGACATCTGGTGGCCACTCCACATATTGCATGACACTTCCCCCAACCCCCAACTTACTCAATTTCTCCCCCCCTCTGTTTCAGGAAGGGTAGTGGGTTTTCCTTTGCTAGGCGGTGAGATACCCCATCGCCAGAGGGCAGCAGACTCCGAGTGGACACAGGGATGTCTGAAAGGCAATAGGGGCCAGCCAGCCGGAGGGAGACCAAAGTACAGGGACAGGTAATTCAACTTCAGGGTATTTGGGGTGCTGGCCAGTCAGTCCTGCTGAGGCTGCGTCCTCTTGCAGGGCCTTGACCTCCTCATCTGTGGGGCAGCCCGTGGGCAGGGGTCATCGGAGCAGACACGGGATCATAGACACAGAAGGTCCTTCTTCCTGCCTTGTTCTGCATATGGCTTCTCTGGGGGAGTCCCAGGGTCGGAGTTCTAAACCGCCCCCCTTTGGAGTCCTCATGGCTCCCGGGCTTCCTGCCCCAAAGGTGCATCTCTCTCTGTGCCCACCAATCAGGTTTCCGGTTTCCTGCAGCTGTTTTTCTCGCTGGTTCTGGCCCGAGCACTGCTATAGCGCCTGATCCTCCAGCAACAGGAATAAAAACCCCCAAAGACAGAAGGCTGACTCCCAGCCTGCCCTACCTGCTGCTCAGCTGGCCCTCCTAAATTCTGGCGCCACATCCTGACCATCAGCCTTATCCTGGGGTGGGCTCGGATCCACAGTGATCACATGACCCTGGGCATTTCGCTTCTTAGATTCGGGTTTGTACACGTGCCTATGTGTTCAGTATATATGTCGACTTTGTAAACGGCTTGGGTCCGGCGGGGGGACATTTGAACCCTCTTTCATTTATAAATATTGGAAAAGTTTGAGTCACCAGTTACGATATTAGTGCAAAAAAACATACCGTATGCTTTTCCAAAATCCCAAGAATCATGAACTGTTTTGTGTAAGAAAAACTACCCCTCAGAGAGATGCCCACCAATAACCAGAATGCTGGTTTTGAGTGAGTTTCGCTTTGAGAATGCATCAAAAGGCTGGAGTGAGGTAGATACCCCCCCAGGGCACCTTAGCATCGACTGAGGAATGTTTTAAAAACAGCTGTGCTGGGGCCCTCCTCGGACCCACTAATTCCAGGGAAGAAGCGGATTCTGCCGTGTGCAGCCAACGTGGGAGCCTCTAGCCACGTGCAGCTGTTTCGATTCACATTCCTGCAAATGAGATAAAATTCAGAATTCAGCCTCGCTGGCACACAGGCCACATTTCCAGAGGTCAACGACCACCTGTGGCTCATGGCCACCACCTTGGACAATGCAGATGATCAAGTATCTCCACCGTTCCAGAAAGTTCTGTTTGGCAGGGCTGCCCTGGAGGGTTGCCAAGTCCTGCTTCTGATGGAGGCTGACACGGGCAGGTCAGTCTTGTATAAACTGGAGGTGGCTTTCTAAGTTCCTGAGCGGGCTCATGGGCACAGTGCGTGTGTGCACGCATGCGTGTGTGTGCGTGGGCATGTGTGTGCATGCGTGCGTGCATGTGTAGGCATGCGTGTGTGCATGCATGTGTATGCATGCATGCATGTGTGCGTGCATGTGTATGCATGTGTGTGTGCGTGCGTGTGTATGCATGCATGTGTGCGCGTGCGTGCATGTGTATGCATGCGTGCGTGCGTGTGCGTGCATGTGTATGCATGCGTGCGTGTGCGCGCGTGCATGCATGTCTATATGGGGGTCGGACCCATTATGGTTCCTCTTTTTCTGCTTGGTGTCGCCCTACGGAGTCGGGAAGCTTCTGGAAGTGTGCCTTGGGAATGTCGAGTAGGAGAGACCCAGAGACCCTGCAGAGACTGGGCTGGCATCCGGGCCATCCTTACTGGGGTGGAGAACACCATAGGCAGGTATAGGTTAGGGACATGGCTCGAGTTGGGCCCCCGTGTTGAGAGGACAGAGGACCAGCACCTTGCCAGGAAAGCCTTTATTCCCATCGAGGTGACCCATCTGGCCTCCAGCAGTTAGCCCTCCTCTGGGACACTGAGTTTCTCCTTCACCCCACAGGCCACCACGGCGAAAAAGAACTCTGGGAAGAAGGTGCGGATGTACACGGCGGCCTTGGGGATGGGGTTGGCCATGAAGACCTCTTGTTTCTTCCTTCTCACGGTGCGCATCACCTCCTCGGCCACGTCCACAGGGTGCACCCCGTAGGTCAGCTTCCTGAAAAAGACTGAACAGCCCCAGGAGGGGCAAGGGTTACAGCCTCTGGGCGCCCAAGGAGGGGGAAAGGGGAGGGGGCCGGGCCTGGAGTCGTGGGCTCCCAGCCAGCTCTGCCCTCCAGTGGCCGTGACGCCCTGGGGG
This sequence comes from Halichoerus grypus, assembly GCF_964656455.1. Taxonomy (NCBI): domain Eukaryota; kingdom Metazoa; phylum Chordata; class Mammalia; order Carnivora; family Phocidae; genus Halichoerus; species Halichoerus grypus. Next base: position 153,825,180 of record NC_135713.1, read on the forward strand.
GTACTCTTCACCCCCTGAGCCTCAGCTTTTTCATCCGTAAAGTGGGCATATAGTTTCCTGCCCTATTCATTTCACAGGGTGGTTGCGAGCCTTTGCAGGGAGGAGAAAGAGCTGAAGGAAGAAGGTGCCCGATAAATTAAGGAGCTGTTGTTTATAGCTGTTGGGAAGCTGAGCTTGTCAAAAGCCTCCTGGAACCACCTGCCCACATCTTGGTTCATCTGGCTTCCCTAGCGGAGACAGAGCCTCGGGCAGGGTGAAGCAGCTCCCTGTTCAGAGCATTCTAGAAGAGCAGTAATTAGACTGCATTTACAGAGCGCTCGCTGTGTGCTGGTTGCTGTCGTAAAGCCTCTCTGAGCCGGAACCTTCCGTCTTCCCAATGCCGGGGCAAGACCGGTACCACCATCATTCCTCACTTTCTAAAGGGGAAACTGAGGCACGGAGATGAAGGGACTTGCCCGTGTTCGAACACTGAGTGTACAACAGAGGCAAGCTCCAAGTGTAGGCAGTCCCGTGCCAGACTCTCAGCCTCCACTCTGTGCGGCCTCCCAGGGAAGGGTGGGGGAGGGTAGGAAGGTCTTGAAAACCAAATCTGGTCATTCCACAGAGGAAACTGAGGCCCAGAGACAGGCAGTCACCTGGCCAAGGTCACAGAGCCTACGAGTGACGGAGCCTAGCTCGGGCCTCGGTCTGCCGGTTGCAGGTTAGGATTCTCTCTACCTGGTGCCTCGGGACTGAAGTTTGGGGGGACTGCTGTTAGCCAGGTGCGGGGTCCCCACCAACCCCCCAGTCTCGGGCTTCAGGAACACAGCCCCAGGCCGGTGACACCAGGCTGGCCCCCTCCCAGGGCCCTGTACCTCCGGCCTCCCTCGGAAAGCTCACATTTCCAGATGGAGGCCTCCCAGTTTCCTTGGCCTGGATCAATGTGGTAGGACCGGATGAAAGTGGGGCTCACGGTGCTGACGACAACATCGTATTCCTCTACTTCGGCTCGGAGGCAGTCGAAGAAGCCCAGGGCCGCGTGCTTGGAGGCAGCATCTGGAAGAGAAACCAGCCGGGGGTAGGTGCGGGGTGGGGTGGGGGGGTACCAGCTGGTGGCCCCAGAGAGCCCGGAGCAGGTCTCCCCTCCCACTTCCCGGCCCTTTCCCTCCGAGGTCCTGTCCAACCCAGCTACTCACCGAATTCACTCCAAATGGATGAGGCCATGGGTTGGGTAAATAAGAACGTTTCCAGGAATTTCAACAAGAGTAGAGTGGACATTCCTTAAAGCCTTGGGGGCTTAGAGCCACATCTGGGGTATGATGAATCTCAGCTTCCCATTTCGGGGGTGTCAGTTGGAGGCTGAATGAGGCGGGGGGTGGGGGTACTGTGGTCCCTGCCTCCACACCGATAACGGCCGGCAGACCCAGCCCCCTCCGAGGCAGTCCTAGTGAGGAGTGGGATGCGTGCTCCCCAGACGGCCCTCGTAAGCTACCTGACCCTCACCGTGCAGGGTTAAGAACACAGGTGCCAGGGGCCCAGGGGCCTCTCCCAAAAGACAAGGACAGTGACAAGACAGCTTCTCGGAGCTGCTGTGAGGATCCAGCAAGGTGGAACCATCCCGCCATGCCCGGCCTGGGGAACCCGTTGGAGGAGTGGTCACTCGGTTTTCAGCAGGGCCCCAAGCAATAATGCATACAGAGGGCAACAGGGGCAGTCAGGGAGAGAAGGGAAGGTGGGTCTCGTGGTGCTAGATCTTCTATTGCTCGGGAAGCTGGAAAGCTTGATTTTTACTGAAATGTCCTTGTATTTAAATAGTGAAATACTGAACAGTTCTGCACCTCACTCCAATGCCTGGGCTTTTGCCCACAGCACCGACTCTCCGACACCAGCTGGGTGTCCTACCACTTCATTCTGGCACGGTCTACCTGAAGATGAAGTCAGAGCCCGCAGGTTAAGGGCTCAGTCCCAGGACTGCCCCTTGTCCCAGCTCAGTTCAGGCCAATCACAAGTCCCCCTTGTCCTCTGTGCTTCTGACTGAGCCGCTGGAGATCAGAGGTTCCAATGACCCCTTCCCTGAGATCGACTAATCTGCTGGAGCAGCTCACAGAACTCGGAGAAAGGTTTTACTTAGTGGATCATCAGTTTCTTACAAAAGGACAGAACTCAGGAACAGCCGGACGGAAGAGATGCAGGGGGTGGGGGGATGCGGTGTGGGGGAGGGGCTCAGAGCTCCCATGTCCTCTCCAGGCAACCCCCTCTCCCCGATTCTCCACTTGTTCATCCTAGAAGCTCTCCAAAGCCCGTCCTTTCGGGATTTTATGAAGACTCTATTATAGGCATGACTGATTAAATCATGGGCTTTGGGTGACAGAACTCAATCTCCAGCCCCTCTCTGCTCCTCAGAGGCTGGGGTGGGACTAGAACATCCCACCCCCTAATTACATGGTTAGCTCCTCTGGCAAGCAGCCCCCCTCCTTAGGTGACGGCCAAATCGCCTCACTGATGTAACAAAAGACACTTCGATCACTCTCATCACTTAGGAAATTCAAGGGTTTTAAGAGCTCTGTGCCAGAAATGGGACAAAGACCAAATATATATTTCTTATAAACCACTATATGACAATACTAAATAGGGAATTAAAAAGAAGTTGGGAGCGGGGGCACCTGGGTGGCTCAGTCGGTTGACCATCTGACTCTTGGTTCCAGCTCAGGTCATGGTCTTGGGGTCGTGGGATCGAGCCCCGCATTGGGCTCCATGTTCAGTGGGGAATCTGTTTGGGATTCTCCCTCTCCCTCTGCCCCTCCCCCCAGCCCTGCTCACACTCGCTCGCTCTCTCTAAAAAAAAGAAAAGAAATGTATAAGGTATGCACCCTGCTCTCCCACAAAGTACCTCATGGGAGGAGGGAGGTTCCCCAGCTGGGTCCCAAGAACATCTATGGAGAAGTCTCTCTCCTCTCTGGACTTTTTTAAAGGACTCCTGCCTCTGGGACTTCTTTCTACCTCTCCTGCAATTCTGCGTCTTTCATTCTCCCCTTCCTCCGTCCTCTGAAGCTTCCGTCCCTCTACCATTGCATGATGTGCACCCATCTCCTCTTTCTGGGTTGTAGCCTTTCCTGTCCTTCAAGGGCATCTTTACGGAGGTAGGGCATTTGCGCCGGGGCTGTGTGCCCATGCCAGGGGGCACTGATGGGGTTCAGCCAGGGCCGGCCCTGACCACCTGCGGGGACGTGAGCCTCTGGGGGAGAGGGACCCCTGGTCACCTGCATATGCCACAGGTGCTCAGAAATGGGAACTGAAGGGATGAAAGTAAAACCAATAGACCGTTTCACCTCTGGACGTCCCTCCCTTATAACCACGTACTTAGTGCTAGACACGACATCCCTTGTCTTATAAGAATATAACCTAAGACGAAATGTTTCTGTCATGGCAACTTACAAGCTGTGCGGAATGGGATTCCAAGCTTCCCTTGGATGTTATTCACTAACACAATCTGGCCTGTCCTCCGGGAGATCATGTCGGGAAGCAGGGCTGGAAAGCACAGGACAAGGAGTCACGGTTACAGGTGGGAGACCCCTCCCCCAGACCTGCTTCCTCACCCAGGGCCCTTCTACCTCCCTGGCGATTGGATTACAGCAGGACACAGGTAGGCAGGAGCGTGGACATCACTGATCCCATGTTTCCTAAGAGTGGGCTAGGCTCAGCTGGTCATTTCTGGGTGGTTTTCAGTGACCCGCCCATGTGCAGATCTCAGTGGTGAGAAAGGTCACAGGTCATCCTATTTCAATCCACCGCAATTCTACTGTGTCTCGAACACCCCTCTTGCAGGTGGGAATCTTTTAACAAAGAGAGGAAAGGCCTCAGCCCTGCGCCGTGGGAGAACCTGCTACTTCGTTCTGTTTTCAGAGTTCTTCTATTTATTGAGAGGGAAGGGGGCTTTTAATTTATGGTGATACGATAAAGATTCCCCCTTCAAATGAACTCATTTGAAAATGCAGAAATTTAGAGAATGAGATAAATCGCAGTGCAGGTGGAATGGGGATATGGCAAAAAATCAAAAGACTATTTTCAGAATGGCATTGACATTGAGCCCTGGGGTGTTATAGATGGGCAAACTGAGGCCCAGAGCTAGTGACTAGACTCAGGTCTCTTAACAAGTTAGAGGCCCAACCAAGAAGATGACCCGGGCCTGCCTTCCCCCCCTCCACTCCCTGCATCCTTCACTTTGATGTCAATGAACCCGGAACTCTTAGAGGCTGCCCGGCACCTGTCACCGGCTGCCTGGCCTGCACGGTGTGTCCACAGGGACCGGACTGGGGGAAACCATTATCTCTGGGGGATCATTTCAGAAGCTCTGGAAAGTCATCTTTCTGCTTCAGATAACTTTCCCTTCCTCTGTCCTGGTGCCCCAAACCCCATTATCATGGAGATTGTGGCCGTAAAGAAGGCAGCTCTAAGATTATACTTCTTGAACCCCACGTTCGAAGCTCAGAAATTCTCCATGCATGTATCTTCCCTGTTGGGGTCCTGCCTTGATAAACTTTGCGGGTGGGGGTGCTTCAACTCTTGGTTCTATTCCATGTCATCTGCAGCCCCAACCCCTAGGCTCCAGAGCTGGATTTGAACTTGGCAGTGAAATATCTCCACAGAGTGGCCATTTTACCCTTGAAAGGGACTCTGCCCTCCCTGTTTCGGCAAAGGGATTGACACTATGCTGGGTCTCTTTTAGCCTGGGGATAAACCCTTTTCTTCTTTATTTCTGAGGGCAGAATCTCTACCCTTGACCAACTGACATGGGTAGGAACAGATCAAGGGTAAGGTCGATATATCAAAATATATGTGAAGCATGAAGACAATGGTCCAGAGATGTGGGATTGGGGTGGGGGGAGCCATGGACATGAGTGAGAAGAGGGGATAAAGAGCAGGGCTTGGGTGGGGAGGGGGATTTCCCAGAGAGGGAGGTTGGAATATACTAGTAAGATACTTTCAAAATCCCTTTTCTTTTATCAACATTTATAGCCAGAATGCTGAAAGCTTTCACCAAATAAGTAGGGATTTTTCTGAGGGGGGCTGGAGACTCCAACCAGAATTGGAAGACCATCTGACTATGTAACAGAGCCTCCTCTAGCAGCCAGTGGCCCAGAAATCTACGGGAAGGCCAAACTCACGAGACCTTTGGTCAGTGTGATGGGCCCGAAGTAATTGGCGTCCATGATCTTCTTGTCGAGCTCCAGAGAAATCTTATGGGCAGGCCCCTTGATCTTCATGCTGGCATTGTTGATGAGGATGTCCACACAGCCATAACAGTCCAGGACCTCTTTGGCCACATCCTGGACACAGCTGATGTCCGAGAGGTCCAAGAGGACCAGCTTTGGGGTGAATGTCTGCTGAACCAACGAGAGAGTCAAGGCATGTGTGGGAAGACCTCCCTCTTGCAGACCCTGGAGGCCCTAGAGCTGAGAACCAACCCTTTTGAAATTCAGAGCTTATGGAATGACTACAAAATAAAAATGAAGAGGAAAGAGCGGAGATGGCTCTGGGAGGAAGGAAGCTGTTGGAGAATCCATTCGTGGGTACCATGGCTACGCCACCAGTAATCCAAATGTGCAAAAATGCAGTAAAGTCTGAACTGTTGGCCAGAGGGGCCAGAACTGATAAAGCCAAATGAATATCACCCTTCATAGAGGAGGCCGAGCATGGATTCCAATGGAGACGCCATTACAATATTTATGAGCTCCTTTTTGCAAATGGCTTTCCAAACTGGCTTTCCAAACTGGCTTAAGAGTCATCATTGTGCTCTGCAGCCACATTTTGTTTTTAACCCAAATCGTACACTCCACGCAGTATTTTTGGAGCATCATCTACGTGCCAGGCATTGTGTTCAGCCCTAGACACTCAACTGCCATTGAGACTCTCATGGTCTAGAGCAGGGAACAGGTTGGAAAACTGAGGATACCATGTGACAAATGCAATCCCAGCATTTGACAAACATTAGTCCCAACAAGAGGGTTCCCTGGTCAAATTTGTTTGGGAAACATGGACTATTACATGTCCTTCTTGGGGATACACAATGCACATTAGCATATCAAAGGCTCTGAAAAGTCCTGCAGTAAAGGAATGCACCAGACAAGCTTGGCTTTACTCAGTATGTCCCACACAATTGACCTCAGAACCTCGTTTTAACTCAATACCTGTTAACATCCCCCCAAACAGAACTTGAATGCTGTGTTGTCCCGTTTGTTCATCTCCTCAAATACCGGACTTTGCTGTGAATTATTTTTGGCTATCTCCGAAAAGCAATTCAACATCGAGGCCAAATTGAACCAAACCAAACCAAACCAAACCAAACCGTGAAGACAGCTCTGAAGGTAATTCTCTAAACAATGCTCCAGAAACACTTTGAAACCTGCAGCCTCCTGGAAAGTGCTCACTTCCCAGTGGCTTCGTGGAAAGTGACTTCACTTCCCCGACTTCTTGGAAGGAAATATCACTTGAGGTATTATTTTATTTTAAAGATTTTATTTTATTTTTTTTTAAAGGTTTTTTTTTTATTTATTTATTTGACAGAGAGAAAGACAGCCAGAGAGGGAACACAAGCAGGGGGAGTGGGAGAGGGAGAAGCAGGCTTCCCGCGGAGCAGGGAGCCCGATGCGGGGCTCGATCCCAGGACCCTGGGATCATGACCTGAGCCGAAGGCAGACGCTTAACGACTGAGCCACCCAGGCGCCCCTAAAAGATTTTATTTTTAAGTAATCTCTACACCCAACATGGGGATCAAACTCACAAGCCCGAGATCAAGAGTCACATGCTCCACCAACTGACCCAGCCAGGCGCCCCTGATATATTATTTTTAAAAATCAGCCGTGGGCGCCTGGGTGGCTCAGATAGTTAAGCGTCTGCCTTCAGCTCAGGTCATGATCCCAGGGTCCTGGGATCGAGTCCCGCATCCAGTTCCCTGTTCAGCGGGGAGCCTGCTTCTCCCTCTGCCTCTCTCTCTCTCTGTCTCTTATGAATAAATAAATAAAATCTTAAAAAAAAAATCAGCCGTAAGCATTTATAATCATGCCCATCCCTGTGCCTTGCTAAAGCTTCTGGATCATCTTTGACTCTCACTTAAATACAATAGGGGGTGGGGAGGGTGAGTTGCCAGAGAGCAAATTCTTGGCATGGAGAATGTTCCAGATGAGCCAGCCCTTGTGCCTGGCAGACAGGCCTGGGTCAAGATTAGGAAGGACACTGCCTCCCATTCCCACAAAGCAATCACCAAATTTCACCCACCTGGTCCATGAGCTGCTAATGCTGAGCAGTCAGTGAAGGCTAAGGGTGCCCAGAACCTCCCCAAGCCGATTGCCAGAAGGCCTTACCTTGCTGGGGTCAGCCACGCTGATGAGGGCGTCATACAGGATCTCTAGCCTCTCCCAGTTCTTGCCACACAGGACCAGCCTTGCCCCACCAGTGTGGAATACCCGAGCACACTCTGTGGGGGAAGAAGGAAAGAGGGCGGGGCGCACTGTGTGGATGAAGCCACGGTCGATAGGCCTCTCTCTTAGGAATTCAAGATTTCAAAGAATTCCAAAGTCCTAAAGCCATGAGTCCTAGGTCATTTCATTCAACCTCCTCCCAGGGCTGGAAGTTTTTTTTGTCATTTCCAGCCTCCGCGTGGTTACCTCCTGTGAAGGGGAGCTCAGAGTGGAGACAGCCCTTCCTTCCTGGGATGGTTCTGATCATTAGGATATTCTTCCTTAAGCTGGACAGAAGGATGACCCTGTCTACTAGCCCTGCAGGATCAAAGCCCTCGATATATCTTAATCTAAAGATACTGGAAACAACCATCGTGTTTTTTTTTTCAGACATAATGCCGCCAGTTTCCTGCACATTTTCTCTGGGGATAGGTACTCCAGCCAGGATTCTTTTTATTTAAAAAGTAAACCTGCCTTGTGTCAAATTAATTTTATTCTGAACGCATTCCTGACTCACCCAACATAGGTCTTTCTCAACTGGGCAAGGACTGGTAGACACAAAGTATTTATGGGGGCACCTGGTGGGCTCAGTCAGCTGAGCGTGCAACTCTTGATCTCACGGATGTGAGTTCCAGCCCCCACGTTGGGCATAGAGATTACTTAAAAAAATAGACACCCAGTATTCTTGTGTAGCAATAATACTGATATTTAAGAACAATAAAAGCTAATATATTTTGAGTGTTTACTTGTTCTAGGGGCTCTTGAAAGAGAGTTACATATATTAGCTCATTTAATGCCCATGGGAACCACATGAGGTGGTGTCTTGGGTGGGGTTCCCAGAAGCAGAATCAGAGATAGGGACTCAAGCAATCAAGATTTGAGGGTGTGCTCTTCAGAGAAAATCCATGAGGGAGTAAGATCTCAGGTAAAGTCTAGCCTCTGTTGGATCCAAGGAAGGCTCTGGGGTGTAAACCCAACTGCAGAGGTGTCCCACCTGGAGGCAAGAGGACCAGCCTTTTATACGCTTGGGTCTACGGACTGTGTGCTGTCTTCCCCCGGGTCTAGGGGCCAAGGGTGTGTAACTCCCAGGGGAGGCAATGTCCACTGGCAGAGGGCAGGTCTGTGAGCCATGCAGCCGACACTCACAGCACCTGTGGAACAGATAAACTGGCCTCGTACAGGGACCTGGGAAGGGCACCACCAACACCTACTAGGTGCTCAGGACCTATGACCGCCTATTTTATACCAACCAGCAGTGGGCCTGACTGAACCAGGATGCCGAAGGATAGCTGGGCAGCCCTGGGTGCCCACTGGAGGCTGGATATCCTGAATGCAATGGCTCAAAGTGATCTTATGGTTGTGTGCGGGTGGAAAGAAAGGGTCCGGCCGGGGTGTGATCAGAGGGCATCGTGGGCAGGGGGATTGTTGTATTGGAGAACAGCTGTGGTGCTGGACCATGCAGGCTCAGCCAGATCGGAGCAGGGGTGGAGGATGGATGGAAGGTCCCAGTGAGGTCTAGAAGCAGGTGGACTGCGTGTGACTGAGAGCAGGGAGAGGGAGGATGTGAGCAGTTCTGCTGACTGAGGGAAACCTGAATCAAGAAATAACTGTGTTAATGTTGCCTTGAGTTGGGGCCACAGGGAAGGGATGATTTCTCTGAATGTAAGTGCTTTGCTGAGAAGGAGGCTGTCCATGACCATTCCGGATGGCAGAATTCAATGAAGATGTCGATCCATCTCCAAGTGAATTTGGTGCAGTAAATCAAGATTCCAACATGTCTTGGAAAGGGATGACAAGATCCTAAACTTTACTTGGGATATTTGACAAACCTTGTTTGGAATAACAAATGCACAAGAAAAGCAAAGAACAGTTTGATGAACAACAATAGGAATTGACCTACTCTATCAGTTATTAAAATAGATGATAAAGCTACAGAAATTAAAGCAGCCTGTTCGTGGCTCAAGTATGGATTGAAATACTGAATAAAAATAGAGCCAAGAATTCATAAGAATTTACCGTAAAGTTAGCATGATGAATCAGTGGGTAAAGAACACATTATTGAAAAAGCGGTATTTGAAAAATAAAATAAAATAAAATAAAATAAAATAAAATAAAAAATGGTATTTGAACTCCTAGCTAACTATTGGGGAGAATGCGATACACTAAAATGTATTAAATAGTTAAATGTTAACACAGAGCCATAAAAGAACAGAAAGGAGAAATTAATATATAACCTTGCTTTGGGGAAAGAGCCTGACCCCAAAGGAAGAAATCATAACAGAAATGATTTATAGATTTTTTTATCCTTAAAAAAAAAAAACCTTTCTGAGAGCAGAAAACAGAAATGAAAATTAAGACCAAGATAAATTGAGGAAACCTATTTATTTTTATTTTTTTAAAAGATTTTATTTATTTATTTCAGAAAGCAAGCAAGAGAATGAACAGGGGGAGGGGTGGAGGGAGAGAGAATCCCAAGCAGACTCCCCACTGAGTGCAGAGCTGGATGCAGGGCTTAATCTCACGACCCTGAGATCATGACCTGAATCGAAATCAAGAGTTGGACGCTTAACTGACTGAGCCACCCAGGCGCCCCGAGAAAGCCTATTTAAAATACACATGTCAGAAAAGGGCAAATTTATTTGAGCTACAAAGAACTGTTATAAATCAATAAGAAACCAGATAAAGACCCTAATGAAGGAATTGGCTAGCAAGACGGGTAAGCAATTCATAAGAGAAGCACAAAGAGCTAATGTACAAAAAATAGTTCAGTGCCAAGAATAAAGACATGCAGTTTGAAACAGGACACTAATTTTAATCTATCAGATAATCAAAAACAAAATTGGGGATAGTCACACATTCCCTGTTGGTGGAGTGTAAATTGCCACAATCTTTTGGAAGAAAAATTGGACCAAATCCTTAAAACTAACTGTAGACTTGGACCCGGTTATTTCATTTATGGGCATTTATTCTAAGGAGAAAATTAAGAACATCTGCGTGGACATAGTTACGATGTTTATCTCGGTACTATTATAACAGTAAAGAGTTGGAAATGGTGGTAAATGTCCAATATCACAGGAGCTTGGTCGATAAATGATGATATTTATCGAATATTTTGAAGCCTTTAAAACTGATGTTTCCCTGCCATGCACTTGACTCTGTGTGTGTATAATTGGATGTTAAATTGTGCATTCGCATGTGTAACGGGGTTTTAAATGGAAAGTTTGACCAGAGCGCCGAGATCAAACAGATATAAAATTCTGAAGTTAGTTGCTAACCCAAGATGCACATTTTCAAAGGAAATCACTAAAACCCTGTTTTATGGAGTTCAATACCCCTTGCCCCCCAAAATAGGACACAAATTGGACAAGGAAGAGGAGAGAGAGAGTGGACTTTGATGGAGGAATTGGGGAGGGGACTGCGATGTGTTTTTGCCCTTTATCTCTGTCCCAGGTTGCAGGGAGCCACCAGGACCTTCTGAACAGCAAGCTCTCAGTTCCCTGCAAAGGGGAGCGGTGGGGGGGGGGGTGTCTGGGTCCCACCTGCAAAATCTAATGCGAGAAGGGGGGCCACCAGGTATGTGCAGAACAGAGGAGAGGAGGGGCGGGCTGCCCCAGGGGATTGGTCTACACCCCAAAGGCCCTACCCCACAAGCATGGTGGACCAGACCTAAGCCCTGAGTTGCTCGGGAGCTATTTTGAATTCTGCCCAAGGTTCCATTAGCAGGGCAGTGGTGTTAGCTAATTAGAACCAACCCCAAAGGCTTAGCTGTTTTTGCAGGTGCTGACCAGTGGGAACTCAAGGTCCCAGGAAGAGGCAGAGGGGACCACAGAGCTGGCTAAAACCAGAGGAGTCCGGATTTCAAGGGCAACTAGATAAAAGGTGTGGGACCTTGCTCATGATAATGTTGAAATCTCCACCCCTGGGCGGGGCTTGTGCCCAATTAGCATAACGTGGGGTGTAGGTCCAGGCCTGATTTTACACCAGGCGGGTGCCCCTAAGACCCCCTCCTCTGCGTGTGCTGACACCGACATGGTGTATGCGTTCACGGGGCTGGTCAATGAATGCACACTGTGCTTTTTGCTCTGGGAGACAATGCTTTGGGAGCTAGCCCCAGTGATCTCCTTGCTTATGGCAAGTAATAAACTCTCTTTTCTTGATATCAACCCTGGTCAGGTCTTATTAAAACAGAGGGCCCCGGAGAAGCACCTGCCCTAACACCAGAGGCCGGGTGAGGATTGAGCAACTGGAGTGTCCATGCCTTGCAGAAAGGGTGGGCAGATATTCCCAGGGTGGGCCTCGGAAGGACCCACAGAAGGGGCCACAGAGAAAAAGCCAGACTTGGTTTTAAACAGGGGGTGCCAGGCCACTCCCATGACAGTGTCAGCCAGGTAAGGATTCCTCCCGCTCTCTTTCTGTCCTCTTCCTGCCCCTCCAGCCCCAGAGGGGTCAGGAAGAGCAGCGGGCTGGGCGGCCACTTGCCCTGGGTGAGTGGGTGGAAGGGGGCGTTCACTTCAATGAAAATCCACATATTTTCTCACGTATTAGACTGGGCATCCCAATTTCTGAATCGATGGATGGATGGTAGGTTAGGGGATCTATCATGCTCAAAGGGTTTTGTATAATCAAATAGTGATCAGAAGTGATCATGACTTATGAGACTATCAGATTGTTTTTAAAAAATCAAGACGCAGAGGAAGGGTTTTCTCTGCTGCCTGAATTTGAGAGTGGGGTGGGAGGGCTGTCTAGCTACCAGCCCCCCCACACTCCTGTGAGCCCAGAATACCGTGCCCATCAGACCATAAATGCAAGCTACACCTGTAAGCATCATAAAGGAGCAAAAGGAGACAGGATGAAGTATTCCCGAGTGGGCGGGGTTCTAGGTGTGTTTCCTGTTCTTTTTACCTGAAAATCCTTTTTAATATATTGTATTTTATAACAGAATTCACCAAAAGAGACTTCATCCGGAGGCCAAAAGCCCAGCCTTCCCTCCCTTCTGCCATAACTCTGAGTAGCAGCCACTCGGGGTGTGGGGTGCGGGGTGCGGGAGGCTGGAGCCCGGTGGTGTGACTGCTGCTGGGGGACAGTAAGCCTGAAGGCACCCTCCCAAATATGTCATTTCTGCTAAAGCAGGCCCTGGTAGACTCCTGTGCTCTGGTTTGCTTCTTGATCAGCTCAGCTCATGACCACAGCTCAGTTTATCCCGTGTCGGGAAGGTTGGCACCAAGCTTTCTCTTTTTCGAGCAGCCAACAAAGCTGAGCCCTTTTCCTTGCCTCGCTGGGGCCACCTCCAGATTTCAGGGAGATGACAAGGCAAAAGGACGGCTGGGGGTGGGGGGCCATCGTGAAAGGCCGTTGATTGAGAGGCAAGCAGCTCGACTTCAGAAACACTTCAAGTTCAAGCACACTCTTTCGAGAGTCCCTCGTGCTGCAGACACAGTGGGTACAAAGTGACCCGATTCCCGACGTGGCTGAGCTGTGTGGGCTTGGGTAGGGTCCGATGTCCTGATCTTTGTCTGGTTTCCCTGGGAAACAGCTTGGCGCTGCTTCCTTGAAACTCTCCAGCACTACTCGCCAGGTGCGCGCAGGTTCCAGGGAACGGGGGGTGTGCTGCGGGGTCTGTGTCATGGGCGCTGTGCCCCTCACTTTTTCTCTTGCCTCAGACATCAGGAACGGAGCCGCATGAACACGTAATCGCTGTGGTCAGCCGCACGTTCTTGGGGAGGCGTTTATTTAAGGCCACACACGCCCAGCTTCTCGGGTTACGTCTAAATATTTGGACTTACTTTTTCCCTGCTTTGCATTTCTCTCTGGGGTAGGTCCATAAGACACGTGAGTCACGACACAGACTGGACCGCATTCCTCTGAAGATGCCATGTTGCCCCTGGGGTGTATTTCCCGGGTACTCGATTTGTACAGTGCGTCACCATAACCGAATGAGACTTCAAAAATAAAGAGGCTACTAAAACAAATACACGTCTCCCAACAGTAGATAGAATGGCACTAACTAGTAACAGAAAATCGGGAGCATACAGGGTTGAACAGCCTTCTCAACAGGCAGGATCTGATCGACGCTTTGTGGGACATTTGACCCAAAGACAGCAGGATGCACACCTTTCCGGGCACCTGTGGATCGTTCACTGAGACAGGCCATGTCCTCAACAAATTTAAAAGAATTGAAATTGTAGAGAATGTGTTCTCTGATCATATTGGAATCTGGCCAGAAATTGACAAAACAAATATACAACCACATACTTAGCCATGTGAGTGTCTTTCCCTCATAAGATGGTGGCTTTTAAAGGCATTTATTCAATAAATGGTTTTTTTTTTGAGTGCTTACTCTATGCCAGGCTCCAAGCTAGGTGGTGGGACACCAGGATGAACAAAACACAGACTCCACCACGAGGGAGCTTGTGTCTGGTGGACCAACTGAGAAACACACGTGTCCCGCACGATGTGAGGCGTGTGCTAATGAATGAACGAATAGTTGGAAAGCACGGGGAGGGAAGGAGCCATGGGACCCCAAAAGCCAGTTCTGTGGGGACCATCCAAGAAGGAGCAGGGTGGCAGGGAAGGCTTCACGAGGAAGGCGTCTCATGTTGGCAGCTGGTCTGATGCTATATGGACAGGTACTGTTTGAAGAGCAGGTCTCCCCAAAGACTGACTCTGAGTGTGTCCAGGTGAGTGTCTCCCCCTGGGCAAACCTTCTTCCCTATTGTCCTGTATCTGGTCTGGTTGACAAATGCATGTGCCCTTCTGCATGGCTTGTGCATACAGAAGTTGGAGTTTGTACCCTTCCTTGCTTTTGAGCACTGAGTCTAAGGATGCAGGATGTCCTCCTTGGGAATTGCTTCTGGGACCCATGGCGGGCCACATGGAGAACCCAGTTTATCTGCCTCGTGCTTTATTTTTTTATGTCACATGGTGAGCCTGAGTTAACCACCCACTGAAATTGAACCCGCCTTCAAAGCATGTGGATTGGCTTCCCTTGGGATACCCAAGGGAATGAAGTTCTTAGAGAATTCCCAGACAGGAGGTTGCAAACGTTCTCATGATGGGGCTCTTTGGAAGGGGCGATGCTCTTCTCAATACACAGCACCTGATGGACTCAGTGGATGCTTGTTGAGCGACCTAATGAACGTTTGGCCATGTGGGTTCTATGTTTGGTTAAAAATAACAAAAACAACAGCAAAAAGTACACCCAGTGGTAGGAGTGATAGAGTCAGAATCTTACAAACCTAAGGACATTGACTACCCTTGTGTCACAGATGCCACCAGCATTAAAGCCCCTGAGACCATCCAATTCAGGGGTCACAAACATACGTGCCTTCAAGGCCAGGAGGTAAATGGTTGAGCTAATTAGCCTGAGTGTGATACGCTAGGGCTGAGTGGGGTGTATGACACACTAGAGCACATATGTTCTGCCTAAATGTGTTCATTATCATTATTACCATTATGAACACTTGAGTGGTTCTATATGCTTCCCATCTATTCATTCATTCATTCATTCATTCCCCAACAACACCATGAGGTAGAGACGACTAGTATCTTCACTTTCCTAGATGGGAAATGCAAAGCAGACCTGTGCAGTCACCAGCTAGTAAGTGATGGGGCCCGTAACTCAACCCAGTGCCCAAGTCTGGGCTCCTCGTTGGCATGCTGCCCCAGCTAAGGACTTTGCATTTCAAAATCTCCAGAACCCCATGAAGGCAAAAACAAATCACATCTGCAGACCTGTTTTGGCCCTGAGGTTATGAGTTTGCAAGGCCGGTTATCCCAATCCCCTCATTTCTCGGGCATGGGAGCTGCAGTCCCCAAAAGGGAAGACACTTGCTGGTTAATGAGGGATGCTGGGAGAGGATGCTGGTTAATGAGGGATGCTGGGAGCGTCCATCGCCCTCCCACCTAGCAGGTTGGCCGCACGCCGTCCTGCCACCTCTCGTCCCTCGGGTCGGGAGGGGGCACGGGGTAGGGGGCGAAGCCGGCTTACCCTTGCCCAGTCCTGAGATGGCATCAGTGATCACCACCACTTTGTTCTGCACCGCTGACTTTGACCACAGCCGGGACACCTCTTGGTAGATGAAGAGCAGGCCACTGATTCCCAGGAGTAGCAGAGGCAACATGAGCACGGCTGTGACTCCCATCTTGTTCTGGGGGAAACGGAGGGGAGAGGACTTGGCTTCGCAAAGAGACTCCGATGAGGACACCCGGCACAGGGGGAGGCCCCAGGCTACAGGGTGCGTTCACCGTGCACCCGTGTGTCCTCCCCAGGGAGCCAGGTTCTGTGCAAGCTCCCGGAGGGCTGCCTCTGGGCTAAACTCCCAGTGAGCATGCTAATCCCCAAACGTTCAGTGAATAGGAAATTACTCACGGTGTGTCCAAAACCAAACGGAATTCGGGGCCTGCCCTCCCAGAGGTTAATTACAAATTTAATTAAAATGGGTCTGCATTTTTGGAAGGAAATCCATGTGTTAAGGCCCCTTGCTTAGGTCCTAATGACTATTTATAGCTCTCAGTGCACTGAAGGGCTTTTCAAGATAAATATAGTGTCTATTCTGATATTCAGGGACACATGCTGGCCGGGTCTGATTTCAGAGTTCTTGCCAGGACTTTTTAAGCCCTCTGACATGCCTGACTATTGGAGATTTCCTTTGCAGTTCAGGGCTGGACATTAGGGATCAGGACCTGGGACTGTCAGCGCAAACATCTCCGCCCTCCGTTCCTATAACCCTTGTATCAGGAGGCTTCCAGGTAGCTCAGACCAGTGTGGCTGTGAGCCATCTGGCCTTCCCTTTCTGGTTGGGGACCAAAAGCATAGAAAAATTGTTAAGCAGAATGGAGCCTGTTGCAGAATGAACCACTGGGAAGTGTGACATGAGCAGAGTTTGGGGGTATTTCTCTTTACTTAAACTATTTCACTTCCCTGGGTCTTAGCTTCCTCGTCTGTAAAATGGGCATAGCAATCTCATCTTGCAGGGCTCTTGGGAGGACAGACTAAGATACTGTGTATTAACCCAGCATAGACCCAGCTCACAAGAGGATAACTGTTGTCCTCCTGAATGATTAAGAACACTAAGAATTTAGGGCGCCTAATTGGCTCCATCAGCGGAGCATGCAACTCTTGATCTTAGGGTTGTGGGTTCAAGCCCCAAGCTGGGCACAGAGATTACTTACAAATAAAATATTTAAAAAAAAAGAATACTAAGAATTTATCCCAAATGCTAAATTTTTCAGTTACATAAGGGAATGTGGTAGGATTAGAAATGAAGACACATAAGAAGCTAAAAATCTGCTCAAGTGTTCAAACGGCCAGAAATAGGAAGACCAATCAGTCCAACTTTGTGTTGGGCTGAGCAGGAAGAAGGGCGAGGGGCAGTGCCCTGGGGTGGGAGTGAGGAAATAGCATTTCTTCCTTAGAAGTTAGGATGTCCAGGGACATTAAAGAAAACCCAACTTTTTATGGGTATAGAATATACATATAGAAATGTGCATATCTGATAAGTGTAGAGCTTCCTGAACTGCATATCTGGTAAGTGTAGAGCTTCCGTAAACTGAATATATCCCAGATCAAGAAACAGAGCGTTGTCAACCTGCTCCCCAGCATGTCCCTTTCGAGCCCTTGAGGAGAGACTACTTTCTAGCTTTTAAAAGCATATATTAGTTTTACCCGTGATTTTTAAACTTTTTTTAAAAAAATAGATTCATAAAGTTGTTACTGTTTTGCTGACCATTATGTTTGTAAGATTCATCCATATTGTTGTGTGAGCCTGGAGATCACTCATTTCCATTGTGTGGACATAACTCACATTTTTAAAATAGATTTATTTATTTATTTGGGAGAGAGAGAGGGAGAGGGAGAGAGAATCCCAAGCAGGCTCTGAGCTGAGTGCAGAGCTGATGCAGGGTTGCATCCCTGGACCCCGAGATCATGACCTGAGCCAAAACCAAGAGTCGGACACTTAACTGACTGCGCCACCCAGGTGCCCTGATACCGCACATTTTTAATTCATTCTCCTGAGAGTGGCACTTGGGATGGAGGTATTTTTAAATAAAACTCTTCACTGAAATTAGGAATGGGAAAACTTCCAATGAGCATTTTTTTCTTTTAGAGGAACAGCTTGCATTGGGAGGCTGAAAATACTAATAATGGTATAATGTTTACATGCCAAGGTTGGCTTGGTCAACATAGAAGTTCTTGGGTTATCTTGCCCAAGTGTGACCATGGCTGTGGTTGAACAATTCACAAGTGCTTTGTTTGAGGACAAACCACACCATGGTACAAGATCCTTTATAAAAAAGGAAGTACCTGGGTCTCCTATAATAGTTAATGGCAGTTTTCTATTTAAGTACTTGCAGAAGACAATGGTGATCCATGACCAGGTACACCACAGACCATCAGCCTCTTCCACGCGATAGTACAGATGTTCGAGGTGCAGTTTCTCTGCTGCTGTAAACAGTGGTCATGGGCCAACATTCCACCCAAAGACTAGTAAACATAATCATGGCGTCAGATTTCAACTTAATATTTCCAGAAGATGTTCCAAGTTGTCCGTGAATGTCATTCATTGATTCTTTACTTTCTTTTTCAACCATTCCTTATTGCTCAGCTGTCATGAGCCCGGCAGTGTTCTAAGTGTGAGGAACACAGCACTGAATGAAATAAAGACAGTACCTGCCTTCATGGAGCGTTTTAACTACCTAGTGTTGGGAAGTGGACAATGGATCTGCAAGGAAGTAATCCTACAGTATGTCAGGAAGTGTTAAGCCCTATAAGGGAAAAACAAAACCCAGGGAATCCCTTGGTGTCCAGGCAGGAAACAAAATCATCCTGGATGGTTCAAGAGACTTTAATGGAAGGGTCACTTGCAGGGCTGTGGAAGGGTTAAGGAAACACACAAGGGCTGCTAAGACCCAGAGACCAGCAACAGTGAGAAGCTGTTAGTACCTCGTCAGACAAGGGATAGAAAAAGAGTTACTGCAGCCCAATGAGAGCTAGAACTTGAGTCGGGGTTGGAGAGGGGTTTGCCCAGCAGGTTCTGTAGTAGCTACTGGCTATGATAAAAGGCCAAACCAGGAAGAAATACCTCGATGGCTCTCTTTCCAGTCTCTGACACCATGGTGTGTTTGAACAAGCGTGGGGCAGGCTGGGAAGAGAGGTAGACCAACACCAACCGCATTGGTTATTTTGTCCACCTGATTAACAACAGCCCCTGTACAATGTTTGGTCTCTGGAGGACATGCTCACAGGACCAAACATCTTGATACTCAGTGTCATTACAAGAGGAATGTCCACACATCTATTCCCCAAATTTCCTTCTCAGCAATTTTTTTCCATAGTCTCCAACCCATTGGCCAATCCATTAGCCAACTACCAATATGTCTGGGCAGATCTGTAACTCAGGCCATGTTTCCTCCCCAAGGAAGTGGACAATAGGTATTTCTCAAAGTTCTGTGCATGGAAGGTCTTCCTTCTCCACCGTATGTCAGAGACATCCTTGAGCAGAATTGTCCACCTCCGGCTGATGCCAGTGTATCAGGCAGACTCATCCAAAAGCCAGCCCTACCATTTTCCTTTAACAGAAAGCCAAAGCAGTCCATCAGCACAGGTGGGTGTCATGGAGTTTTAATGCAATGGACCAGTGCCTTCTCTACCTGCTTGGGCCCAAGGTCAGGTCTCTCTAACTGGGGTGATCCCTGAAGGGGCTGAGAGCTGGCTATCCATTGACTGCACCACTGGCAGCTAGGGTAACAAGTCCATCAGTGAAGAAGAATCTGAGTGGCACATCCCAGGGCCTATCACGGGGGAAGGGAGGAGGCAAAGGGAGAATAAGTCTCTCTCACTTCATGGAGTGTTGGTGAAAAGATGATGCTTGAGTGGATGCCTGAGGAAGTGATAAGGATATATGGAGGACAGAAGTTCCAGGCAAAGGGACAAGCATGGTGCAAAGGCCCTGAGGCAGAATATGCTTGGGATTCTCAAGGAGCAGCAAGGAGGCCAGTGCGTGGGAGCAGAGTGACAGGAATAGGTGAGTAGGATGAGGTTAGACAGCATGAGAGCCTACATATCTTTAAAAATTTATTTAAGTGTAATTAACATGTGATGTTATATTGGTTTCAGGTGTACAACATATTGATTTAACAATTCTAGATATTACTCAGTGCTCACCTTGATAAGTGTAGTCACCATCTGTCACCATATAGTGTTATTACAATATTATTGACTATATTCCCTATTCTGTGGTTTTCATCTCCATGACTTATTTATTTTATAACTGGAAGTTTGTGCCTCTGAGTCCATTTTATCTATTTTGCCCATCTTCCTATGCATCCCCCTCTGGAGACCACCAGTTTGTTCTCTGTATTTAAGAGTTTGGTTTTGCGGGGCAGCTGGGTGGCTCAGTTGGTTAAGTGTCTGCCTTTGGCTAGGGTCATGATCTCAGGGTCCTGGAAAGGAGCCCCACGTCGGGCTCCCTGTTTAGCAAGGGGTCTGCTTCTCCCTCTGCCTCTCCCTACCGCTCGTGCTCTCGCTCTCTCTCTCTCAAATAAATAAAATCTAAAATAAAACATTTAAAAAAAGAGAGTTTCGTTTTGTTTGTTTTGGGTTTTAAATTCCACATATAAGTGAAATCATGTGGTATTTGTTTTTCTCTGACTTATCTCACTTAACATAATACCCTCAAGATATACCCATGTTGCCACAAATGACAAGATCTCATTCTTTTTAATGGCCGAACAATATTCCATTGTATGTATATATACCACATCTTCTTTATCCATTCATCTATCGATGGACACTTAGGTGGCTTCCATCTCTTGGCCATCATAAATACTGCTGCAGTAAACATAGGGGCACATATATCTTTTCAAATTAGTGTTTTTGTTTTCTTTGGGTCAATACCCCATAGTGAAATTACTGGATTGTATGATAAATCTATTTATAAGTTTTTGAGGAACCTCCATACTATTTTCCACAGTGGCTGCACCAAGTTACACTCCCACCAACAGTGCACAAGTGTTCCTTCTTCTCCACATCTTCGCCAACACTTGTTGTTTCTTATCTTTTTGACAGTAGCCATTCTAACAGGTGTTAGATGATATCTCATGTGGCTTTGATTTGCCTTTCCCTGATGGTGAGTAATGTTGAACATCTTATCATGTGTTTGTTGGAGGGCCTACATATCTTATAGGACATGATTAGAATTTTGGCTTTTGCTCTAAATGAGATGGTAATCCTTGGGGTGTTCAGAGGAGAGAAAAGATGTGATTTGACTTTCAGGTATACCTGTTGTACTGGGAATAGGTTGTGTGAGGACAAGAATGGAAGTAGAGAGGCCAGCTGGAGACTTTTGCAACAGTAACCCAGGTAAGCAGTGATGCTGGCCTTGGTTTGTCTTCATTGGTAGCAGTCAAGGTGGTGAGAAATGCCTGGATTCAGACATATTTGAAGGTACAGCAGACAGGATTTGCTCATAGGTAGGATAGAGGGGAATAAAAGAAAGAGAAGAGTCAAGATCACTCCAAGATTTTTTTTAAGTAGGCTCCATACCCAGCGTGGAGCCCAACATGGGGCCTGAACTCATGACCCTGAGATCAAGACCCGAGCTGAGACCAAGACTGACTGAGCCACCCAGTCACCTCTACTCTAAGATTTTGACTTGAGTGACTAATAGGATAAAGTTACTATAATTTTTCTTCCTTCCTACCATTCTTCCTTCCTTCCTTCCTTCCTTCCTTCCTTCTTTCTTCTTCTTCTTCTTCTTCTTCTTCTTCTTTCTCCTTCTTCTTCTTCTTCTTCTTCTTTCTTCTTCTTCTTCTTCTTCTTCTTCCTTCTTCTTGAGTTGGATAAGGCTACAGGAGGCAGAGATTGGGGATGTGGGTGAATTACAAGTTCTTTTTTGTCTTGATGAGGTCACCTAAGACATGAGTGTGGACAGGGGGGAATTTGGAGGGTTGTGCCCTTTGGTACTCCAACATCCAGAGGTTGAGGACTTGAAGGAGGGTCATCAAAGGAGACTGAAGAGATGTGGCCAGTGTGCTGGGGGAAACTCAAGAGAGCAGTGTCCTGGGGGTCCAGTGAAGACAGTGTTCGAAGAGGGGAAGTGACCATTTGCATCTGATACTACTTACTGGTCAAGTGAGATAAGGTCTGAGAAGTGACCTTGACTTTAGTAGTGGGGAGCCATTGGTGACATTGACAGGAACTTCTGTGTGAAGATTATCATGAATTCGGTTCTCCTTCAGACTTACTGTCAGTGGTTCTGAAACAAGCCAGCCCTCCAAGGTGGCTCATGATTCACCCAAATTGCCTGCACCTTCTGCTTTGACAACACAGTCTTCTGCACAACTTGACATTTGGATGACAGCCTCACCGTGTCTAAGAGATGCCCGGGGCCACCAGCTACAAGATCCTCAGAGCTTGGTTGAATAATGTTAGGCAGCTACCACTTTGCTCCATGACACTGGTGATGGGGAAGAGGCAGGACAGGACAGTGGGATCTCAGGCGTGGAACTGTGTTTGGGCTCAGACACAGCTCTCAGGGGAACTTTAGTTGTACCAGTGAAAACTCACATCTGCTAAGGGTGGTGGGGATTTCCTTTTCTTTCAGCTTGACTGCCACAGACAAGGGAGATTCCAACCAAAATCACCCTCTTCAGTCTACAGAGAGATTCTTGCTCCAAATCCCAGTCTACCTTACGGTTAGGAGAGAAGCCTAAGAATTTGCCTGACCCTGAAATAATGGTATTTTCTAGCCCAAGAATTGAGAACTAAGACTGAGCAGTGTGAATGTGCATCTGTGGGGCTGGGGGCCATCCTGGAAAATCTGGGATGTGAAAATCAGAGTCTAGATCAGAGCAGGCCCCAGCCTGCCTTCTCCTCAGGAGCCTCTTCAGTCCCCTTGGTTCCAAGCAGAAACCATGTTTCAAGCCATGAGTATAGCTTCAGATTGCCCTAACCCGTCTCTGGATCAGAAGAAAGTGCTCCCTCAGTGGCTTCCTCCCTGCATTTTCAACCCCTTTACTCCTCCCCCAAGAAGCCCCAGGGCCCTGCCCTTCCATAGTCCCACCTGGCGAGGGAGGAGGAGACAAGAGGATTTGTCTCTCACTCTGCCCCCAGAAAGGCAGCGTGATGGGCTTGGAATCCATCTGCGCTGAAGTCCAAATCTCAGTTCTGCTCTTGACTTGTGTGCAGCCGCAGGTACACACTTATAAACCTGAACCTCACAGGAGTCTTCTGGAAATGCAAACACTAATACTACCACCTTCATCATAGTGCAGAGATAGAATATAAGAGGTGGCGTGCATACAACACCCAGAAGGGGTCTGGCCCATCGCTGCAACTGATGGTCTGAGTTTCTCCCTTCGACTTGGCAATTTTTTCCTCACCTGTATTTGTTCATCTCATTGCCTTATCTCAATGCATGTCAGCACCCATTCCTGAGGACTCTGGGCAAGGCTCGGTGGTGAAGGGTGCCAGGGCTAAGTCAGGTAACATGTGTGCACGTACTTCCATAACCAGGACATTGTTGGGTCTGTCACCTCCTCACCCCCCATGCATAGTCTCTGGGCTGAAACGCAGGTCCTGTTAGCTCGATCCTTCTTTCCAGACAAGACCAGCACTTGTTTTGCTGCTCAAAACTGCTTCCACTCCTGAGCTCCCTTTGGAAGAGTGGGTGCTCCCAATGCCTAGAGGCAACATCACAGGGGTAACAGGGCTGTTGAAGAGGAGAAGCAAGGATGGGGCAAGATGGTGGGTCGTTGGACTCGCCGGACATACTAAAAAAATTGGAATATTCAGCCTTAAAAAGGAAGGACATTCTAACACCTGTTACCACATGAATGAACCTTGAGGACATTGTCCTGAGTGAAATAAGCCAGTCACAAAAGGACAAATACTGTGTGATTCCCCTTATAGGAGGTACCAGAGTGTCAAAGTCATAGAGACAGAAAGCAGAATGGTGGTACCAGGGGCCAGGGGGAGGGGACCGTAGAGAGTTAGTATTGATCAGTTTGGCAAGATGATAAGAGTTCCAGAGATGGATGGTGGTGATGGTTGCACAGCAGAATGTGCTCCATGCCATTGAACTGTGCACTTAAAAATAGTTAAGATGGTAAATTTTATATGTATTTTACCATAATAAAAAAATTGGTTAAAAAATTGTCCGACCTCGTTTGAGGAGACAATCTGAATCTAAGATGATGGCCATTCATATAATATGTGAAGCCAAGTCGGCTCAGGTCACGATTGCAGGGTCCTGGGATTGAGTCCCCTCATTGGGCTCCTTGCTCAGCAGGGAGTCTGCTTCTTCCTCTCCCACTCCCCTTGCCTGTGCGTGCTCTCTCTCTCAGTCAAGAAAATAAATAAAATCTTAAAAAAGATAAAATAAAATGTGAAGCCAAACAAGACCCTTTCGTCTGTAGTTTGTGGATACAGATGTGCGCAGTAAATGTGCGTAACAGTGCATAGAAGTGAGTTCCGGATGGTGGTTATGACCCGGGAGAGAGAAGGAGGAAGAGATGGGGAGGGGATGTGAGGTGTTCATTATATCTCTTACAATGTATTTCTTTTCTTTTTTAAAAAAGAGAGATCTGTGGCATCCATGACAAAGCATTTACTTCTGTTCCATCAACCAGTGGCTGTGTGCACCTCTGTTACATCAGCTCATGTATATTAAAATATTTCTTAGTTGAAAAGAGAAAATAAAATAGAATAATCAAACAAAGAAAGGTAGAAGCAGATGGATCCTGTCTGACATCCTTCTAACCTCGCCTGACCTCCAAACTCTCCTGTTTTCAGATTGCTACCTTCTTTTCTTCCGTGTTTTCACTGTGCAAAAGATGTCTCTCTCCTGCTTTGTGTGACAAGTAAAAAAAAAAAGCCCTAGGATTTCATGCCCCACCCAGATATTCTGTCTCTCTGATGTAGCACAGTTGACTTAACAAAAGTGAATGATATTGTTGGTCAACCACCAAGTGATGGACATGTCCCTTAAACTTTAACCTTGGCTGTTTTCCAGTCTCTCCCAACCTTCTTCCTGGGGAACAACACTAAATTGTTTCTATAGGGCCAGGGTATGGTGTCATGGGTTTGGGGGCATGTTCTCAGCCACACTTGTATTTCCATGACACACCCAGTGCTTTTTACATATATGTACACCTCACAGCGTTTAAGGAGTGAGCAACGCTGACATGAGCAAACATGATGCATCTCACTAGGTAGGCCTACTAACCTTATTCTGGTCTTCAAAGAAGTCCCTCTCAGCCCAGACTACCCAGCTGTGATTCCCCAAGAGGATTTGTCTGATGACAGCAATGAGGCTGAGTTGTCAATTCCATGAAAACAATCAGTAAAACAGACTCAGGGCCAAACAATGAGTTTAGGCTCACCTGAGATTTCTGTTTTTCTCGGTTCTTCATCTGTGAACACCTTGTTTATTCTTGCCCAAGCACTGGGAGTTAGCTGTCACCCTTCTTTGCCACCCACTTTGTAAGGGGAGATATGGACCCTTTGCCTCTGAGTCCCCCCGAGCCTGGTTGGGGAAGTCCATGGAGAGTCATTGTTGGCTGCTTCTCATGATGGGTTTGTTAGAACACTTGACACTCTGGAAACTGCCTTGTCTGTGCAATAAGTAGGCAGTAGATATGGACTGGTTCTCTAACAACTGACCCCAAATGGGCGTCTTGCTAATACCAGAAAAGAGTGAAGCTTGAGTCCTTACTTCTAGGAGGAATGGCGTGGTGCCTGGAACATTCTAGACACCTGATGAAAGTTACTGAATGGTTAACTAAGGATGGATGGTGTCCAAACTAAAAATGATTGGTGGGTTGGCACTCATTCGATCCTGGCTTTCTCCTGGACATGGTCACTGAGATTTCACCGTCGTTTCCCCAACTCATTGGCAAGGGCTCAGACTTTATCTTGTTTCCTTAAATACCCACAGGACCTGACACAGTGCTTTGCACATGGCAGATCTGAGCAGTTAATCTTCCTGTTGTGTTTACCAGGTGTCGAGTATTATTCTAAGAACGTCACACATCCTAATGCGCTTAGTCCTCACGATCCTTGAAATAGGGAGGATTATTCTCTCATTTTACAGATGAGAAATCTGAGGCACAGAGAGACAAGTGATTCACCCAAGGTCAAGGTGAGGAGCTAGGGCTTCTAGTCAGGCACTCTGGCTCCAGAATCCATGCCCTTAATCATAAATGACATTAATATCTACAAAGTACTAAAAAATAAAAAGGTCTATTTGATAGTATATATATATATACATATCTTCATATGATATTCTTTCTCTCTAGACACACATATATACACACACACATATATCTGAGGATTTTCTATTTGCTAACCACTGTTTCAAATGTTGGGAGAGGTACAGAGAACAGTCCTTGCCATAGAGAAGTAATTTAAAATCTTTAAGAGGGGAACAGATATATAGATTATTTCAGGACCAAGGAATCAAAATCCACCTAGGTCTGTCTTAGAGCAAAGCTAGATGAAAATGAGACACCGTGGCTCTGTTTCTTGATCTCAGGGGTGTTTGGTTACAAGGCTACATACACTGTCTGAAAATTCACTAAGCTGTACACTTAGGGTTTGTGTGTTCTTAGGGTTATGTATGTTATATTGTAATAAAATCAACATTTAAAGCATTTAAAAGGAAGAAAAGTGCCTTGGGAGCTCAGAGGATGTAGCAAAGAAATTCATTTCTTCTTTGGCACCTTCAGCCACATTCTACATAGATACGTTTGGTTTTGCTTTGCTGTTTAAAAGAGGACCGAGTGTCTCTGTGAACATTTCTGGCATGTTTCCTTCTCTCTAGGATCAGACTCTGATTTCATATTGTGACAGTGACACAGCATCTACCTACATGGATACACAGGGGTGACAAACCGTAGAAAATAACCCATATAGGGGCGCCTGGGTGGCTCAGTCATTAAGCGTCTGCCTTCGGCTCAGGTCATGATCCCACGGTCCTGGGATCGAGCCCCGCATCGGGTTCCCTGCTCCGCGGGGAGCCTGCTTCTCCCTCTCTCACTCCCCCTGCTTATGTTCTCTCTCTCTCTCTCTGTCAAAAAAAAAAAAAAAAAAAAAAAGAAAATAACCCATATACTATGGAGGGCAGAAGCCACTGGGTACAGACCCCCCTGCTCCAGGTGAAGAAATGGCCCAGAGGAATCTCAGCACGCCTTTCTGAGTTGGGTTTATTCTGGCAAAATTCCATTTTACATCGCTTCAAATATGCTTGGTTCAACAAAACATAAAATCCCGTGGGACCATCATTTGTTAGATGGGTACTTGACTAGAGCCCCAAACCTGAAGAAGTTAGCCGACTTCCCCTTATTCTGTGAGAGTATAAATACAATTTAGCATAAGTAGATTGAGTGATTTTATTTGAAACATTCAGAGGGCTTGTGTTTTTTCCCCCAGAAATAATGTGTTCACTAAACATATACTTTTTTAAAAATGAATCTAAGTTAGGACATATTTAGGGTTATTATAATTTAGCAGTTTATTATTTTTTTCAAAAAACCCAAATTATGTGTCTCACAACCTGTGGCCTCAATAATATGTTAGTTTAAAATACAAGATAAACTTACATAATATTGTAACTGAACACATTAAGAAACATGCACAACCCCACTGCTTCAAACAAAACTCACACATTTAGCAATGTTTATTTTTAGAAGCAAA
Source organism: Halichoerus grypus (assembly GCF_964656455.1). NCBI lineage: Eukaryota > Metazoa > Chordata > Mammalia > Carnivora > Phocidae > Halichoerus > Halichoerus grypus. The sequence continues at coordinate 153,852,309 of NC_135713.1, forward strand.
AGTGCCTGGCAATTTAAGCACAACAATTCCAACATTTGTTCTACTTAATTGTGATAAGATGTCATTCCATTCGACTGTTCTCATTTTGTTTTATCATTTGATTATCCTTCCAAGTAGATTCTACTATAGATAGAAATTAGGAAATTGCAAAGAAAATATATATTTAAAGTAACACAAAACCAATTCCTTAAATTTAAATTTGCACTTTCTTAATTAAAATAACAGAGAAAGTATGGGATAGTCACACATACTATCAATTTGTGTGTGTCCATTAAGGGAAAATTTTCTGGACTATTCTGTCAACAAACAAGTGTGGGCAACACATTTCACACCCTTTGTAGTTAGAACCTTGCTTTCCCCTTTCTTCAACTTCTCTTACCCTTAGTGCTTACATGTTCCCTCTTCTTTGGTTACCCTTATTAAGCCCACTGTCATGAAAGCTTGAGATACTCATTTATACTAGAGTATCAATGGTTGATATCTTCTGTAAGCGTAATCTCACTTAAAGACACTGACATTTTACCAGGAATCATTAGCTGAAGCCAAAGCTGTTTAATAAAGGGTAAGATGGTGGGTAGAAAGTTTACCTGGACCACAGCCTTCTGAAGCCCACCCCAGAGATGTTCATTGTGGACATAAGTGTCTGGCTTGCCTGCCTGTGCAGATTTGATAGCCACAAGCACTGGCTAGCACATGGACACTTTGCCTGGGTCATTTGGTGGCAGGTGCTCTGACACACTCACGAGGGCATGCCTGTCAGGGCTGGGAGCAGCTTTTGTTTCCCAAACACTTTCCAAAGCCTTGGGTTCTGGGAAGTTTTGTTGAGAGTGCCGACTGCCCTTCTGTATCCTCTGCTTCTCTATGAACTCCAGGCGGGCTGCTGTGTATCTGTTCATGGCCATGACCGACACAGCCATGCAGAGGGCAAAGGAAACCCATGCGAGGCTGTCAACAAAAGGCACAGTTAGGAAGGAGCAGGAAAGAGGCTGTGGTTCCAGGGTTTCCTGCTGGTGGTCAGTCTGGTGAAAAACCAGTGCCTCTTTCCACCCAATTTGGACCTGGACTTTGGATCACAAGTTTCAGAGACCAGCCAATAGTGTTGTTGTAGCCCAATGGTTAAGAGAACGGACTCTGGGGACATTGTGCTAAGTTTGCACTGTGGGTTTGCCCCTATCTCTTATGAGCTGTGCACCCTTGAGCTGGTGACTTCATCTCTCTGGATCAGGTTCATCATCTGCAAAACTTGACTAATAGTAACACCACACACAGGGTGGTTGTGAGGAATTCAATGAACTAATGCTGGGAGGTACTCAGCATAGTATCTGCTAACATACCAGTGTTGCTTTTAGTTGTGGTGGTGGTTGGCTCTAACCCAGGGCACGACATTGGTGTTGTTACTTTCTATCTCTACCCTCTGGAAGCCTGTTGCATTCTGATATGATGATCTATACTTTTCACCTTCTATGGAACCCAGTGGAATGGTTGCTGAGAAAGAACCTCTGCCAACTGGCATTTGTGTGTTTTGAGGGGGTGAAATTCCCGGGTAAAATAGAAGTCCCCTTATCTGATTACCTACAAAGAAACCTACCCATAACTAATTTCTAAACCCACTCTAGAGTTTCCAATCATCCTTAAATATAACTTGACATCAAAGGTACCAACATCTAGGGGAAAGGCCCAACAGTAAACAGAAAAAAAGGGGGGGGGCATCTAAAGAAAAGAGATAGCACAAGGAACAGAAGAAAAGAGCAACCAGAAGAAAACCCTTTGATCACTATCTACAGAGAGATATGAGAAGATGCTACATGAACAAGGCAAGATCGGGATATATGAGAAAGGAACAACTAGAAAACAAGAAAGACCTTTTGGAAATTCAAGTAAGATCCAAATAATAATTCAATAGGAAGGTTAGATGACAAAGAGAGGAACATTTTCAGAAAAGATTACAAAAAGAAGGAGCTAGAGGGGGGGCGGAGCAAGATGGCGGAGGAGTAGGAGACCTGGATTTCGTCTCCTCTCAGGAATTCAGCTGGATAGGGATCAAACCATTCTGAACACCTACAAACTCAACAGGAGATCAAAGAAAAGAAGAGCAACAACTCTCTGAACAGAAAAGCGACCACTTTCTGGAAGGTAGGACGTGCGGAGAAGTGAATCCGAGGCGATATTCGGGAGGATAGACGGCGGGGGAGGGGCCTCCGTCGGCCGCTTCTGGCAAGTGATAGAGCCACGGAGCACAAAGTCGGAACTTTGAGAAGTCTGCTCCGCTGAGGGACGTCACTCTGGTGGCGAAGTGGGGGGTGGAACCCTCGCGGGACAGTGTGGTCTCAGGACCCTCGGGGTCACAGAAAGACCGGGGGTGCCTGAGTGCGGCAGAGCTCCCAGGTATCGGAGCAGGGAAGCCGGCTGCAGAGACAGAGCCCAGGCGAGGGCTCTCAGCTCGGGGTTGTCATAGACCTTGATCCGCGGCACAGTCGGGCCACTGCTCCTCCAGCAGGGACCCAACAAGCGGCAGATCCGGGGAGACTCACCTTCTTTCCCCGGGAGGAGAGGTGCGGGAGTGCACGGCAGGGATCTGCTGGGTTTGGAGACTCCACCCGGGGTCGGGTGCCAGATAGAAAGGCGCGGTCACAGGCCGGGTGAGCGCGGAGTGTGGCCGGAGACCGGGGAGACGGGAGTGACTGACGGCTTTTCTCTGGGGGCTCGCTGAGGAGCGGGACCCCGAGTTCTCGGCTCCGCCGGGGCGGAGACTGGGAGGCCACCATTTTCACTCTCCGCCTCCAAAGCTGTACGGAAAGCTTGCAGGGAACAAAAGCTCCGGAGGGCAAACCCGAGCAGATTACTTAGCCCGGACCGGCAAGGGCGGGGCACTTTTGCCTCCGGCAAAGACATTTGGGAACCATGGCAACAGGCCCCTCCCCCAGAAGATCAGCGAGAACAGCCAGCCAAGACCAAGTTTACCGATCAATGAGAATGGCAGAACTCCAGCGCTAGGGGAATACTGCACATAGAATTCATGGCTTTTTTACCATGATTCTTTAGTCTTTCAAAGTTAATTATTTTTTTAACTGTCTTTTTTTCTTTTTTCCTTTTTTCTTTTTTTTTGAATTTTTCTTTTTCCCTTTTTCAACCAACATCTTATCAATCCCTTTTTTAAAAAAAACATTTTTATTTTTCATTTTTAAAGTCATATTCTATCCCTTCATAGTAGTTACCCGTATTTTTGGCATATATATATAAGTTGTTTTCTCTTTAAAATCTTGAGATAGTTTCTTCTAACAGATCAAAATATACTCTAAATCTCTAGTGTATGTTTTTTTTCTACTCCCCTGCCTGATCACATTCTCTCCCTTTTTTCTTTCTTTTTTTTTTTTTTTAATCCTCTTCTTTCTTTTTTCAAACAACTTATCAAATCCTTTTTTAAAATTTTTTATAATTTCCATCTTTACAGTCATATTCCATCCCTTCATCATATCAACCCTTACTTTTGTACATATATAAGTTTTTCTTTCTTTAAAATTTTGGGAGGGACTTTCTTTTAACAGACCAAAATACACCCAAAACCTAGTGTGTGGCACTGATCTATAATCCAGCCTGATCATATTTGATCACATTCTGTTTTTGTTTTGTTTTGTTTTGTTCTGCTTTTGTTTGTTTTTATCTTTATCTTTTTCTTTTTTCTTTTTTTCTTTCCTTTTCTTTTTTCTCTCTTTCCCTTTCTTTTCCCACTGCTTCAGGTCTTTTCTGATTTGTTTAGAGTATATTTTCTGGGAACGTTGTTACCCTGTTAGCATTTTGTTCTCTCATTAATCTATTCTCCTCTGCACAAAATGACAAGACGGAAAAAATCACCTCAACAAAAAGAACAAGAGGTAGTACCGACTGCCAGGGACCTACTCAATACGGACATTAGTACGATGTCAGATCTAGAGTTCAGAATCATCACTTTAAAGATACTAGCTGGGCTTGAAAAAAACATGGAAGTTATTAGAGAAACCCTTTCTGGAGAAGTAAAAGAACTAAAATCGAACCAAGTAGAAATCAAAAAGGCTATTAATGAGGTGCAATCAAATATGGGGGCGCTAACTGCTAGGATAAATGAGGCAGAAGAAAGAATCAGTGAGATAGAAGACCAAATGATGGAAAATAAAGAAGCTGAGATAAAGAGAGATAAACAACTACTGGATCACGAGGGCAGAATTCGAGAGATAAACGATACCATAAGACGAAACAACATTAGAATAATTGGGATCCCAGAAGAAGAAGAAAGAGAGAGAGGTGCAGAAGGTATAATGGAGCAAATTATAGCAGAGAACTTCCCTAATTTGGGGAAGGAAACAGGCATCAAAATCCAGGAAGCACAGAGAACCCCTCTCAAAATCAATAAAAATAGGTCAACACCCAGACATCTAATAGTGAAACTTACGAGTCTCAGAGACAAAGAGAAAATCCTGAAAGCAGCTCGGGAGAAGAGATATGTAACCTACAATGGTAGAAACATTAGATTGGCAACAGACTTATCCACAGAGACCTGGCAGGCCAGAAAGGACTGGCAGGACATATTCAGAGCACTAAATGAGAAAAATATGCAGCCAAGAATACTATATCCAGCTAGGCTGTCATTGAAAATTGAAGGAGAGATAAAAAGCTTCCAGGACAAACAAAAACTAAAGGAATTTGCAAACACGAAACCAGCCCTACAACAAATATTGAAAGGGGTCCTCTAAGCAAAGAGAGAGCCTAAAAGCAACATAGACCAGAAAGGAACACAAACAATATACAGTAACAGTCACTTTACAGGCAATACAATGGCACTGAACTCCTATCTTTCAATAGTTACCCTGAATGTAAATGGGCTAAATGCCCCAATCAAAAGACACAGGCTATCAGATTGGATTAAAAAACAAGACCCATCGATATGCTGTCTGCAAGAGACTCATTTTAGACCCAAAGACACCCCCAGATTGAAAGTGAGGGGGTGGAAAACCATTTACCATGCTAATGGACACCAAAAGAAAGCTGGGGTGGCAATCCTTATATCAGACAAATTCGATTTTAAACCAAAGACTGTAATAAGAGATGAGGAAGGACACTATATCATACTTAAAGGGTCTATCCAACAAGAAGATCTAACAATTGTAAATATCTATGCCCCTAACATGGGAGCAGCCAATTATATAAGGCAATTAATAACAAAAGCAAAGAAACACATCGACAACAATACAATAATAGTGGGGGACTTTAACACCCCCCTCACTGAAATGGACAGATCGTCTAAGCAAAAGATCAACAAGGAAATAAAGACTTTAAATGACACACTGGACCAAATGGACTTCACAGACATATTCAGAACATTCCATCCCAAAGCAACGGAATACACATTCTTCTCTAGTGCCCATGGAACATTCTCCAGAATAGATCACATCCTAGGTCATAAATCAGGTCTCAACCGGTACCAGAAGATTGGGATCATCCCCTGCCTATTTTCAGACCACAATGCTTTGAAACTAGAACTCAATCACAAGAGGAAAGTCAGAAAGAACTCAAATACATGGAGGCTAAAGAGCATCCTACTGAAGAATGAATGGGTCAACCAGGAAATTAAAGAAGAATTAAAAAAATTCATGGAAACCAATGAAAATGAAAACACAACTATTCAAAATCTTTGGGATACAGCAAAGGCAGTCCTAAGAGGAAAGTATATAGCAATACAAGCCTTTCTCAAGAAACAAGAAAGGTCTCAAGTACACAACCTAACCCTACACCTAAAGGAGCTGGAGAAAGAACAGCAAATAAAGCCTAAACCCAGCAGGAGAAGAGAAATAATAAAGATCAGAGCAGAAATCAATGAAATAGAAACCAAAAGAACAGTAGAACAGATCAACGAAACTAGGAGCTGGTTCTTTGAAAGAATTAACAAGATTGATAAGCCCCTGGCCAGACTTATCAAAAAGAAAAGAGAAATGACCCAAATCAACAAAATCATGAATGAAAGAGGAGAAATCACAACCAACACCAAAGAAATACAAACAATTATAAGAACATATTATGAGCAACTCTATGCCAGCAAACTAAATAACCTGGAAGTAATGGATGCATTCCTAGAGATGTATCAACTACCAAAACTGAACCAGGAAGAAATAGAAAACCTGAACAGACCTATAACCACTAAGGAAATAGAAGCAGTCATCAAAAATCTCCCAAAACACAAAAGCCCAGGGCCAGATGGCTTCCCAGGGGAATTCTACCAAACATTTCAAGAAGAATTAATACCTATCCTTCTGAAACTGTTCCAAAAAATAGAAATGGAAGGAAAACTTCCAAACTCATTTTATGAGGCCAGCATTACCTTGATCCCAAAACCAGACAAAGACCCCATCAAAAAGGAGAATTACAGACCAATATCCCTGATGAACATGGATGCAAAAATTCTCACCAAAATACTAGCCAATAGGATCCAACAGTACATTAAAAGGATTATTCACCACGACCAAGTCGGATTTATCCCTGGGCTGCAAGGTTGGTTCAACATCCGCAAATCAATCAACGTGATACAATACATTAACAAAAGAAAAAACAAGAATCACATGATCCTCTCAATAGATGCAGAAAAAGCATTTGACAAAGTACAGCATCCTTTCTTGATCAAAACTCTTCAGAGTATAGGGATAGAGGGTACATACCTCAATATCATAAAAGCCATCTATGAAAAACCTACAGCGAATATCATTCTCAATGGGGAAAAACTGAGAGCTTTCCCCCTAAGGTCAGGAACGCGGCAGGGATGTCCACTATCACCACTGCTATTCAACATAGTATTGGAAGTCCTAGCCACAGCAATCAGACAACAAAAAGAAATCAAAGGCATCCAAATCGGCAAAGAAGAAGTCAAACTCTCACTCTTTGCAGATGATATGATACTTTATGTGGAAAATCCCAAAGACTCCACCCCAAAACTGCTAGAACTCATACAGGAATTCAGTCAAGTGGCAGGATATAAAATCAATGCACAGAAGTCAGTGGCATTCCTATACACCAACAACAAGTCAGAAGAAAGAGAAATTAAGGAGTCGATCCCATTTACAATTGCACCCAAAACCATAAGATACCTAGGAATAAATCTAACCAAAGAGGCAAAGGATCTGTACTCAGAAAACTATAAAATACTCATGAAAGAAATTGAGGAAGACACAAAGAAATGGAAAAACGTTCCATGCTCATGGATTGGAAGAACAAATATTGTGAAGATGTCAATCCTACCTAGAGCAATCTACACATTCAATGCAATCCCCATCAAAATACCATCCACTTTCTTCAAAGAAATGGAACAAATAATCCTAAAATTTGTATGGAACCAGAAAAGACCCCGCATAGCCAGAGGAATGTTGAAAAAGAAAAGCAAAGCTGGTGGCATCACAATTCCGGACTTCCAGCTCTACTACAAAGCTGTCATCATCAAGACAGTATGGTACTGGCACAAAAACAGACACATAGATCAATGGAACAGAATAGAGAGCCCAGAAATGGACCCTCAACTCTATGGTCAACTAATCTTCGACAAAGCAGGAAAGAATGTCCAATGGAAAAAAGACAGTCTCTTCAACAAATGGTGTTGGGAAAATTGGACAGCCACATGCAGAAGAATGAAACTGGACCATTTCCTTACACCACACACAAAAATAGACTCCAAATGGTTGAAAGACCTCAATGTGAGACAGGAGTCCATCAAAATCCTAAAGGAGAACACAGGCAGCAACCTCTTCGACCTCAGCCGCAGCAACTTCTTCCTAGAAACATCGCCAAAGGCAAGGGAAGCAAGGGCAAAAATGAACTATTGGGACTTCATCAAGATAAAAAGCTTTTGCAAAGCAAAGGAAACAGTCAACAAAACCAAAAGACAACTGACAGAATGGGAGAAGATATTTGCAAATGACATATCAGATAAAGGGCTAGTATCCAAAATCTATAAAGAACTCATCAAACTCAACACCAAAAGAACAAAGAATCCAATCAAGAAATGGGCAGAAGACATGAACAGACATTTCTCCAAAGAAGACATCCAAATGGCCAACAGACACATGAAAAAGTGTTCAATATCGCTCGGCATCAGGGAAATCCAAATCAAAACCTCAATGAGATACCACCTCACACCAGTCAGAATGGCTAAAATTAACAAGTCAGGAAATGACAGATGTTGGCGGGGATGCGGAGAAAGGGGAACCCTCCTACACTGTTGGTGGGAATGCAAGCTGGTGCGGCCACTCTGGAAAACAGTATGGAGGTTCCTCAAAAAGTTGAAAATAGAGCTACCATATGATCCAGCAATTGCACTACTGGGTATTTACCCCAAAGATACAAAAGTAGGGACCCGAAAGGCTACGTGCACCCCGATGTTTATAGCAGCAATGTCCACAATAGCCAAACTGTGGAAAGAGCCAAGATCTCCATCAACAGATGAATGGATAAAGAAGATGTGGTATATATATACAATGGAATATTATGCAGCCATCAAAAGGAATAAGATCTTGCCATTTGCAATGACGTGGATGGAACTGGAGGGTATTATGCTGAGCGAAATAAGTCAAACAGAGAAAGACATGTATCATATGACCTCACTGATATGAGGAATTCTTAATCTCAGGAAACAAACTGAGGGTTGCTGGAGTGGGGGGTGGGGTGGGAGGGATGGGGTGACTGGGTGATGGACACTGGGGAGGGTATGTGTTCTGGTAAGCGCTGTGAATTGTGCAGGACTGTTGAATCTCAGATCTGTACCTCTGAAACAAATAATGCAATATATGTTAAGAAAGAAAAAAAGAAGAAGAATGTAGCAGGAGGGGAAGAATGAAGGGGGGGAAATCGGAGGGGGAGAAGAACCATGAGAGACGATGGACTCTGAAAAACAAACTGAGGGTTCTAGAGGGGAGGGGGTTGGGAGGATGGGTTAGCCTGGTGATGGGTATTGAGGAGGGCACGTTCTGCATGGAGCACTGGGTGTTATGCACAAACAATGAATCATGGAACACTATATCTAAAACTAATGATGTAATGTACGGGGATTAACATAACAATAAAAAAAAATTTAAAAAAATAAAATAAAATAAAATAAATAAATAAAATCACCTTCCAAAAAAAAAAAAAAAAAAAAAAAAGAAGGAGCTAGAAAATGTGAGGGATACGATGACATTTAGATGATTAATCCAAGAGTCTCGATATTGAACTAACAAGAAGTTTCTAAAGAGAACAGAAAGCTAAGGAATGGAAATAATCAATGAAATAATAACAGAAAAATCCCCAGAATTCTAGGACATGAATATTCAGATTGAAGGACCCATCAAACACAGGAAAGAAGAATGAAAGTGAATGAAAGACTCCAAGGTGCATTATCCTGACATTTCTGAACACCAGTAATAAAGAGTAGAAAACACCAGCCTACTTATAATGGAATATGAATCAGAAGAGTATGGAACTCTTCCCAGAATCAGTAAGTTCTAGAAGGAAATGGAACTATGCCTTCACATTTTTCAGGGAAAATGATTTTCAACAAAGGATTCTACACTCTGCCAAACTATCAATCAAATATGGAGCATCGAATAAGTACCTTTCCAAATATGCAAGAAATAAAATAATTTCTCTCTCATTGGGAGATGTGCGCCCACATAATGTGAATGCAAAATAAGTAAGATAATGATATGGAACCTAGGAAACAGCTCTCCTGTACAAAGGAGTGGCAAAGGGAAGTGTCATGTGGCATGCCTCAGAATAGCCATCCCGAGTGGAGAGAAAGATGGGGGGCTTTGGTGGGGCTAGAGGAGTGGGATAGGGAGAGACAGAATTGAGAGATTGCTATGTTTATGCTATTTGATTTTTTTTTAATTTTATTTTTAAGCAATCTCTGCACCCAATGTGGGGCTCAAACTCACAACCCTGAGATCAAGAGTTGTGTGCTCTACAGAATGAGCCATCCAGGTGCCCCTGTTTAATACTATTTGATTTTTAAAAACTATTTGCATCTATTTCTTTGATTAAGAGTTAAGTAATTACAAGTAATTGGAAACGAAACAAAATGATATTGGAAACAAATAGACCATTCTACAGATTCCTTTGACGTTTGGGATCTACTTCAACCCACAGCATCAGTTGACCATAGTTGTTGGCCCACCTGACATTGATCTGAGCTCTAGTGCAGCTGGGTTCTCCACTGTGTGTAGCACCAGTGACGTCACCTCAGAAACAATGACACCTGTCTGGAAGGAGGCAACTAAAGTGACACACAGGTCGAGGGAATGGTGTGATGCTACAAAGAAATGTTTGTAAAAAAAAAAAAAAAAAAAACTTCTTCAGGTTGAGACACAAACTGAGAAGAGTACAAAATCTAATAAATCATGCGGGTAACAGTATACGGACATGTTCACCAAACTCTAGAATGGTAAGATGAGGGAGTAAACCTAGAATGTGTTATTTGTTTTACAAAGAGAAAAGTAACATAAGAGATTGTTATACAGGATGAAAATGTACGTGTGTGTGTGTGTGTGTGTGTGTGTGTGTGTATAAAACTGCAGCTGTACTTCAGAGATCCATATCAAAAAGAACCGCTGTGATCTTATATGGCATGGCTGAGTCTTTCCGTTAAGAGACAGAACTTTTATGTCCTGGCTTTGTCCATTAGAAACTGGGGCTGGGTCTCCCAACACTGAAGTATTTACTAGGCATTATTACTCGGGACTCTCCCCCCAGCTGTGTTTAAGAATGGAATAACATCAGTGTCTCCATGGCTTGAGGACTTGACTCTGGGTCAAAGATTTTACCAAACCTAATCTCTTTAAATGCCTATGAATGCATGAGACAAGTATCATCCCTTCACAGAGGAGAGAGCGGGGCTACAGAATGGTTAAGAAATTCATCCAAAGTCAGATGGCGGAATGATGGCCAAGGTCCGTAGTCCTACAAAACCCGTGTGCATCCCTGACAGCCCGTCAGGACTTGAGGACCACGGCCAGAACTCACCAGTAGGACCAGCCGTAGTCCCACGTCTGAGGCTTCCAATCTTCTGGTCCAAGGTTCACAGTGATTTGAAAAATGGTTGTGTACATCATGTGGGCCACCATGCTGAGAAGCCCTGCATAAGGAGAGCTCTGTGAGCCAGAGTTAGGAATGGAGTTTCTCTACCTTATGTGAGTTGGATGAAAGAAAGCCAGTAGCATCCTCCTTGAGTCCTTTCAAGCCGCCTTCATGTTTCACATACACACTAATTCCTTATTTTCATGAATTCGCACAGTGGCCAGGTAATTCCTCCCATGACCAACTCTCCCCCGTCTATAATACCCCTGTCTCCCTAGGCTCAGAGGCTCCGATGTTCCATTCTCTCTTTCCCAGCACAGATGAGGGGTCCTTGAGCTACATTTGGCCTGACACCACATTCTACAGTCTTCTGTCATGTTATTCTTTTTCATGTGGATGATTTGCTAAGGCTTCAACACTGGGATACTTTAGATAAAAATCTGAGCGTGTTCTGGCCACACTAGACTCACGTGGCAGTATTCAGGAGGAACAGAAATCAGCTGCCAAGGGGATTTTCTTTCCTTTGTAAGTGTCTTGGTTTTTTTGCCTGGAGACCCTCGAAGACTTTTTTTCCCATAGGTTTGGAGGATATGTTGAGGATTTGAGTGCACTGTGTCTATTTTTCCAGGTACTTGGAGGGAGCTTTCTATATATAGAGTTTGGTCTTCTGTTCAAGAAACCTTTTTTGAATTTTACTTTTAAACCCTAGTTGTTTTGTTGTTTTGTCTTTCTTTTTGCAGGGACTCTAATTACACATATGGTGTTTTAATTTAATAAATGTATGGCAAATGGTGGCCAGTTAGGGATTGGCTTCAGGGGCCCAAATAGAAGTAGTTTTAATTGGTGGGGGCAATTATATGTTAATAGGGCTGGCTAAAGTCCTTGTGATGTAAATCCTCAAACATTTTACCTGACATTGTGTTCGCAGATCACAATGATCAGACATCCAGAAAGAAGCCTACTCTCATGATCCTGGGGGGCCCTCGGGGATGCCAGAACCTGGGGAAGAGTCTCCAAGAGTCCATGGCCTGCCTCTTTGCTATGAAGATCCATAAATTGGATTTTATCACCCTATTCACTGGTGATAAGGCTTGGGAAAGACACCTGACACTTATCAAGCCAGAAATGAGCTCCCAGTTGGGCTGATGTACTATTAACAGAGCTTCAAGTATCGGGACAGAGAATCGAAGGAAGTCATTTGTTTGGGGTTCTTCTCTTGATGGAAAGGCCAACTCAGGAGACCAAATGAAGTTGCTCTAAAAGTTGCTTGGAGGACACAGAAGAACCCCACCCCCCAAAAAGGGTGTTCTTCATTCTTATATGTACACCAAACTTGGATGATGATTTTTAACAAGTGACCATTTCTTGCATTCTTACTACATACTAGGTGCATTCTTACCTAGTCATCACCATAGTCTCTTGAGAGAGCTGGCTCAGAGAGGTTGAGTGACTTGCCTGGGGCCACACAACCATTAGGTAGCAGGGATTTGAACCCAGGCAGAATTTTTCACGCACAACCACCCTACTAAATTAGGCAATTTCTGTTCTCAGAGCCAGTGTATCTCCTTCCCAGAGTTGTGATAAAGACACAGTAAGACATTTTATTCTCCAAGCCCCATGCCTACCCCATTTCTTTTCATCAGTCACCCAAAGCATCATTGCTTTCCCCGCAATGGGGTTAACTCAGTGACTTCTCTGGTAGACCAGCCAGCTGTCTTGATGAACTGGCCATCGACAGAAAAGAGCCAGCCTGCACTTCGGCTGAAGCTCTGTCCCTCCGACTGGGGCAGGGTGTGGGGAGTCAGCCTGTCTGAATACTGCTGTGGGCAAGTACCTGCGAGCACCATGAGGATGGCCACAGATGCGTCCACCCTGAGCCAGTGGAACCCAGAGCCATGGTAACTCACTCTGGAGCCCAGGAGGATGGCACTTGTCAACAACAGAAGGATATTCAGGATTTCGGCCCCAATGGACAACCACAGAACACCTGCAAAAATGTGAGAATGTCAGAGATGTTGAGCATTGAGAATTCAGAAGTACTGCCATGTCTAGCCCTTTGATTTAGTTCACTTCTAAAACAAAAGAAATAAATAAAAAATTAAAAATAAAAACCAAACACCAAGGGGTAAAAAAACCACAGCTACGTCTGTTGAATCTTGAAAGTTGGCAGTCACAGAGAGCTCCTTGGTGTTGAGAGAGGATTGTGTAAATATTGTCCTTTGCTGGGAGGGAAAAGAAATAGAATAAGAGTCTGATGTGAAGACACGAGAGATGCTGGGGGTCTTTATTCTCTAGCTCCAAAGCTAATGCGTTGTTTAGATTTCACCAGAAGACTTTATCTTTGTCTTTTTAAAGAAGATACACACACTTAAACAAGAGGACAGAGATGTCTGAGAGTTTAAGAGCCCTGGTTAGAGATCCCAAAACCTTGTTTGTTTCTATGTGAGCCAATTATTTGCCCTCTGGAGGGGATCCCACCTGCGGCTCCAAGGAACTGTGTTGGAGGTGGGGGCAAATGGGTCAAGAGGACAGGGAGGGAAGCTAATGTTTCTGGAAGTCCTCCAGTAGAGCAAGCTAGGGGCTGGGGACCCAGCAGTGGATGAAACAGGCATGATTCATGCCTTCACAAAACCTTTATTCCAGCTGGGGAAACAGATAGGGAGAAAGTCATCGCGGATTTGATGAGTGTTATGGAGACAAAGTGCTGTACGCAGTGGCGGCTGGAGCTCATCTCTTCCCAGCCCTGCATTTACCTTGTATTGGTAGTTTGCAGTGAGCCACGGCGGGATTATTCATACCCTGGGAAACAGCTAACACTACCCGTCGGGGCTTCCCGCCGGCAAAATGGATGGCTTGACATTTTCCAGCACCACTGACTATAGGGCACGTGGAGAGAGCCAGCGGTTCTAGCTTCTGGATTTGACTTCATGGGAAAACCATAAATATCTCTCTCATCTTTTCCTGCGTCCCAGCAAAAACAATAAAAGTTATCCAAATTATGGACAGAAAAAATTATCCAAATTGTGGCTTGTGGACAGAACACGAGTAAGGTATTTACCTTGTTCTTCAGCTGGTATTATACTCTGGAAACTCCTACACTTTTCACCTACAACACAAGGAGAATATAGTCATAAGTAGGAGTAGCTGTGACAATTAGCGACAGACTGTGTTACTATCTATCCCAGGTCATGTCGAACAAGGATTGGGGAACGTGGCAGATTGCTTTATTGTTCATAGACGTGTAGTGCCCCCCACCCACCCTACGGGAGCATGATTCAATCCCATCCCATCCCGTGAGTCCAGGTTTGGCCATATGACTTTCTTTGGCCAGTGAATAGGGAGCTGCTGTGAGATGGGTCACTTCTGGTCAGAAGCTTTAAGAGCCAATGGACTGCCCACTGGTTCTTGTTTCCCTGCCTCTGTGATCACAGAAGAACACGTCTGGATGGAGTCTCTATCAGCCTGGGTCCCTGAATGGCTGTGGGGAGGACTCACCCCTTGCCGACCTGAAAAATCCACACAGAATGAACTAGAAATGAATTTGTTCACTTAAACCACTGGGATTTGGGGGTTGTTTGTTACTGCAGCATAATCCAGCCCATCTGGACTGATACTGCGAGCCTGAGACCAGGGGTTCTCAACTTCCCCAACAGCATCCATTATGGTGTGAGCCTCAGATAGTTTGTTTCCAGTTAGAGGGAAAGTAACAAAGTTGGTATTGATTTTTAAAAATGAATTAGAGCAGGGGCGCCTGGGTGGCTCAGTCGCTTAAGCATCCAACTCTTGATTTCAGTTCAGGTCATGATCTCAGGGTCTTCCTGGGCTGCCAGGAACTAAAACAGGGCAACGCAGGGCACAGATCATTGACTCTTCAAAGGAATGGCTCTCTTGTCCCTAAAACAGGTTCAGGAGTCCCGGCAGTAGCCTCGCTTTGAGGATTTAATGACATAACACGCACTGAAATCGCACTGAAATAAATGAGTGCCGCTGGGCCCTATTTGCATGTGACTAGCACACATCATTATTATTTTTTTTTTTTAAAGATTTTATTTATTTATTTGACAGAGAGAGACACAGCGAGAGAGGGAACACAAGCAGGGGGAGTGGGAGAGGTAGAAGCAGGCTTCCTGCGGAGCAGAGAGCCCAATGCGGGGCTCGATCCCAGGACCCTGGGATCATGACCTGAGCCGAAGGCAGACGCTTAACGACTGAGCCACCCAGGCGCCCCTAGCACACATCATTATTAATTACAATAGACTCTAAGTACCCTGAGGGCCAGGATCACGGCACCTGCCTTTGCTGGAAGTTTTCAGGGACAGAAATAAGCTCAGGGGAGCATCTTTCGACTGTGGAAATTACTTCTCCTTCGGAGGAGAGAAAATCCCAGATAAGTCCCCTATTCAAGAGCCTACTGTGGCTCCTTATTCCTCCAGCATTGAGTCAAAATTCCTCTTCTTTTATGGCCAGCCTCCTCTCCCTGTCCTCCCAACACTGAGCCCTTCCCTTGGCTTCACTTTCCACCTGGTCAGGCTCACGCGGGAAGGATCCTATGCACGAGCAGGTGCACACTCGTGGCAGTGCTTGTCTAAAGACCATAATCCTTGAGATTTGCCGTGCTTGTCCTCATGAAACTCCAAGTGCCCTGGGGCCTCATTGCTTTGCACGTCTGCAGTGCACCTCTGCTGGGCTATAGGAGAAAGAGGAACAAAGCCTGGGTTTATGATACAGCCATTTGCTTGAGCCGCCCTGCTGGGATACATTCTCACCTGTCACATAACCATCCACAACAAACATTTTACACAGCTGGGGGTGAGGACGACAGCCTTGGGGAGCCATCTGCCGATCTAAAGCCACAGTGGCCTCTTCAGCTTTTTAATTAAGTCAACTTTGGATTGAGGCGATGGGTCCGTTCTCCTCGCAGAATCCGTGATTTGGGGCAGTGGCTGTGATGTTATGGTCACAGTCCCCCAAATTTGTCCACGTCCCCCTGGTTCTACCAAGGAGGCCCCCACAGCATGGGGGGGGGACATCTCTACATTCACAAGCTGCTCTCAGAGACTTCATACTCTAAACCTCGCTCTCTTCATCTGTGAAATGGGTGTCATACAAGTCCTCCAATGAGAAAGTTTGCAAGTATTTGATGAACTGCCTGACACTTTTTTTTTTTTTTTTTTTTTTGGAGTGTTTCATTATCCATAAAGGCAAGTACCCATAGTCTTTGACAGATTTGGAGGCCAGGCTCAGACAGGTTGGTAGAGTCAGAATCGGAAACTGGGCTCTCCCACCTGAGACTCCATATCCTTTTGCGTAGCACCACCTGCTGTCTTTCTACATAATGCGTGGGGGAGTAATTGTCTATGTTGCCTTCCCAAGAGGCCTGCCCTTTGTCACAGGAATAAAGAGGGGGCCAGGTACAGAACCAGGGGTGGGGCAAAGAGAAAGTGGAGGCCAGCCGAGGAGATTAGGAGAATTCACCAAAGCTCTGAAGTCTGAGGTCAGCCTGGGCAAAGAGTCAGGCCGTAGTGAGCCCCTGATTAATCTGAATCCTCAGAAATGGTGTTCCTTTGAATGAGGCCAGCAGGATTAAAAGGAAAAATCTTCATAAATCCCATGAAGCCAGAGAGGCGGGTGTTACATAGCTCGGCGGCAAGGGCTTCACCAGCCAAGCGGGGAGACAAGCCAGCTTGGGACACGGCAGCCAGGTCCCCAGCACTGGGCTCTCGCATCCCCGTCTGCTCATCCTCCACTCCCACCGCCCATGGGGTGCCCAGGCCCCTCTGTCCTTGACCTTTTGGGAGTTTAGCAGAACACTGAAGAATTGGAAACCAGCACATTTTGTTGACTCATCACTTCGCCATTTCAGAGGAGGGAATCAGAGGCGCCGCCCCCCTTGAAAGATACCCTGGCAACAGGAACGGGGATAGGAAGAGGTGGCTTGAGCAGGGGATGTCCCCAAATCGCACTCCAGGCAAGGGCTCCCTGGAGGGTCAGCTTTTGCAGGGAGGGAGATGAAGCTGATTCAGAAGGAAAACATCCACGAGGCCTCACGGTGCCGCAGAGCTGGGGGTGGTTGGGCTTCCCGAAGCCCCTTTCCTGGGCTTATGTGGATCAAGGGGTACTCTCTCCAGGCTGGAGTGCTTACTGGTAGGTCTCCTGAGCAGCCCGCGCCCCTTCTGACCCTCTCTCCGAGCACCATTTGGGTGCCTTCCCATTCACCTCCAGCTATAATCCTTTTCTTTCATGCACCCTGAATCTCCCAGGCACTTGTGATAAATTACACTAAGAGCAGATGTTTGTGTGGAGTGATCTTTAACTGGGGGCCCCAGGCTATATTCTGCTGCAGACATACTTTCTCAGGCCGATGCAATGTTTTCAAGATACTTTTTTTTTTAAGATTATTAATTTATTGGGGCGCCTGGGTGGCTCAGTCATTAAGCGTCTGCCTTCGGCTCAGGTCATGATCCCAGGGTCCTGGGATCAAGCCCCGCGTCGGGCTCCCTGCTCAGTGGGGAGCCTGCTTCTCCCTCTCCCACTCCCCCTGCTTGTGTTCCCTCTCTCGCTCTCTCTGTCAAATAAATAAAATCTTTAAAAAAAAAAAAAGATTATTAATTTATTTATTTGAGAGAGAGAGAGATTGAGTGGGGGGGAGGGGCAGAGAGAGAGAGAATCCGAAGCAGACGCCCTGCTGAGTACGGAGCCTGATGTGGGGCTGGATCCCACGACTGCAAGATCATGAGCTGAGCCGAAACCAAGAGTCAGAGGTTCAACCGACTGAGCCACCCAGGTCCCCTTTCAAGATACTTTAAAACTGGGAATTTTCACATGGAAATACAAATATCTTACTTCCCTTGAGAAATCAGAGGTTCTGACAACACCGAGCGCTTAAATCCATGTGGCCATAAAGCTGAGCTGAGCAAGGGGCTGCCCCCTTGAGCTGGGGATGAGGTGTCAAGGTCATTGACATTCCCTGATGGCCTTGCTCCATTCGCTTCTGTTACCACTTTCTGTGGGCATTGTTTTTCGACCTGTGATGAATATCTTTTGTTTTATTCTCTTGTATGTTTGCTATTATTTTAGTTATTATTTAATAAAAACTTAATTCTAAACTTTTTGCTCTGGGGGCATCTTGTAACATGTGAAGGTGATCACGTTTCTCTTAAAGGGAAAAAAAAAAGGTGTTCTGGGGAAGATGTCCTCTTCTTGGTTCTTAATAAAGTGATGACAATATTTAGAGACTATGGTTTACCCAGACAACATTATTATAATAGGAAACATATTAAAATGTGAGCAGGGGTTTCTTGGATTGATGGATACAAATGTACTCATTGGCAATTATAAGACAATTGCTTTTCAGTCAAGTTTTGGGCATGTTTTGGGGGAAACAGGGAGTCTGGGTTAAGAAATCTGAGCTCTATGTCTTGCTCTACTAGAACCTAACTGTTCAGTCTTCGAGGGGGCACTTCTGCCTCTAGATCTCGGTTTTCCCATCTATAAAATGCACCTCTTGTTTTAGGTAAGTCTTTCATAAAGAATGTTCCTCCGAGCAGACTCTTTTTCTGGGGTCAACTAATTTTGGGAAACCCTGGGATATGTAATACATAGTAAACAGTCTTCTTTATTGTGAGACTTCTCAGAAATGTTAATATGTTAATGTGCATTGCGAATTTTCAAGAAGAAAATGTAATATGCAACATTTTCCAATTTTTTTTGACAATCGAGAAACTTTTTATTTAATTTTTCAAAAGGCATCTCTTGGGGGGGTGTCATCTTTGAGAAAATCCAGCGAGGCGCTTGTTAAAGTCTCTTTCTGGCTTGACATCAAGTATCTAAGATGCACATAAATCTGAAAGGGGTCAAGAATGACACTCTTTATTTCTACTTGGCTTTGTGCATGAATCACTGAGAACCTCAACCCTCCTTAGAATTCAGCCTGTGTTCCTGACAACATATTTAAAAACCTTTTAGTGGTGTGATCCATGAGAAGGCAGTGTGTGTGTGTGTGTGTGTGTGTGTGTGTGTGTAGTAAACACACCCTGCATTAGCAGAAGTGCCAAGGAGACTCCTGGTCTCTAGAGGAAGAAGTTTGAAAGACCCTCACACAGCCATTGGTCCCTGTTTTAGGTCGAGAAGGCCCCTCCCCCGACCTGGTAATAGTTTTTTATCAGAAAGCTCAGGGACAGTTTATATCATCTATCTGCACAGTGTTTGTGTGAGTATGTCAGGCATGTGCCATACGCCAGTAGACAGTTTGCACCTGCTTCCAGCCTTGCCCGAAGCCCCTAGCTTTGACATCATTTAAGAGATGAGGCTTCCAGTCCCTGAAAAGCCCAGACTTCCCTTGAGTCCAACCCCTGCAGAATCCTTTCTCCCAGTTCGCTGGTCATTGGGGAAGCAGCTCCCAACTGTCTAATTTTCTAATTCCCGCCCTCAGGTTCAGGTTCCACTGTGGCCCAACCTCCCCTAACATTACAGAAGCTTCTAATATTCCTCAATTAGGTTATTAGGTTTTTCTTTCCAGGGAACATTGTCTTGCTCAGTTCCTTGTCCTGGAGTGACCGTGACCTTGTGTTGCAGGGGAGGAGAAGCTGCCTCAGGTGACACTGAAGAGCCATGTGAGTTAAATTCTTCCATGTGAGTTAAATTCTTCCACCCTGCCTTGTGTTCTAATGCAAATACCAGAACTGTTCTGCCTCAGAACTTTGCTCACTCTGTCCTGTCTGCCTGGAATAATTCAGCCCTAATCTCCATCTATTAAAATCATAGTCCTGCTTGGAGGTCTGGGTACCGTGGCCACCTCCTTTATGAAGACTTCGCCATGCCCAGAGCTGTAAGGAACTTCTCCGTCCTTTCTATTCCCATATCATAGATCAGTCTTTGTGATAACTTATCATCTTTTTCCTTGTTTTAGTTTCATCTCAGGTCTCACCACTGTGGCTCACTCGCCTTTCTATCCTTCCATTCTCCTAGCACATTCTTCCTGTGCTTAACAAGGAAATGGCTCTTAGCAAATTTATTCCATGCTGCTTTGAGTGTCCTCTTTCCAGGGGGCTTTGCTGTACCCTGGGTCATGTTTCTCTGACTTTGGTGTGTGTCTTAATCACCAGGGGAGCTTATTAGAAATATAGATAACACCAGATGGAAAGGAGAGCTGAGAGGAATAAAAAGCAATGCTATGAGGATGAGAAAAGAAAAGGCAATTAGGGGGGCGCCTGGGTGGCTCAGTCGTTAAGCGTCTGCCTTCGGCTCAGGTCATGATCCCAGGGTCCTGGGATCGAGCCCCGCATCAGGCTCCCTGCTCCGCGGGAAGCCTACTTCTCTCTCTCCCACTCCCCCTGCTTGTGTTCCCTCTCTCACTGTGTCTCTCTGTCAAATAAATAAATAAAATCTTTAAAAAAAAAAAAAAAAAAAAAAAAAAAAAAAAAAAAAGAAAAGGCAATTAGGAACTCTAGGAAAAGCAAAAAGCTGTACAAGAAATTTAATGTAATGATAGCACCTCTTTGATTCTGTGATGAACAATATTTATATACTCTAAATAAATTATTGGTTTATTGATTTATTAGGAAGATGGCAGAACAGGTGTGGGATGTGGTCGTATGAGAGATTTAGCCTTATCTATTATGACAGGAACTCAATAAATAATGTCTAACATGAAGACAGCACATGTTTTTTGAAACATGGAAGCAAATACCAGAAGAAACAACTAAGCTAAAAGTGGTTTCCCTGAAGGGTGGGATTAGGTTATGAAGCTGGAAGGCAGCAGGGGACTGTTGGTTTTCCTTATAAGCATTTCAAAATGATTTTATCTCTTATCCATGTGTAAATATTACCTTGGTTAAACATATTTTTTAAAAAAGGACTGTAGATTTTTAGACCCCATCCAAGACCTACTGAATCAGAATCTCCAGGGCTGGGCACCTGGGTTTGTATTAACTTCCCAGGCGACTATCATGCACAGCAAACATTTGATAGCCCGTGTGATGCTTACATGCAGCTCTGGAAAATGAAGTAGGCAGTCCTCAGATGGGGACTTGGAAGGGGAATGGAAGTCTCCAAGCAACTTGCCTATGGGTTTGGTGGCCATAGTTTCCAAACTGAAAATCTGAGACTGCCTTTGGTGCCTTCCAGAACGTGGGATCGTGAGCCTCCTGCGCCTGTTTGTGGGGGTAGAGAGAGCGGACTTATAGGAAGATAGCTGCACTCCCCAGAGGACAGGGGTAGGGAGGTGCTTCTGGTAGGCTTATCTCTAGGTACTGTGGCAGTGTATGAGCCATACTTAAAGCAAAGGCCATTCACACTGACTGGGACATGAAGAAGAGTAAGACTAGGCACTGCCCTTCTGTGGCCCCCACTGGGACAGGATGGAGAGGGGTAAGCAGCATATCAGAGGGTTCCTACTTGGAGTCTTTTACTTAGACCTCAGGAATAAACCACTAATGCTATGAGGATGGGAAAAGGCAATTAGAAACTCCAGGGAAAGTAAAAAGCTGGTCAAGAAATTTAACGTGTTAAGCCCAAGATCAAGAGAGAAATGGGGATGGGGGGGGCCTCTCCTTTCCACCTTGAGGGGTGTGCTTTCCTAGCAGGAAGGGAAGAGCATCCTGGCCCCAAGCATGGGCTTGGGTTTGCAGCCAGGCTACCTGACACTGGGGAGTCCAGGTCCTCCTTCCTCTGTTCCTTAGGAGGTAAAAAAAATTTTTTTTTCTGATATATAAGAGCTCCAAATATCAACCCTTCCCCTCCCTCTTCTCTCTCCTCTCTCCCCCTCCC
Source organism: Halichoerus grypus (assembly GCF_964656455.1). Classification (NCBI taxonomy): domain Eukaryota; kingdom Metazoa; phylum Chordata; class Mammalia; order Carnivora; family Phocidae; genus Halichoerus; species Halichoerus grypus. The sequence continues at coordinate 153,874,137 of NC_135713.1, forward strand.
CCATTTCCCTCACCACCATTCTGCCAAACCCACAGAAGCTCAAAAGATCAGAGCTTCGTAATAATACGGTGAGAAAGGGGTTGGGCTTACCAGCCATGTGACCTGAAACTCTGAGCCTCAGTTTCCTCATTTGTGAGCTGAGGAAACAATACTACTCTGTAGGGTTATTTCAAGGGTTTCCAGAGACAAAGGTCTAGCTTGTTAAGGAATCGTACTTCTGGTAGCTGCTCCACAGAGGGGGTTCCCTTCCCACCGATGATGATAAAAGTCAGTTTTCTAAGAGAACCTGCCATTCCAAGACCCCCTTAAAAGTGCAAGGACACAGTATAGAGTCAGATGGGGCCACTTTGGGTTCTCTAGGGATCGGGTGACAGTAGCAAATGGTAAAAGCGAGTGTTTATTAACACATCACAGCAAGCACTGTTGCAAGACCGTCAACACAGTCATTCAGTCTTTATAATGACTCTGGGTCACGAGTACCGCTATCCTTCCTATTTTACAGCCAAGAAAACAGGCTCAGAGAGGTGAAGAAGCTTGCCCAAGGACACAGAGGCAGTCAGTGGCCGGGCTGGGACTCAGAGCCGGGTAGCGCAGCTCCAAAGCTTCCTGCACCTGTCACCCATCCCTGTCCCCTGCGGCCGTGCTCACCTGTGCTGCCAAGGCTCTCCTCACAGGACTGCCAGAGCCCCACGTGGAACCTGCACTGGATGAACTTGTCGGCCCCCGTCTCCCAAATGTACTGGACAGCCTGGCTCCTGTTGTCCCTCCTGCCACCGCTGCTGTGGCCCCCGATGAAGTGAATGCAGTGCATCTTGCCCAGCTGGTCCTGGCACAGAGGCTTTGCCACCCTCCGGGTCCCCTCGCACCAGTGGGTGCTGCCCATGGCGGCGAGGGAGAAGGCCAGGGCGAGGCAGACGGGGAGGAGGGTCAGCACCTGCTGCTGCCTGGCCCTGTCCATGGCTGGAGGAGGTGTGTGGCGTCGGGATGAGCAGCGGGCCCCCTCCCTGCCTCCGGATGCTACCCGCCCCTCTCAGCCCTGCCATCTGGCACCCTTACAGGCTTCTCTCACGTCCCCCGGGGGGGATCCTGGGTGCCCCCCAGCGTGTGGCATCTGTGGCCTGAGAAGCCACAGGAGAAAGCACAGAGTGGGGACAGATTCCCATCAGCAGAGCCGACCCTTCAGTCCTCCCCAGGGAGAGGGTGCGCAGGAGGAGGTTGGCTCTCTGGTTTTGTCTTTTTCAACCTGGGGTAAAATATGCAGAGGACGAAATTTACCCTGGTGACCATTTTTCACTCTCACATTATTGTGCATCCCATCTCCAGACCTCTTCATCTCGTGACACTGGAGCTCTGCCCCTGTGAACACTTACTCTCCATCCCTGTCCCCAGCCCGGGCACCTGCCACTCTACTTCCTGTCCCTATGAATGTGGCTGCACCCGGGACCTCCTGTGAGTGGGGTCATGCAGTATTGTCTCTTTGCAACTGGCTTATTTCACTCAGCGTAATGTCCTCGAGGCTCACCATGTTGCAGCAGGTGTCAGAATTAATTCCTTTCTAACGCTCAGTAGCCTCTCATTGTGCGGATAGACCACATTTTGTGCATTCATTCCCCTGTCCGCACTCAGGTTCCTTCCCCCTTTTGGCTCTTGCGGAGGGCACTGGTGCTTGACTGAAGACCAAGGGCGTTTGGGCAGGTGTCTGGGTGAGTCCGCCCCACCCGTGCCTTCCGCATTCATCAGGGCACTCAGTGTTGGGTGCCAGAAATGCGGAATCTCACGGCCCACACAGCCTGTTCCCTGCCCAGCCCTAGAGAGACGGGGACGGCCAAGGACAACGTCCTGTTTCGGGGATTGAGAGACTCGAGGTGCGGGTAGTCTGGCCCAGGACCGAAGTGCTGTGCAGAGCAGGGGTGGGGTGGGCGGCGCACACCCCGCAGGGTGCAGCATTCAGCACCGTCCTGGGGCCTCAAAAGCTGGCAGGCACAGCCCTTGGTGCCCTCACTCCTGCCCTCGCCAAGGGGGCCCTCCGGGAGTGGTGACACAGAGGGGACTACAGCCGCTTCTTGGGCAGAGGACATTGATGCAGGAGCGAGGGCAGGAAGAGTGTCACAGAAGATGTCCACGTGGCATCTGAAACACACAGGTCCTAGACTGCATATTAGCACTCCCTGAGGACCCCCAGATACACCTGCAACATAATGGAGAATCACTGGACTGGGCAGGTGGGAGAGAAGGGCGGTGCCCTGTGGGTCACTCTGACTCTCTACTTCCTGCTGGCGCGGGCAGGGGAACACGTCCTGCGAGCGCTGTGTTTGCAGCCTTGGCCACTGGTCTTGTGGGAAGAGGATTTATCACGTCTTATCACTAGATGGCATCTGCCCAACAGCGGGGAGGTCCTGGGTGGCCCTAACCCCTCTCCCTTCAGAAAAAGAATGTTTTTGAGAATAAGTTCAAAGACATTTGCTAGAATATTCTTACCGGACAGGCATTTCCTTTGCCAGTGTGCAGCCTGGAAGACATAGTCGTTAACGTGTTGTTCCAGAATGGCTTTCCAGCCGTAAGGAAAGGATCGGAGCATCATTGGGCGCTCTTTGTCCTGCTGTCCCAGAGAAGACCACATTGATTCCAGAGGTCGTACTATCGTCTCAGTCCATTTTCGGGGTCTTGGTTCACTATGAACATTTGACCTCTAAGGTTTAAAATCTTGCCACGTGGGGATCTTAAGATTTCCAAGGATTTCTAGGAAGCGATGCTTACTTATTTTTCCCTAACCGTTCAGAATTCATTCACTCAGATAAGTTAGCGAAGATGAGCTCCTCTGTCCGACTTGAATGGAGAGAAAAACAAAACTAACCTCAATCCCAACAGGGTCTTCTTGTCTCTTGCCCACCTGCGTCTCAGCCGGGCAGGACCTCATCCTCCCGGGCTCTGGTCTGGAGGCTGGGAAGCTTGGACGTGGAGAGGTGGGGCCAGAAGGGCCGAGCAGAGGTTTTCAGAGACCCCGCGAGGGGCCCGCTAGAGAATAGGATCGTCGGTGGGGAGTTAAGGGAAGATCAGCACCTGACCAGGTAGCCGCGTCAGGTGATGCGGGGTCTCCCGGCCCTGCCATTTAGTGCTGTGGGGCCGTGGGCCAGCAATCCAACCTCTCTGCGCCTCATTTTCCCCGCTGTCCGGTGGAGAAATACTCACACCCTCAGCGGGTTGTTGCGAGGACGGATGAAGCCGGTGGTCGTGGGCTGGAAGATTCTGTGCATGCGCACGCGGTGAGCCCGCACAAATGGATTCATTAGCAAGCGCTGGTGGTGCTTTGCGTGCAAGCCTCTGCCAGGTGGGCCGGGCGGCACAAGGGGCCATCGGGAGGTGTGTTTGACTTTCCCGCACGTCGTTTGGCTCTCGGGTAGACGGGACCTGAGTCCTGATTGGGGTTTTGCTTCAGGGCCTGGGTCAGAAGCTGCTTTCTCCCTCGAACTGTTTGCATAGACAGCCCCCCTCTCCCTACGCCCCCCCCCGCCCCACGGAGGAGACCCTGCCCTTGGGGCCTTTGTAAGAAACGTGCTCCCTCGCCAAGACGCCCACCGCACAACTGGCCCGACGCCCATCCTCTTAGCCAGTTGTTGTTCAGCAGCTGGAACCCCGAGGCTCCGGCCCGCGGGCCTCGTGCACTGAGCAGGGCTTCGGGAGCAGAACCACCGGCCGCCTGGCCTCGCCTCCCGGGCGGCCTCTGCCGAGGAAGTCCCTGGGAGCACAGCTGACTTGGGGGAAGGTCTGGGAAAAATCTCCCTGCCTTTGGGGGGGCCGGGGCGGGGGATGAGCCACTGCTGATGAGAAACCCCGGAGAATCATCGGTAGGTGGCTCTAGACGGGTTCAGACGCTCTCCGCGCGGCGTGGAGAGGGTTTGTGCAAACATTTCCCCGCTCGGTGCCGGGAGGAATGCCGGAGGAGGCCGCCTGTGGTACAGCGTGGACTGTTCGAGAAACGTGCCGGCGCCTGTGAAGTTGCAGGGGGCGGGGGGGAAAGGCGAGGCCGGCACCGGGTGGGGCAGCGCCCGGGAGAAGGAAAGGGGGACCCCCGCCCCGAGTCCGCGCGCTGCCCATGGACACCGCCGCTGCCCAGGGGGCCAGGCCGCCCCCTCCCTCCAAGAAGCGCTCGCCCCCGGCCCCTGCAAGGCCCGTGCTCGCCCTGCTGCTGCTGGTCTCCATCAAGCAAGTAAGAGCGGTTTATGATTTGGATTGTCATGGTGCCTGCTGTTAGGGTCAGTTCTGCATCTTTTCTGATCCTAGAAGCAGTGTCGGGCTCTCGCAGGCAATTTGGGAAATATAAAACAGTATTGAGGCGGTAATGATTAACCATAAGCCTGGTATTCAGAGATCATTACTGTTAATATTTTGGCATATTTCCTGCAAATCCTTTTTCTATGCGTGTTTCTGGGCAGCCGGAATTATGATGCATAAAGTGTTTTGTATCCCGGTTTCCCCCCTTTACACCATTTTATAAACATTTTCCAGTGTCATCGTGAACTCTGTAAAGAGCATTTAAACTCGTCCCATATATGCTCCTGTCTGCTTTTACAGTTTTCTCAGGCCTGAGTATTTAAAGGTTGATGGACTGTGGGGTTTTTCTCTTCTTTCCTTTCTCCTTTTCCTTCCTTCCTTCTTAGTATAAAAATATAGAATGTTCATTGTTTAAAAAAATAAACATATAAAATCCAAAGAGGTATAAATATCAACTATAAATCACTATATTCCCACCACCCAGAAATCACCCTCATTCGCCTTTGGGGGCTTATACTTCCAGACCTTTTTCCTGCTACTTATTTACATATAGGGCCTTTTTCCCCCCAACAAACATAAGATCAGACTGTAAATACTATCTCGCTATCTGCTTATGTCTTAAGGAAATACACTAAGAGCTAACACAAACTAACCCTTCTATTGAACACACAATGCTCTAGGGCTGGTGTCAGGTGTATCCCTCATATTAATTCATTTCGTGCCCCTCAAGGCAGTCCCTCCTGTTAATCCCACTTACAGATGAAGACGCTTTTCTGTGTCGGCAAAGGTAGCCCCAGGGCGTGATGTTTGAGGGCTTCAAGGTTGTCTTATAATGTATGTGACCAACCTCTGCAGGTGGGCATTCTGGTACCTTGTTTTGTTTTGTTTTAAGATTTTATTTACTTGACAGATAGGGAGCACAAGTAGGCAGAGCGGCAGGCAGAGGGAGAGGGAGAAGCAGGCTCTCTGCTGAGCAGGGAGCCTGATGCAGGGCTGGCATCCAGGACCCTGAGATCACAACCTGAGCTGAAGGCAGGCGTTTAACCAACGGAGCCACCCAGGTGCCCCAGCTTGTTTTATTCTTATCCAGGGAGACTAAACTTTTGCCCCTTTTCCCATTTGAGGTTCTATTTTCATATTGGACCATGACGTGAAGGAACCCCAGTCCCATTCATCTGAGAAATGCAGGTAATGAAAGTTCTTTGAGGAAAGGTTCTCTTCCTCCTTTGGTCCATGAGTGGAGTTCATCCGTGTGTGTAGCTTTGGGATTCTAAATCCCTCCTGCCCCCACCTAGGGAGGGCCGTGGTGCCCGATCCTGTAAGTGTTCACCTCATCAGGCTTTCTTTGGTTCTAACCTGGAACCTGACAGGCAGAAAACACCTGCCAAATTCTCTGCCACCGCGTTTGTCCTCAGAACCTCTTTGGTCCGTCTGTCCTCCAGGATGCGTCTATAACCCCAATGAGCACCCCCTACACACACTTCTTGGTTCTCGGTCTTAAATCCCATATTATTCCTCCAGATGTTTACATTACAAGGCTTTGCTAGACTTTCATGATGGATTTTGCTCACAGACGCATTCCCTGCACGGAATATAAATGACCGTGGCATGTTTTCTGGCAGGAAGTCTTCCTAAAATTCACTTAATGAGAAATTCTCAGGGATAGTTTAGTTTCTAAATTCAAGCAGTCCACCACCACCCCTCCTCCCCGGCTGGACTCATTTAAGTTAATTAGCGGTGTGCTTTGGGTTCAAAAAACATAAACTCTCTCTCTAAGGCTCTTTGAGAAGTGAATTTGTGGCTCTGTCCTAGATTGCCGATGGGAGCGTAAAAAGGTGCATATTTTTAAATTAAAAAAAAAAAAGCTTGGCGAGGATAGGTTGGCAGTCCATTATCAAAAGCCTTTAAAAATGTGTATACTCTATGATCCAGAAATTCCAATTGAAAGAATCTCTCCTAAGCAAATAAAGATGTGCTCAAATGTTTAATTGTGAATATTTTCAGTACAACAGCATTTATATTAGCAAGCATCTCAGCCAGTGTAAGTGTCCGATGCTGGAGGATTTGAAAACTGAATCATATCACAGTCATTCACAGAACATCACGTAGCTGTTAAAATGGTGTTTTAGAAGTATGGCTCTCGAAATGGATACATATTCACAGTGCATCTTCTGGTGAAAGCATAAAACTAGATGATTTCCTTTTTTTGTTAAAATAAAAATGGAAAGAAAAAGAAAAAAAGTAAACGGAAGCATGTGCACCGAGAGAAGAGTCCGGAAGGAGATGGTAATTTCTGATACTGAGATTATATTCCAACTTCTCCCCTTTGGGGGCTTTCTTGTAATTTTTGTTTGATTTACAGAGAGGCGAATGCCTTCTTGAACAAAGAATACAATAGAATGTATTAAAAACAATGCACAGAAGGTCTTTTTTCCCTTTCCCTAGATCGTTCCTCAACCAAGTTAGTCCTTGATGGTGGTTGCCCGCGCAAGGGAAAGAGGAATCAAGGTCAAGTCGATTTTTCCAGTTAGAAAACATCCATTCGTGCTATTTCCTTTCCTCCTTACCTTGTTTGGATCTGAACTTGGATTTGCCTCTTGTGTTTTTCGTGTCTTTGGGACAAGTACCTGGGAAGAGAGTCTGTTTGTCCAGCTCCCCTAGATTGACCAAATTTGGTGCTTTGTAGGCTTCCTTCTTCTCCTTCTCCTTCCCCTCCTTTTTCTTCTTCTGACCATGGCCATCAGTCATGGCAAAGGGCAGGGAAAGAGGGTTAGTCCAGGGACACAGCTCATGTGCATGACTGATTTTATTGTCTCTTCCTTGGCCAGTTCCAGTGAGGTCCCTGACGATATAAATAGCACTTTATCCAAGAAAGGGTCTTACTTCGGAGGCTTGGAGGATTCTGGAAGCTGATGATTTGGTTATCAACTTATTTGCTGAACTTGTGAAAAATAATATAGACCCAGCTATAGTCCCATTAGGATGTTTATTTTCTTAAACAACGTGTTAATAAGCTTCCAGCTTGACTCTTGTGCCATAACTCAGAGACGGAAAGTATTGTGGGAGATTGAAAGTTTATTGGAAACTGAAGCCTAAGGATAAATGCCAATTATTTCCTCCTCATCATCATCATTATTATTACTTGTGGGCTAATCCCATGGGTTCCAGATTGTGTGCTAAGTTGCCTCAAGGCACCACTCTGAGCTCACAGGGCTGCTGTAAGATATTTTAATTTTTCAAGGGAGGCAAAGAGATACATGACATCTGCCAGACCCTGCAAATTACTAGCTCAAGTAGTTCATGGTTTCAGCATTAGATCACGTTCCATTCCCTTTGATGATGTCGTATCTCTGCAAAGCTGTTTTTTGTTTTTGTTTTATTTTTTTCTTGCAGTTGCTGTGATGAAAAGCAAGTACTGCACAAACATCAGTGTGGAACACAATGGTGCCCAATCTGATTCCCAAGTTTGGGAAGTTGTGCAATCTCCAGTAGGCACTCAGTTGTTAGGATGCAAATACTTAAGTTGTTTGGCCCTAACTACTCAAAAAATGGGACTTTAGGTATTTCTTTCGGCTTGGGGTACTGTGGAAAATGATGGAGTCACTAAGGGCACCATGATTTGAGAAAGTTTGGTAACCTCTGGTCTAACCATGACTATACAGCTCTTCTTCAAAATGTTGGCCTTGTGATTCTCTGGAAAGGATGCAAAGGAGCTATTCACAGACCCCATCATGCATTCCATAGTATTCCATAGTATTGGGGGGTGGGCCATGCTGGGCAGAGGAGACAGAGGGTAGACTGGACTAATGACTCAGAAAATGGAAGCTTACCACCCATTGGGCTCATAGGTGTTGGGGTTTTTTTTGTGGGGGTGGGGTGGGTGAGCATAGTGGTTGTGGTGCTGACTGTGTGTATGTGTGGGTTTGAGTGCCTTTTGGTGGAGCATCTCCCCAGTTTACACTGGGCTTCCCCACTCACTGTTGTTATACCTGTCTTACCTCGTTCTTTCAGGCTGTCTACCTGGCCCAAGAAAGCATTTGAATTTGTTACCCCTTGTGAGAGGACACAAAGCCTCAAAGCCAACTGAACTGGATGATCTTATCCCAGATCACATATCTAGCCCTTCCCATGTTCATACCCCCTCTGACTCCAACCCACACCTGTTCCTCTGTTTCTTCAGCTGGAAAATGAGGACAGTAACTCCTGGCCTGTGCTAGGGGCTTGTATTCAGGGATGGAGGGCATGTCTTAGCCCTCAAGGAAAGCATGGGGTAGCGAAGAGGATGGACAAATTAACCACCAATGATATACAACATGATGGGACATAAGACTTAGTCATGTGTGGGGTCACAGGGCACTGGGGAGAAAGGTTCCTAGCTCAAAACATCAGTGACAGAGGTGGTCAAGTATGATCGGGGTCATTAGGCTTGAGTTGAGCCTTCTGGGGTAAGCAGGGAGTGGGCCAGATGAAGATGAGGGTGGACGGGAGGTCCAGTGGGAAATGCAAAGATGCAAAGTCACAGAGGAACATGACTGGGGTCAAGAGGCTTGGCCCCGGGGTGGCTGAGATGTGATGTCAGCTCTATAGGCCATGAGGGGAAGACTTTAGGCAGGACAGCCCTGTGGACCTATCCCTCTGGAGCAGTGTGGACAAGGCCAGAGGTGGAGGAAATGCGAGGCAGGGTTAGACAGGAGAGAGGCATAGGACAGAATCTGGTGCCTGGTTGGATGATGTGGAAGGAGGAGGAAGGAGGAACCAAGGACAACTCCTGGTTTCTGGTTTGTGATTGATGGTGCCAATACTGAGCCACTAGGGGATGAGCCTCTTTGGGATCAGAGAATGATAGGGTATGAACGTCACTCGACTTTGATAGCCAGCCAATCATACATTGTCTTATCTTTAGCAGATTCTAAGTCCTTTAGGGCAGAAACTGTGTTTTGTCCATCACTGCATCCCTTCAATTCCTCCCTGATGCAAAGCCTCAGGTGCTCAATAAAGATGAGTAAATTGAAGAAGAGAAAACCCCTTTAAACCCCCCTGTTGTGTTAAAAACAAAACAAAACGAGTAGTACAGATATACAATTAGATATTGTTAGACAACTCAATTATCTGGAAAGCCCAAGGTTCTATGGGAGGGGATAGTTAATGTCAGAAAGGCAAATATCCCAAGGCCTCAGTATAGTAGCAGACCATCTCTCTACCCGGTCTTTGACTTTGGACCCACAGGCAGCCAGATGGGATGGCACAGGTCCCTACAATTCTTCTAGCCTTTCCCTGACACACTATTGGGCCCTTCTTACTGTGATGCTTCTCTTCTTCAGATCCACATAGTCTTAGGAGCATGCAACTATTCATCTGATAGGGTGTGACATTCAAGATGAGCATATTGCCTCCTCTTAAAATGTCAGCCTCACTTGAAGATTTTTTGGAGGAAAAAGTCTTTCATATCTGTATGAAAACCAATATGATTAGATTATGGAGTGAACGTAGAATTTGTATGTACCTTTAAGATAGAATATAAGATGCCAAAGAAGTTCTGTTTCTTGGTGCTGGCCATTATGGCCACTTCAGTGGGAAGTTTTGAGATTCGTGGTGAAATGATCACAAGGCCGCCTCTGTAGTGAACTGGGAGTCACCATGGTTTTCTTCTGCCCAGGTTACAGGATCCCGCCTTGAGGAAACAACTCGCAAGTGGGCTCAATACAAAGAGAAGTGTCTGAGAGACTTGCTCAAGGAACCTTCTGGTAAGCAGGTGTATGAGTTATCTATGGCTGTGTAACAAAGAGCTTCAAAGCTTAGGGTCTTAAAGCAATCATCATCATCATCATCATCATCATCATCACAGTTTCTTTGGGTGAGGAATTCAGACTGGGCACAGTGGGGATGACTTGTTTTTGCTCTACAGTATCTAGAGTTAAGCTGGAAGGCTCAATGGCTGGCAGCTGGAATCATCTGAAGGCTTGTTCACACTTACAACTGATGGCTGATGGTGGCTCCCAGCTGAGAGTCTGTTGGCCAGAACACTTTCACGTGGCCTGTCCATACAGACTAGGGTCCTCACAGCATGGTGGTGAGGCTTCCAGGGCAACCATGACCAGAAGCCATGTTGCCTTTTATGACCCAGCCTTGGAAGCTATTTTCCCCACGTTCAATTGGATCAGATGGTTACCAAGGCCTACCCAGGTTCAAGGGAAGGGAGGAGAGACCCCCACCTCTCATTATAAAAGAGCATGTGAGACAGGGTATACATAGATGCATAGATGTGACTATTTATCTAAAGTCATCTGTCACAGCACACTCACCACCAAATCGCATGACATGAGCAACTGTCGTAGATTAACCTGGGACTCTATCGGGTAGGTGGGTGGGAGGAGGTCTTCATCCCCTGGGGTGTTATCTGAATCTGAGTCATAATATTTCTCCTATCCAGGTCTACACTAGGTTTAGACTGTTCTAGAAAATATGTTAATCGTTTGATCAGTCCATGGCCTCTCCTGCCTTCATGCTAACTCTGGGTGCATCCAGATTCTTTTTTTTCTTTTTTAAATGATGAAATCTGGCCTCTCCTTATCCTCCTGGCTGCTTTCAGATGATTTCATTCAGGGGCTTGGAGGAGGACAGGATACCATAAACTCTCTCTTCCTTTTCCTGACCCAAAGAATCTCAGCCTTCAAGCCATACCCCTCTCCCTCTGAATATTTCTTCAGCCCAGGCTAGTGGCAATCAAAGCTTGATATCTGTTATAAGAACTACCCCTCACTTTAGGGAATACTGCTTTCTGAAATCAAAGTAGGGCATGTCCTCTTTATTTGGAGTCATGCCATGAGCAGCTCGGCCAGGTGAGTGCTGTTTCACACAGACCATGTGCTGACATTTGGCAGCCAGGTCTACAAGATGCCTTGAGCCAGCTCATAACCTGGCAGATCTGCATCTGTGGGGTCCTGATGCCAGTAACGTGGTTGTTCAAACTGAGTGGCCCCTGCATGCTAGCCCCAATAAGGAACAGACAAGAATGATGCTTAGTTCCCAGGAGTGAGGAGCTTGCAATATGGGCATTTGGGATCCAGCCTGAAACCCCTTCATTTCATTCCAGGAGGTCCATAAGGCTGTGCCATGTGTTTTTAGTGTCTCATCGCCAAGCGCCAGGGTGTAAATTGTCCCCTGAATTGGAGATGGTGCAAATGTCTCATAATGATTGTTGGATTGGTCTTCAAATGGAGAAATATGACCAGATAGAGGTTATGTTGGATACATGCAGCCAAGAGCCTCAACTTCACAGATCCCCCTAGATCCACAGGTCATTTTGCACATTTCACAGTAAGGGTGCTCCAGCATCTAACTGATGAAAGTTTGACAATTCTTTAGTATGGAACAGAAGGCACTGGCTGAACTTCCAAGTGTCCTTCTGACCCCAAGTTTGTGTGATAGTTCAGTCCATGTAAAATAAACCAACATCAGCATGACGTGCACACTAACATAACTGACAGGACCACTGCCAAAGGTCAGGTTGGGTAGACAAAGCCACAGTGCTTGGGGGTGCATTAAGCATTCCCTCCTCCCCATGCTGTTCCTCATCCTTGACCTATCTGGACAGTGGGACACCTGTGCTAGTTCCTGAATAGGGTCCACCAGCTTCCCATGCCAGGAAGGGGGCTCTACCTCCATCAGTGGCCCTGGTGCTCCAACATTGCTCTCATTCGGGACCTTTTCTCTCCACAGGGACCTTTTGTAATGGAACCTTTGATCGATATGTGTGCTGGCCTCATTCTTCTCCGGGAAATGTCTCTGTTCCCTGCCCTTCATACTTACCTTGGTGGCGTGAAGGTAGTAAGTCTTATTTTACCATTTCCTGGCAGTTCCTTTAAAGGCTGGCTCCTCCTGGGTAGACCAGCCAGGGAGCGATTAGAGAGCACACTCCAACCAAGTGCTTTTCTCAAGTCCTCTTTCCCCACAGAAGGTCTCTTTCTTCTCTGGGCACCTCCTCTTGCCTTCCTGAAATTCTTCTGTGTCTGGGTGCTCCATTAATACAATAGTTCTCTTTTCTTTGAAGATTGGAGAGTCCAGGCCCAGCTACCACAGAATTTGATGCAGTGAGGGTTGTTATGGAGAGGAGAAAGAGGTGGGGGAGAGATTGGAATGCTCACATCCACAACTTGGGTTTGCTGTATGGAGAAGAAGGGCATCAAAACTACCCTTGCAATAGCATTGGAAAGTAGTGCTACTGGATGGTGCCTTTAAGCCCCATGGGACTTGGATGGAGTCTTTAACCGCTCAGCTTGCCCCCATCTTGCTTGAAGGAAGTGGCTATTATGTAGGACCCCAGGAGGATATGCTGCCCCCACCTGCCCCAGCAGGCCAGCCTCTTGGTTGGTTTATTCTGGAAGGGGGAGAGAAACAATTACTAGTTAGAACTCTTTTGCCTTGAACTGAAGGTCATCAAAGAATAAGAAAAAACTGTTCTCAAGAAACATAAGCGATTACAAATTTCCAGGCAAAACCAAGTGGGAATGGGCTACTGAGCAGGTGAGATGGTAATATCGTGTATTTAATTTCAGCTCAGTAAATCATCGGTTAAAATTTGGTTTCGATTTCCTGAGGCCTCTAGTGCAAAGAGAGAGTTTCCAAAGAAGAGAGATGCATTTCTGGATAGGAGGGCTAGTGATATATTCTATGAAACTATCCTTTGGTGAAATCCAGTTGGAAGTGACCCAGGAGTGATGTTTAAGGGAAGATACCAGAGTTTGCTGGACCAGAGAGTCTGGATAATTGAGGGAAGCACCCCTGTGGGAGCCAGCTTAGTGGGGTAGGGAGAGCACTGCACGTGGAGCCTAGAGCCCGTCCATCTCTTTTATGCTCTGCGACTTTGGGCAAGTGTCCAGAGCCCTCTGAGCTGTTTTCTTGTCTATTAAGTCAAGTGAACAATAGCAACTCTTGAGGTCTAGTTGAGGAATGAATGAGAAGACAGGCACAGAGTCAGCTGCACAGTAGGTGCTTTGTAAATGGAACTGAGGCTGAGACCAAGGTCAAGCCCTCAGACTCCTGAAGGTCTTTAAGACCCGGATGTCCATGGATCTCAAAGCACATGGAACAGACTACCACTGCCTGGCTTCTCCGCTTACCCGTTCTTCCCATGAGCTAAAAATGGAGGTCTATTAAACCTGAAGGGAAAAAGTGGTCAAAAATCTAAACTTACAAAGAAGTTGAGTTAAAGGCTTTTTTTTAATGGGTTCTGGGCCTCTAGAGTGTCCCAAAGGGAGTGTGATTCACAGAAGGTGGGAAGTTACTCTTCCACTCAACATCCTGTGCATTAAATGTTAGACTCCAAAGGGGTCCATACAGTGAGAAGAAAACGTGGAGGCAGTGGAAGGGTTTAGAGCAGAAAGAAGGAGAAAAAGTCTGGGCGGATAAGACCAGAGGAACACACACTACAGTCAGAGGGCAGGAAGCGGATGGTGCCTGACTATACATAAGGCTGGAGCTTGATTGCATAAAAGTTGTCTGACACCAAGCGTTTCAACCTTCCTCTGATGGGCGAGATCCCGTGGATCCACGAAGGCACTGAGGCATGAGAAAGACTTAATATGATTTGTGGTTTGGGGATATGATGTTGATGGCTCTCTGGGTGGAAGAACAGGGTGGGGGACAGGGAGCTGACATTGGAAGTGACTGCAGGGATCCAGAGAAAGGGACCATGAGAGTGTGCATGCAGGCAGAGGCAAGATGAACCATCAAGATTGTCAGATGAAGCAGGAGATGAGGGACGGAGAGGGCTGAAAGGTGGAGGAGAGGAAATGAGCTCACACCCTGTCTGGTCCCACCCATGTTCACCATCATCTGGGTGGTGGCTCAGGGCCCCCACTGCTCATGTCTGGTGTGTCCCACAAAGAGCAAGGAGGTGGGTGCAGCTGCCCCAAAGGGGAAAGAGAGCCAGTAGGAGGTTAGGTCAGAGAGTATTGGGAGCCAGACTTTACAGGGCTTTGTGGGAGGCCCGGGAAGTGCTCTGACTTGTTTTCAGACACCCTTTGGAAGATTTGGAGTGAGGAATGATGTGGCATGACTGCTGTGTTAACCGTAGACCATGTGGGGCAAGAGCATCGAAGGCATTTGTAATAATCCGGTCACAAGAGAGTGGTGGCTCCAGGGAGCAGGGAGCAGGGGGTGAAAGCCAAAAGGCAGTGTTCAGATTCTGGGTAGTTGGAAGGTCCAGGTGACAGGATTGGCTGATGGGCCAGGTGAAGGGTAGGAGAGACAGAGAGAAAGCAAGGATGACTCCAAGGTTCGGGGCCCAAGGACTGGGATGATGGGTTTGCCATCAATAGAGGCTGGGAAATGTGCGGGTGGCACCGGTTTGGGGAGAAGATGAAGAGCTTGCTTTGGGGAATGGTGTTTGAGAGGGCCATTAGACACCCTCGCAGAGGCTTTAGGTGGGCAAGGGGAAGTACCCCATGGGTGTCCATCCATTACACTCAGCAAATAGTCACCATTGGTCCACGCCGTGCAGGGTCAGGAGTGGGAAGTTCGGACAAGTTCCATTGTTCATTTGCGAGTCCAGTCCCTGGTCTTCCAGGGGGGAGGGCAGTCCCTTTGGGGGAGGGCTCTGGGAATGGATGTGACTGGGTCACAATAGCCATCATCGTGGACACAGAGCCGGCCTGTCACTTACACACACACACACACACATTTAACCTCCCCCAAACTGGGGAGGGCTGGTACCATTACCATGATGATCCTCAGCTCTTGATGAAGACACTGGAAGTCTTGGACAGTGGAAGGGTGACAAGCTCAAGGCCACCAACCCTGTAGGTGGCTGAGCAGGCTCTGTCCACCCCCTTCACCTCTTCTCTTCACGTCCTGAGACACGACGCCCCTCTCTGACGGGGCGCACCAGGAAGCCCCAGGTCCGCATCTCCCAGCTGGGCTGCACCTTTGAGAGCTCTCACGTCTCTGAGTCACCAGGGACTATTCTAGCTCCAGAGACTTTGGGTAAACACAGCAGACATTAGTGGACCGTGGTTTGTTACGAAACGTAGAGGCTTCCGTGTTTTTCTTTCCATCCCAAATAAACAGGAGAGATGCTAATGAGCCCCTCCCCCACCAAGGGAAGTGAAAATCCCTTTTCCCTGGGATTTTCCACAGCTTTGTGGTGAAGACGAGGGCCTCACCACGTGCTCAGGAACGGGCTGCGTGCTCTGACCTTTCCCCTAGAGCTGTGTTTACTTTCAGAAAACTCAGGAAGGGCCTACAGATACTGCTTGGCTCCGGGCACTTGGCAGACGCTGGAAAACTCCACAAATATTTGGCAGGATGACTCCGAATGCTCCGAGAACCACAGCTCCCAATACAACGTGAGTCAGCTTGGCCCAGTGATGATGGGCCCCGGGCCCCAACCACCCTCCACCAGGCACCCCCCGCCCCCAGTTGGCTTTGGTGGCCACACAAAGAGCCGTCCCCCAAGAGCTAGTCTGCCCGGACTCCCCTGGGGAAGGTCCACAGTCACATGATAGCAACCTCTGGCAGCCACTGAATTTCTTCTGCAACGAGGGTGATGTGCAGACCCCTGAGGCCACTCAGTTTCTCACCCCTGGACTAGTACTGGGGTGCATAAAAGCGTGTACATACTGTGGGCACTTAATAAGTACTCAGTGAATGGTTTCACAGATTCCGAGTTAGTGGGTATGTGGTGGGGCCTGGGCATCAGACTGGTACCTAGTTCCCCAGGTGATGCCAATGTGCAGCTGAGGCTGGGACTCAGGTGATCTCGAGGGACCTGCCAGCAGGTGTGGGATGCCTGCAGCCTCCTCTGGGCTCAGGCCCACAGCGGGCAGGGACAGCAAAACCAGAGCTGAAAACTGTACTTCCCAAGACCGGAAGTTAAGATTTCTCTCTTTAGAAAGGTGAGGACTGGGGCATTGCCTCCTCCCCTCTGCAAATGGCCATATTTCCAAGAATTCAAGTACTTAAAAAAAAAAAAAGTCCCCAAAACGTAAAAAAACAGCTTCTGGCCATGTTGGCCTGTGTTTCTAATAATGGGTTGACATTTTGCCCACAAAAGGCTAGTGATAGTAGATCTTTGCTCTTCAGAGTGCTAGCAAACAAAATATGTGATTTTCTTCCATCTCATCAGGTGGGGGTCCTTATGCATGATAAAGGATACTCTTTAAGGAAATTGTGTTTGTGTGGGTATATATATGTGTGTGTATATAATTTTAATATATATATTTTAATGAAAAAATTTAGTTTCCCATACCACATAAGATATATCAATTGATATATACCTATTTTTTAACATTTTATTTTGAAGTATCCAAACACATAGAAAAATTAAAAGAATAATAAAATAAGCACTCACAAACCCACTATCTAAATTCAAAATGTATCAACATCCCCCCCAACACCATTTGCTTTTGCTTTGTCTCTCTCTTTGTGAAATATTTAACAAAATTTGCAGGCATCGTGAGGTTTCACCCTTAAATATTCATCAGATCCTTCCTAAGCAAAGTCATTATTCCACGTAACTACAATACCGTTATTCCAATTAACATTATATCAGCTAATGTTTTATCCATATTCAAATTTCCCCAATTTTCCCATCCAATTTTTATAGCTTTTCTCCCCTGAACCAGAGTCTAGTCCTGGTTCATATACTGGAGTTCATTTTATATCACTTTAGCAAGCTTTAATCTAGAATCTCCCCCATTCCAGCCCATGACAGCCCAGGACACTGGCTTTTTGAAGACCCCCAGAAAACTTTGTTGTTATTACATGTGTTCCTGCATCTTCTGTATTTCCTTAAGCTGGAAGTTGGGTTTAGAGGCTTGGTAAGACTCAAGTTAATACTCATAGGTTCTGGGTACACTGCATAGCATCACGCCAGGAGACCAAAATGTCAGGTGTCACTACAATGATGTTCTGTGTGATCACTTGGTCTTGGTAGTGACAGCCAGATCTCTCCATGGTATAGGTACTTTCTCCTTTTCTATCTGGCCAGTAATTGGTGGGATGATACTTTGGAACTGTGTGTGTGTGTGTGTGTGTGTGTGTCTTGTTCACTAACAAACCTTCATCAGTGTTACAACCTTCCTTGATGATGCTGGCTTGAGTTGATTCAAGCTCTGTCATTTCTTCTACATTTACTAGTTGGCATTCTTCTGAAAAGAAAACTCCTTCCCCTTCCCTCCAGTTTTGAGTATCACTATGAACTTACAAATTGCTTTATTCACTTATAATTTTGATGCTCAATGTTTTTCTAAATTTAGCTAGTGAAATCCCTCCAAACTGCCTTCTTGTGTCCTTTTGTGATAATCTCCTTGGTCTTGGAGCACTTCCTTATTTTCTGGCATAAGAAAATGGTCCAAGCTCATCTCATGATTTCCCTGTTCCGGGCCCAAATCAGCTATTTCTTCAGAGTTCTGGATTCTCTAAGTGGACGAATGTTATTAGAAATCAAGATCCCGGGGCGCCTGCGTGGCTCAGTCATTGGGCGTCTGCCTTCGGCTCAGGTCATGATCCCAGGGTCCTGGGATCGAGCCCCACATCGGGCTCCCTGCTTGGCAGGGAGCCTGCGTCTCCCTCTCCCATTCCCCCTGCTTGTGTTCCCTCTCTCGCTGTGTCTCTCTCTGTCAAATAAATAAATAAATAAATAAATAAATAAATAAATAAATATCTTTAAAAAAAAAAAAAAAGAAAGAAAGAAACCAAGATCCCAGGACACCTGGGTGGCTCAGTCAGTTAAGCATCTGCTTTCGGCTCAGGTCATGATCCCAGGGTCCTGGGATCGAGCCCTGTGCCGGGCTCCCAGCTCAGCGGGGAGTCTGCTTCTCCCTCTGCTTGTGTTCCCGCTCTCTCTGATAAATAAATAAATAAATAAATAAATAAATAAATAAATAAATATCTTTGGAAGGAAGAAAGGAAGAAAGAAACCAGGATCTGAATGCTAGGTGTGTTCACTGCCACTACTACTAGATCCTAAGAGCTTTGTAGCTTATAGATTTAAAGGGAAAAAAAACAGATTTGCAGCACGTTTTGTCCTTAGACTGTATCCCATGTTCAGGGTACTGTGTTCGTAATTATTTGAAATAACTGTTTTCTCTATGCGGTCATGGTACTGATTGGATATACAGTTTTATTCCATTGTTTCTTTTTTTTTTTAAAGATTTTATTTATTTATTTATTTGAGAGAGAGAGAGAGAAACCGCATGAGAGGGGATAGGGTCAGAGGGAGAAGCAGGCTCCCCACTGAGCCGGGAGCCCGATGCGGGACTCGATCCCAGGACTCCGGGATCATGACCTGAGCCAAAGGCAGTCGCTTAACCAACTGAGCCACCCAGGCGCCCTATTCCATTGTTTCTATTAGTGTTAAGGATTGGCCTTTTTCTTCTCTCTTTGCCTTCTTCTGTCTTTAATTTTATTTTTTTTAAAGATGTTATTTATTTATTTGAGAGAGAGAGAGAGCGCACAATGAAGGGGGAGAGGAGAGACAGAGGGAGAAGCAGACTCCCCGCTGAGCAGGGAGCCTGATGCGGGGCTCAATCCCAGGACCCTGGGATCATGACCTGAGCCAAAGGCAGATGCCCAACGACTGAGCCACCTAGGCACCCCTTTAATTTTATTTTTAATAAATAAAATATTGACAGGGCTTGAAAGCCAAGATGATATAAAAAAGTACAGTCAGAGAAACCACGCTCCAATCACTGTCTCTACCCTATTTCTGGTCACCCCCGAATGATAAACATTTTTATTATTTTCTGACTTCTTTTTCCCTCCTTTTTTTCTTTTTCTTTCCTTTTTATCAAATTATAATATACATCTTATGTTTCTTTTTGCAAAACTAAGCAAATATGTTGTTTTACCATTTTTCTTACATTGAAAAAGGTATACCAGATACCTTATCCTGCATCTTGCCTTTTTCACTTAGCAGCGTGTCCTGGAATTACTCTATATCAGTACCTACAAACATTTCTCTCTTTTTTTCTTTCACAACTGCATAGTACTCTACTGTGTGTATCTACTATAGTTTATTCAGCCACTGTCCTCTGACCATTGGGGTTATTTCCAGTCTTTTATTACTAATGATGCCACCTCAAATAACCTTGTATGCATATGTTGGTTCATATTTGCTTTTGGAAGAATCCCAGAAATGGGGTTGCTAGATTAAAATGTAGATGCAGGGGCACCTGGGTGGCTCAGTCGTTAAGCGTCTGCCTTCAGCTCAGGTCATGATCCCCGGGTCCTGGGATCGAGCCCCACATCAGGCTCCCTGCTCGGCGAGAAGCCTGCTTCTCCCTCTCCCACTCCCCCCGCTTGTGTTCCCTCTCTCGCTGTGTCTCTCTCTGTCAAATAAATAAATAAAATCTTTAAAAGAAAAAGTAAAATGTAGATGCAGGGGTACCTGAGTGGCTCAGTCGGTTAAGCGTCTGCCTTCAGCTCAGGTCATGATCTCAGGGTCCTGGGATCGTGCCCCACGTGTGGCTCCCTGCTAGGCAGGGAGCCTGCTTTTCCCTCTCCTTGCCCCTGTTCATGCTCTCTCTTGTGCACTCTCTCTCAAATAAATAAATAAAATCTTTAAAAAATAAAAAATAAAATGTAGAGGCATATATAATTTTGTTAAATATTGTCAAATTCCCCTCCATAGGAGTTGTGTCATTTTGCCCTCCCTTTAGCAGTGTGTGAAAATGCCTATCTCCTTGGTGCATGCATGGTACACGCTAATTATGAAGCATTTCATAAAGAAGTCTAAGTGACTTAAGATTCACCTGTTGGTACTGAGAGTGAGCTGGAAACCATCTGGGTGTTCTAGGATCACTAGGGAAGTGGCTAGATTTTACTGGAGCTCTGAACATAGAGAACAGTTTAAGAAACTCCTCTGAAGGAGTGCAATGAAACCAACTATACCAGGTACTGTTCGTGCCCATCTATAGCCCCTTGCCCTAACCAATTCAGTACACAATTGTCTAACTTCTTATGCATGTCTTTGCTGGTTCTCAGAGCCCACTTAGTCCACTCAAGGGCAGGCCAGAAGCACCAAAGAATTAATGTCGCCCTCCCACCCCGCCACAGAATAGCCCTTAACCAATGACTGGCAGGAGTTGCTATGTAAGTGGTCCAGGAGTTGGTATGTAAATGGCTAACTCTGAGGCTTCCAGAACTTCCCCAGTGGGATTAAGCTCCAGCTGCCCACAGTGGTAACTGCCTTGATAACGCACCATTTTATTTTTCCTGATTTCTTCCTTCCCCTACTAAGGGTTTGTTCACTTTCATGTAAAGTACTTGCATTCAAATCCTTGTCTCAGGATGTACTTCTGTGGGAACTCAAACTAAAACACAGATGAATAAAAAACAAGCAATTCCCCTAATGTGTTTCCAGAAAGCATAAAACACAAACATGTTTTAAAAAATAACAATTCAGAAACAGATTATTAAGTTACTTAATTAAATGTGTTAACCTCATAAATCCTCATATATCCATATAATATAAATGATGCTCAAATGACTCATGAAGGTCTTGATATGCCACCTGAATCATCAATTTAAAGAAATCACGCCACTCTGTGTGGAGAAACACTAAACATTTCTCTGCTTTCAAGATATTTATAGCCTAGGGCGCCTGGGTGGCTCAGTTGGTTAGGCGACTGCCTTCGGCTCAGGTCATGATCCTGGAGTCCCTGGATCGAGTCCCGCATCGGGCTCCCTGCTCGGCAGGGAGTCTGCTTCTCCCTCTGACCCTCCCCCCTCTCATGTGCTCTCTCTGTCTCATTCTCTCTCTCTCAAATAAATAAATAAAATCTTTAAAAAAAAAAAACAAACAAAAAACAACAACAACAACAAAAAAAAGATATTTATAGCCTATCTGGAAATACAAAACAAATGCAAACAACCATTAGTGAATAATATAACTAATGCCCCAATTTGTGAAGCAGACCACAAGTGCCTTGGGAGTTCAGAGTTGACAGTACACACAGAGGCATTCATGGAGGACTTCTTGTAAGAGGTAGGTTGGTGCTGGTTTTAGAAGGATAGATTTAGTTTTGAGTTGAAGAGAGACCAACAAGAGCAGTTAGAGATATGACAGGATTATAGAGCTCTTGATGAGGTCCATAGAAAATAATTCTAGATAGAAATATAGTTGGGCTTGATTTGGAAAGACTCAAAGGCTACACAGAGATTTCTGCATCTGGACCACCATTATAAGAAATGTTAAAGAAATTCCTTAACACAGAAAGACATACACGTCCTATGGAATTTTTTTATCAACATAAAGGAATGTAGAGTACCAGAAATAGTAAATATGAGGGTAAACTTTTTTTTATCTTATTTTTTAAAGTCTTTTAAGAGATGTGATTAATTAAAGTAAAAATAGTAACAATGTATTATGGGGTCTAATATATGTACGAGTAAAATGTGGGACAGTGGCACAAAGGCCAGGATGAGAGACATGGAAGTATGATAAGTTAAAAATGTATACTGTAAACATGAAAGCAACCACTAAAAAGCAAAACAAAGAGGTATAGCTAGTAGGTCATGGAAGAAAAAATGGAATAAAAAAATACACTCAAACCAAAATAAGGAAAGAAAACAAAGAAAAGATGGAACAAAGAGAAAACCAAGAGATTTAAGCTCAACCAAATAAATAATCACATTAAATGTAAATGATCTAAACACCCTAATTCAGAGGTTATCAAATTGCATTAAGAAGATAAAACAAAATAAAATCCAACTCTATTCTGTCTGTAAGACCCAGGCAATTGATTTTTGACAAAAATGCCAAGGCAATTCAGTGGGGCAAAGAATAATCTTACCAAAAATAACACCAGAACAATTGGACGCAAAAAAAAAAAAGAACTGCAACCTTTGCCTCACACCATGAATAAAAACTAACTAGAAATGGATCATAGACCTAAATTTAAGAGCTCATTTTATTAAACTTCTAGGAAAAAAGCACAGCTGAAAATATGAGGGCTCTTAGTCAGGTAAAGATTTTTGAAATAAGACACAAAAAGCACAACTATATAAGAAAAATTTGACAAATTGAACTTTATCACAATAAAAAACTTCTGCTCTTCTAAAGACACTGTTAAAAAAATAAAAAGGCAAGCCATAGAATGGGAGAAAATGCTTGCAAAACACTTATCTGACAGGAGATTTGTATCCACAATATATAAAGAACATTTTCAATTCAAAATTAAGATAAACAGTCCAATTTAAAAGATGGCCAAATATTTGAACAGATACTTTACCAAATGAGATACACAGATGGCAAATAAGCACATTAAATGATTCTCAACAGCATTAATCATTAGAGAAAAGCAAATTAAAACCACAGTAAGATAGTACTACATATCCATTAGAATGGCTAAAATTTAAAAGACTGATTATGTGAAGTGTTAGTAGAATCTAGAGCAGCTGAAACTCCTAATCCACTGTTGGTGGATACATAAATTGCTACAACTTATTTAGAAAAGAGTTTGGCAGTTTCTTAAGTTAAAACATACACCATACTACTCTACCATTCTATTTCTAGATATTTATTTGAGAGAAATAAAAACCTATGTCCACATAAAGACTTATACAGAAATTTTCATAACAACCTTATTTGTGAAAGCCAAACTCTGAAAACAACTCAAATGTCCATCAACAGGTGAGTGGATAAATAAATTGTGGTATATTCTCAATGGAATACTACTCAGCAAAGAAAAGTCAACTATTGATACGTGCTATGACATGGATGAATCTTAAAATAATTATTCCGAGGTAAATAAGCTTGAGAAAGAAAGAAGGAAGAAAGAAAGAAAGAAAGAAAGAGAAAGAAAGAAAGAAAAAAAGAAAGAAAAAGAAAGAAAGAAAGAAAGAAAGAAAGAAAGAAAGGAAGGAAGGAAGGAAGGAAGGAAGGAAGGAAGAAAAGAAAGAAAGAAAGAAAGAAAGAAAGAAAGAAAGAAAGAAAGAAAGAAAGAAAAGAAAGAAAGAGAAAGAAGAAAGAAAGAGAAGAAGAAAGAGAAGAAAGAAAAAAGAGAAGAAGAAAGAGAAGAAAGAAAGAAGAAAAGAAAGAAAGAAAGAAGAAAGAAAGAAAGAAAGAAAAAAAAAAGGAAAAAAGAGAAAGGGGGAGGGAGGGAGGGAGAGTACATATCATAGGATTCCATTTATATAAAATTTTAGAAAGTGAAAATTAATTTCTAATGACAGAAAGCAGACCAGTGTTTACTCGGGCATAAGATGGTGGGAGGGAATGAGAGAAGAAATATTATAAAGGGTCACAAGGAAACTTTTGGGAGGTTATGGAAATGTTCATTATCTTGAATGTGATGATGAAATCAGATATAGTCATGTCTAAATTCATCCAGGTTTATTCCTTAAATATGTACAGTTTATGGTACACCAGGTATGTTTCAATAAAGCTGATAAAAGTGTTATGTGGAGAAGTTTAAGCCATGATTTAGCATGTAATACATATTTGCTGTGGGTTCTTGTACAAAAATTTAGTGAGAAACTTGATGGCGAGTAGCATGATGGATTGAGTGAGAAGGTGAAATTCCATTGGAAAATCACAAAAACACAGAGTTTCCAATAAATTATCCTCTGTTCACAATCAGGGTACCCTGGGACTCAGAGAAAATATTCCACTGTTTTATGGGGTATTCACCTAAGTGGTCATGCATGACAAGTTATTTTAGGAGGGAACATCCAGATAAAAACCTGGCCCCATCTTCCAGAGAGAAGAACACCTACACTCTAGGGACAGCACACCCAGGCACAAAAAACCCCCACAAAAAACTGTCCTCATTTCTAAGGTACCCTCTTGTTCTGGGCACAATTCTTCCATGATACTGTGAATCTTGGTGCATCAATGCTGGGCTATTGGACCAGCCATAGAGGTGAGACCCCCAATGGGTATTTCATTCATCAAGGCTCTTTGGCCTCTGAGATGTGCCAGAGAGCAGTCTAAGTTATTCTAATTGGGTGTCAACAAGGCTACAGTGCATGCCTGGACTGTTGGTCATCCTGGGCATGGAACTAGGGGGTGGAGATCATAGCTGCCTGGCTTGGTGGTCATATCTGCTCTTTGTCTATGCTCAGGTGGAACACCATGCTTTGCTGTCGACATTGAAGGTGTTGTACACCGTGGGGTACTCTCTCTCCATCATCTCCCTCCTGCTGGCACTCACCCTCCTCTTGTTTCTTCGGTGAGTGGAACTTCTGCCTGCACATCTTCAGGTGTCCACCCTGGAATTTGCTCACTGGCTCCCTCTAGAAAGCAGAAGACTGGGCTAGCTGATGTCATGGCCCATCAGAGTTGAAAGGGATCTGAGAGAGTCTCCAGCCCATCAACTCTATTTTGCAGGTGGTGCAGGTGGAGGGGAAAGAGATATTAGAGGTCCAGTGAGAGGCACTGGGTCACGGGAGGTCACAGAGTACAGCTGGAACTGGAATCTGGGAGTCTTAACTCTGCTTTAGCCTCCTTGGGATTGGATAACCTCCTGTCTACCCCACCCTACCAGAGGCATGATTTTTACAGGAGAGATTAAGAAACTTCCCCAAAGCAAATTAGCAAGTGGTAGAGCTGGGCCCCCAGACTCCAATTAGCTATCAATCATTTGAGTGCCTCCACCAGGCACATTTCTAAGCACGTTACATGTATTAAGTCATTTAAATTTCTTGCTAATCAGAATTAAGGTTCTAATCCTAGGATATTAGCATTATTATTAGCCCCATTTTATAAGTGTGTTGACTGAAATATGGAGAGATCAAGTAACTTGCCCAATGTCATGCAGCTGGTGAGTGATGGGAGCAGGTTCACAACCAGGCAGTTCAGAGACTGAGCATTTTCATTCCCTTATATTATTTCTCAGAATTCAAAGCCTGAGTGCATTTTGCTAAATCATGTTTTTAGAAATCACCCAAGTGAGATATTTATGGATCCCCTAGGGAGCCCTCCAAGGCTGCCTCTTGGCCTTCATTCAGCAAATTAATTGAGTATAATGTGGCAGAATGAGCATTCAATAAAGATGCAGGAGACCTAGATGGGCACTCTGGAGACCTGGATGCTAGCTCCATAACAGCTCCCTGCCTTGTATCCTCTAACTCCATGTCTGACCCCTCAATCCCAGGATATTCTATGGCTCCTGGAGCAGAGTCATGACCATATGCCCCATCCAGAGAGCAATTCTTGAGCAGTGGGAGAATTCCATAGCCTGTACCCTCTGCTATCCATGACCTCCTCCACTCACCTTCCTAAAATCCCAGAAGCAAGCTCAGAGAAAGTAGCTGCCCAACCCTGGAGAAAGTTACTTTAGCTAAGCCTAAATCTGGTTGACCAGATGTCCATTTTGCCTCATGTGCTAGAAAGTAAGATCTAGTCCATGCCTTTGAGTGGCACCCAATCTAATTTGGGAGAAAGGTGCATACATAATAAAACACAACACCTGACTCAAGTACTGTTTAGAAATTTAAAAAGTAATAATAGCTCTAAAACCAGGCAGATATGTGCTGCATTGGGGGCTGCATTATTATTATTATTTATTATTATTATCACTATTTTTTAAAGCAGCAAAGCTTTTCCACATTGAAATCTGCTTCTGTTGTGATGCTTTTTCCTTTATTTGTGCAGCAGGGCTGTGAGGGCACAGTGATGGAAAAGGGTCCTTTTGGCTAGAGAGACTGAGGACACACAGTTTTACACCAGCCAGTACAAAAAAAAAGCCTACAGGAGGCTTCAAGTAGGTGAGGAGGAGGTAA
The DNA here is from genome assembly GCF_964656455.1 of Halichoerus grypus. Taxonomy (NCBI): domain Eukaryota; kingdom Metazoa; phylum Chordata; class Mammalia; order Carnivora; family Phocidae; genus Halichoerus; species Halichoerus grypus. The sequence continues at coordinate 153,900,135 of NC_135713.1, forward strand.
TGAGAGCTGACATTTTCTGGATACTTATGATGTGTAGGTACTGTGTGAGTACTTTGCACCCATTAACGGACTGGTACTCCTGCAATCCTTGAGGTACGCACTCTTGTCCTTATAGGTAGTAGAGCCTTGGAGAGTGGTGCTTTGGCCTCAGAATTTTTGGGTCTAAATCTCAGCCCCACCACTTACTTCTCCAGGACTTTGGACAGCTGATTTAACCCTTCTGCCTCAATTTCTCAATTTTTACTCAATGTGTAAATGTTATCCCCATTTTCCAGATGAGGGAAATGAGGCACAGAGAAAATCACATAACCCAGCCGTATCGCTCTGGAGTCTACGTTATCAACGTCTGCCCTCTAGTGATAGGTGGGCAGGTGTTTCGGGCACACACCTGTTGGTCTGAACCATTCTTTCCTGAGGGAAGACACCTGCTTTTCTCCCTGCACAGAAAACTCCACTGCACACGCAACTACATCCACATGAACTTGTTTGCTTCTTTCATCCTGAGAGCCCTGGCTGTGCTGGTGAAGGATGCCATCCACTCCAACTCTTACTCCAGGAGACCCAACAGTGACAAAGGGTGGATATCCTACATGTCGGAGGTATGTCCCTCCCTACCATAGCCTCCGACCTGGTGGATCAGTCCTGGGAATCATGGGGCGGGAAGGTGGAGCTGGGAAGAGGAAGAGGGAGATAAAGGGGTGTCAAACGCCTTCTGGTTAGAGAAGCATCATCTGACTTAAAAACAAACCCCAAAAACCAAACAAACAAAAAAACCCAAACCTCCCGAGACTGGGGCAGGTAAAGGAAATTGTCATGGAAGAGTCCACCGCAGGGTGCTGTGTGTCCTTGGGTGGGAAATTTCTTCATCCGTGAACAAAACAACTGAACCAGACCAGCCTTTATTACCATTATTATTATTATTTATTATTATTACTATTTTTTAAAGCAGCAAAGCTTTTCCACATTGAAATCTGCTTCTGTTGTGATGCTTTTTCCTTTGTCTTGTTAATAATGATTGTAGTAACCTGTTAAATTAACCCTGAATTCCTGGAATAAGCCCAACTCGGTTCTGACACATTACTCTTTTTCCTATATTGCTGGATTCATTAGCTGATGCTGTGTTTTGTTTAGCATTCCGTCATCTGCACCTGTGAGGAAATTTCTTTTCTTGTGATAAAGAAGATAAAGTTTATGCTGACCTCTTAAAACAAATCAGACTTGTTACCTCTTTCTCTGTTCTCTGGAAGAATTTATTTAAGACGGGTATTTTTCTTTCTTAAACGTTTGATAGATCACTCCAGTGAAGCCATTTGGGCTCAGAGATTTCCTTATTGGAAGGCTTTTAATTATGGACTAGTTTCGACTCACATTCAGATTCTCTATTTCTTCTTGTGTCAGCTTTAGTAGCTTGAGTTTTTCTAGGAACTTGTGTGCTTCATCTAACTTTTCAAATTTCTTGCCATAATATTGTTCCTAGTTTCTTAAGATCTTTTTGAGGTCTGTTGCAGCTATGAAGGTATTGCTTTTTGCATCCCTGATATTGATTATTTATACTTTCACTCTTTTCTCCCCTTTTGATAATCCTTGCCAGATGTTTTTTGGCTTTACTAGACTTTCCATAGAACAAAATTTTAACATTGTTGATTCTCTTTATGTTGTCTCTTTCAACAATTTCTGCTTTTATCTTTATGCTTTCCTGCCATGTCCTTTCTTTAGGTTAAGTTTGCTTTCTTCTTCAGACATGATACTTAAGATAATTAATTTTCAGCCTTTTTCTTTTTTTAATTAAGTCATTTAAGGTTATCAGTTTTACTCTCAATATGGTATTAGCTGCATACCACACATATTTTGATATCCAGTATTTTCTTTTCATTCGGTTCAGAAATAAGTTCTAATTTTTATCATTATTTCTTTTTTTGATTCATGGATTATTTAGAAATTTATTTCATCCTTTCCAATCATACGAAGATTTTTTTTAGTTATTGGTTTCTAGCTGAGTTGAACTAAGATCAAAGAGCATACCTTTCAGTGTTTCTTTTAGGGAAATTGCTGCTGATGAGTTCTCTCTGTTTTTGTTTGTCTACAAATATCTAGAATGTCAAGGAAGAGGCTGGGCTTTGAAACCTACAGGAAGCCCTCCCTCCCATTTTGGTATTGTTGCCAGCCTCTCTGAGATGGTCAGCAGATTCCAGGGGTGAGGCAAGGTAGAGGGATGGCTGTGCATGGGGAGGCCCTTCTCCATCCTCTCAGGTCCACATAAGAATGCCTGGCCTCACTCTCAGATGCTCTGTCCTCTGCAGGTATCTGCCTCCTGCCGCTCGGCCCAGGTCCTGCTGCACTACTTCGTGGGCGCCAATCACTCATGGCTGCTGGTCGAAGGCCTTTACCTCCACACGCTGCTGGAGCCCACAGTGCTCTCTGAGAGGCGGCTGTGGCCCAGATACATGCTGGTGGGTTGGGGTGAGTGACCTGAACCCCCAGCCTCTTCTTTTAGGGGCCCATCAGAACATAGGAACTTGATAGAGCCTTTGGTTTCCCAATTGGAGGGAGGCTCTGGGACAGAGAATCCTCCAGTGACAAGATACTGAAGAAAGGGGTGTGTGTGCACACATGCACTTACACACAAGCACTGGAGACCCAATGCATACGTTCAAAAACTGACAAGGTTTTTGATAGAATCAGATGCCCTTACTCCTACCCTGTCCCCAGCTGTAGTGATCTGCTCAGGTTGCCATAACAAAAGGCCATCGACTGCATGGCTCAACCAACAGACATTTACTTCTTGCAGTTATGGAGGCTTGGATGTTTGAGATCAGAGTTCTGGTGAGGGGTCTTCCTGGCTTGCAGATAGCTGCCTTCTGACTGTAGCCTCACATGGTGGAGAGAGAGAGAGAGAGAGAAGGCTCTCTGGTCTCTTCCTATATGGGCACTAATCCCATCAAGATGACCACCACCCTCCCTTCCAAACCTAGTTACCTCCAAAGATCCCATCCCCAATTATCATTACATTGGGGGTTAGGGCTTCAACATGGGGTGGGGTCTGGACACAAACATTCAGTCCATAACGCCAACTGAGTCTTCAAGTCGGGGTCTGGAACCCCAGTTGCCACAGACTCTTGGAGAATGTGAGGCTGCAGGATTCAGAAGAAATATGGTTGGCCTACAATCTGGGAGATTTGGGTTCATGTCTTGGATTTACTCTGAGCTGCTTTGTAACATGTGGCAAGTGTTTTCTCCTCTCTGCTTTCCTGGTTTGTCTGACAGTAAAACAACAGATGGGCTCTGTGCCACCCTACGTCTCTCCAGCTCTCAGCCTGCAATTCGGTGATATTTGGGCTTTTATAAGTTTTTACCAAGATGCTTTTGGCCCATCGGGCTGGGGTGGGAGGCAGGCAGGTTTGGCCAACCAGCTCCTGACTGCATTTCCCTGTTTTCACCCCCAGCCTTCCCGCTGCTGTTTGTTGTACCCTGGAGTATCGCCCGTGCACAGCTGGAGAACACAGGGTAGGAAATTCACCTGCTCTCACACTTCCATGAGCCAGTAATTCCCAGATATGCCCCAATACAAGGATTTATACCATTTTCCCAAAGAGAATATCCATTCCCTTCCATTTTGGCCACCTAGAATATACTTAGAAATGCAGATAAGATGATCACAGATCTTTCTTGTAGTAATTAGTTTGTTAGCTTAGTTACACATGCAAATTAGCACAAAATTAGCTCAAATTAACACAAAAAGTCACTGCATAGGTTAGCAGTGACCCTCGATATGGGTACAAAATTGGTTATTGTTTCACTGTTCACAGTGGGGTGGAGGGGGGGAGTCTTGAGTGCGAGCATCCTCCTTCCAGAGGCCAAGAGGCTGTTCATTCAACTTTGTCTCTCTTTTAAGTCTTCTTCTGCCCCTTTGCCATAGGTGCTGGGGAACCAACAGGAATAAGATAATCTGGTGGATCATCCGAGGGCCCATGCTGCTTTATGTAATGGTAAGGACCACCCCCTCCTGTTTTTTTCCTCTCTGAGCTTGGCAGCTGTGGGGGACCCCACTCCCCTTCCCCTGCCACCTTACCAAAACTCTCTGTCTTGGAGTGAGCCTGGACCAGTCCCCTTGAGAAGGAGTTGTTGAGATGTGAGTAGGATGTGTTGACTGAGAAGAGAAGGAACAAGTTAGAGGCTTCTCCTTGTTCTGGTTCAGGACTCAAATGCAGGGTTGAACTACATGCCTCCTTCTCTCTGGGTCCTCAGACTATGTCTAGAAACCTGTAACCAGCTCAGTGACCTTGTATTGGTGGCCCCTGGGGACGCGGGCGCCTTCAGTTACCGACGAGCTTAGGGATGGCAAAGTTATTGGCTTGGATTTTAATACCATTAGCAGGAGGGAGGGGGGGTGAAAGGAAGCCTCTTTAGAAGAGAAAAGCATAGTCAATATTACCCAAAGCAGGGATGGGGATTAGTCAAGAGATGCTGCTTCTCTGAGACCCTGAGGAGGAGGGGCCCTTATTCCCAGTGGCCCCAGAATTTTACAGCTGGGGAGGGACTGCAGGACCCAGAGTCATAAAGCTCTTTTGGATGATACTGTGTGAGACACAATCTGCCAAAGAGCCTCGGGACTGGGAGGGAAAAGCATCCAGAGAAGTTGAGGGGGAGTGTGGAGGTGCTCTTGATGATTCCGAGGCCAGTGTCATGTCTAGGCTTAGCGGTGGCATGGGTGTGCTGGCTGCGTCCCCTCCGGTCACTCCACACACAGTGAATCTGGCCATGCACACCCCAAGCGAGAGCCACATCATGAGCTCTGCCCTGCCCCTCCCCCGTGTCACTTCTCCACGTTCCTGTCCTCTCCAGCCACACTGCCCACTGTGACCCCAGCACCCCGTCCTGGCAGACACCCCCACCACCGCCCATGACCTGTACTGAGCGCCACCTCTATGCCAGCACCATCTAAGTGCCTGGTGTATATTAACTCATTTATGGGTAGGTGCCATTATTATGTTTCTTTGACTCACGAGGACACCGAGAAGATAGGAAGACACTTACCTCAAGTCCCAGTAAGTGGGGGCGCTGGATCTCAGCCCAAAGGGTCTGACTGGGGGCACCAGCACTTGTAACCACAGCCCAGTGCTACTGCCCGCCCCCCCCCCCCCCCCCGCCGATCTTTATTGCCTCCTACCCACGTGCCTGGTGCAGGCTTGTCACACATTAGTACCTCGCCTTGGACCCTCCTGAGCTTGGTACCTCCTCCCTCTGCCATCTTATCCCCCAACTGCTGTCCCCAGACACTCCCCACAGAAAATAGAATGGTCACACCCTCCTTTGAGTCCTTCCCAGACCCCGGACAGACTTCTGCTATGGTCCCAGCAATGCTTCATTGCACGTATCTGTCCAAAACCTGTCTGCGGCCACAGTAAGCCCCATGTCCCGTTCATCCTGGCAGCCAGCCTGAGCAGATGGCAGCCCTGCATGAACTTATTCGATGAACACCTGTGACCCACACCCCCCAGCACGGAAGGTTCCCGCTAACCAGGCAGAAGAAGGCAGGATGGAGGCCAGCAGGCCCTCCCTGGGATGGAGCTCAGGCTCGGTGTTGCTGAAACCCTAGTGTTTACCCTGCTCTTTTCTAAAGGCCACTTCAGTGGTTCTTGGTCTTGGCTGCTTAGAAGCACGGGGATATCTTTACAAATTCTTTTTTGCTTGGGTCTCACACCCAGAGATCTGTGTTTCATTGATCTCAGGTGTGACCTAAGGATTCCAATGTGCAGCCAGGGCTGGAGAGCATCCTCACTGCTCAAAGTGTGGTCACCTGAGCGCTTATTGTACATTCAGGTTGTCAGGCCCCACCCCAGACCTGCTGAATCAGAATTTGCATTGCAACAAGATCCCCAGATTTGGGGCGCACATGGCAGTCTGTGGGGTTCTTTACCCTCACACTGGTGGTTCTCCAAGCTGGCTGGGCATTAGAAATGTGGTGGCTCATACCCCAGAGGATTACAGCAGAAATTCTGGAGGTGGGGCCCAGACAGTTGCAGTTTTAAAAGCTCCCAAGTGATTCGACCAGGGCTGGTGCCACTGCTCTGGGCCTTGCTGCTTGGTTATGCATGGCCAGCTGACCTGTGTGCTGGTTTCTCTGGCTGCTTCTGAGTTACTGTAGCCACATTCTCTCTCACCAGGACAAGACAATGTGCTCTATCTTCTCATCTTGGATAAAACGACCTTTACATGTTCTTGCTTCTACCACCCCAGCTGTTACCAGCAACACAGAAAGGGCCAGAGTCACCTTAGCTCACAGTGGCTCCTCTCTTTCCCATCTACACCTTCTGCTCCTCCTGCTCACCTCACCCCATGGTCTCTGTTGTTTTTCAGCCTCTTGGGATTTCTTGTGCACACCTGTCTGGTCTCCCTCCTTCACTCTTGCCCCTGGCAATCCATCCTCTGCATTGTGGTCAGAGTGGTCTTTCTTGAGCAGAACTTGATGATGTCTCTCTTCTATGGGTGACTTTTTCATGGCACACTATTGCCCTCGGGCATGCTTCCAAAGTCCTTAGTATGGTGAGTATTGTCATTCCCTGACTACCCATCCAACCGCAAGCACCCCATGCTCAATTTATATGGGGAAACTCACCCTTCCCCACATCCATCCTGGTGTTTCACTCCTCCTATGCCTTTTGCACACACTGCCCTTCCCCCTGCAATCCCCATCTGATGGCTCCACATCTGGTGAACTCTCTTCTTCCCTGGAGACTAAGCTCTTTCCTAATCTACCTCTCAAATTCAGGGACGTCAACAGGCATGCTTGGAAGGGACACTTCCATAATCATCCTCAGGTCTATGAAGGTCTTATAGAGACCCTTGCTGGCTATGGTTGTTTGTGTACAGGGGCTTGGACAAGAGGAATGGGTTTGAAGAGAAGTGAGAAAAGTTCCTTTTGGTCACAAGGAAGGACATCAGAATATAAACTGGTAAAACATTGACACAGAACACAGAGAAAGGCTTTGGATTATTCATCTCTATCAATTTCCAAGAGGAGAAACTCTGTCCTGAGAAATGGGTTGCTGAACCTGATGTCTTCCTGCCACCCACCCCACCCCCGGCCCCACGCCAGCTCTAGGATCCTATTCTGTATGCTCCGAGGATAGTGGGATTCACATACCCTACACAGAGCATGGGCTTCATGGCTGACTTGTGGTGTGCCCTTGAGCCAAGTGAGTTGACTTCTCTGGGCTTGTTTCTTCCGTAAAATCAGAGTTTGGCTAGACCAGTGGTTCTCAACTGAGAGGGATTCTGCCCCCTGGGGACATTCGACCATGTCTGGAGACATTTTTAATCATCACAACTGGGGTGGGGGTCCTATTGGTAGCTAATGCATAGAGGCTAGGGATGCTGTTCCACATTCTACAGTGCACAAAGCAGCCCCCACAACAAAGAATTGTCCCACCCCAAATGTCAATCGTACTGAGGTTGAGGGACCCTGGACTAGACAGTGGTTGCACAGAACAGCTCAGGAGGTTAAGGGAAAAAACAAAACAGCCTGGACTCCACCCTAGATTGATGGAAACAGAACTGTCATGGTGGGCTTTCTTAGCACTGGAATCACATGCATTTGCTCTCTTGCACCTTCATTTAATATTTATTGAGCACCTGCTGTGTGCGTGGCTTGGTGCTAATTTCTTTCAGGGGAAAAAAAGATGAATGTCCCATAGTTTCTGCAGTTCAAAACCTAATAATTATGATTTTGAGACTCATCAGACCATGACTGAGCCAACAATTGTCTCCACGTTTGCTTAAAAGACCACATGTTACAGTTTTCCACTGACCTGAGTAGATATAACCCCAGGCCCAAAATAGGATTCCTGGAACCACAAACGGCAGGAGCCTGGGTCCCTGAATGTCTGCATGGAGCAGAGCTCCCCCTCGCTGTGATAGAGTATTTCCTAAGCAAAAAACAAAACCTTTATTGTGTTAGGGGCAAAAAAAGAATTTCCTGACCCCACCCCACATATTTTCCAGCTACTAAAAATATCATAGTAATCAAGATGTTGCTCATAACATTTGGCATTTCAGGGCACATCTTTCATCTTGTCCAAATTTGAGGCTGGTTCCTATTTTCTGGAGTATGGAGCAGAGGCTTCTGGGACGAGCCAATTGTGCATGGTGAACTAAGCTATGGGACTAAGGAGAATCTCCCATCCCCAGACTCAGGCTCCCCAGTGAGCATCCTCGTTACCATAGCTGGGCTTCTCCCACCACCCCCAGACTGGGTCTGCATCTGTGGATCTGCATCTGGGCTGATGTGAATGAACGTCACACTGGGTTTCCAGATATCCCAGCTGACTTTATCTGCTGCCCTCTTGATTCTCTATGTTTCAGAAATAACCATAATGTGACAATGCATAGAGTCTAGATGCTCTGTGAGTCTTTCATGAGACATAGAAATTGGAGAATTCCCATCTTCTTCAGGATATAAGACTCCACTACTTAAATTAACCTGTTACCCTTGAGTGTACATTTAGAATAGAACCATCCTGGAATAATATAATATTCTTATATCTTAGTCTCCTCTGCTCCCAGTAGAAAATCTGTAAAGCTTTGATTAGTCCTTCATGGACAGCCTTACAAAATACATACACTGCAAGATTGTTCTATCCACACCATGATTCCTGGAGTTAACCAATTAACCAAACCAAATTGAACATACAGTTGACAGCTTTTTTGAGCCAATGAATCTGTTGACTTGATGGTTTCATTCGTTCCTATTGAATCTTCTCTGATAACCTCAGGACTTGGCAAAGTTGAGAAATCAGTAAAATTAGTCTTCACTGGTCTTGTCCCTTTCTAGGTCTTCTGCCTCACCAGGAGCCCAGGGGCTTTCTGTGTCCCCGAAACATCTCATTTCCACATTTCCCTCCTCTAAGAGTTACAGTGGGAATCTCTCCATACCCTGTACTTTCCCAGCCCATTAAAACTTAGCTTTGTTGCATCCCATCTTCTGCTTCCCATGGTGAAAGTAGGTCAGATCATAAGTAGTGATTGAATTATTCACTGTAAAAATGAGCAAATGGATGAATAATAGACGGAGAAAGGGCACCCCTCTCCTCTCCTAGGTGTTCCTTACCTACTATGTGATATGTGCACTTCAGCAGGGTTCTGGGGATGAAGTATTTTAACCTAAAGGAGCAGCTCTAACAGTAGGCATTTTAGTCCACACGGCAGGCCAGATGAGGAGAGGATGGAGGTTGATGGAAAAGTTTAGGGATAGATGAAGCCACCTTCTGAGCCCCCTACCATATTAGCAATCACCTCTGCCAGCCTATAGACCCAGATCTAAGCACAGGAGCTGGGGTGCCACAGAAGTATCACCAAGAATGTTATATATGATAATGCATTCTGCACTGTCTAGGACCTGAAAGGGAGCCTTACATGTTTGGGGTCCTAAGGACCCCCATTCTGATGACAGAATCTAAGAGGAGTTGGCTGGGTTCTTGAGAAATGTCCTTATTCAGCCCCCTTTTCCTGCTTGTGCACGAATGAAGAACAGCACCATCCAAATATGCCTGCTGACTCTTGTCCTGTGGGACACCTAGATGGACACAGGCTCATCCAGGCTGGTGTTTCATTCCGTGGCATTGAAGAAGTGCCTCCATATGGCCCATGGGTTGATGCCCATTTTCTCGTGTCTGGTCCCTGGAAGACACAAAGAACAGCAAATCCACATGCTCCTCATCACAACTCTTCATTTCCTAGGATACAGTCCCGATTGAAATTAATTTGCTGAAATATGTTCCTTTCCCCGGTTAAACTTACTTTGTGAGAAAAATGCCTGAGTTCAACAAATCACTAAAGCCAAGGACACAGCGTTTTCTCTTTGTGATGAAAAGCAGATATCCCATTAAAGAAATAAATTACTTGGTTGCATTTAGTTTATATTTAAGTGTTCTGTTCCTAAATATTCTTTGGCTGGGAAGCTCCATCCCTGTTTGCTGGTGGATTGCATAAATAGTCTCTTGCCGGAAACTGCAGACTGTTAGTTTTGAGCACTGATTCTCCTGGGGCCAATAAGGCAAGTCACGGGAGGTACACGTTGGATCCTGCAGCTTGTGTTTCAATATGTGGCTCAAGGGTTTTATTTCCAGGTGGGAGGCATTAGTACTGTGCTGGCTCAATGTTTGTAGAGACTTTACTCCATTAATTGTCACCCAATCACCGTCTCTACTGGCTCTTTCCTCATTGCATAGAGGCATTCTTAAGTCTTCCATTTTAAAAACAACTGTAATCCCAAATGTCTTCCAGCCCTGCACGTAAAGAGGGGAGACATTATCCCCATTCTGCATTCCTTGTCAATTACTGCTCTATCATTCCGCTTCCCTTCACAGCCAAGCCTCTTCAATGTGGTCTACACTGGCTGTCTCCCTCTTCATGTCTAGCTCACAAAGCAAAGCATTGCAATCTGGCTTGTGCTCTCACCTGTGAACTGCACCTTTGCTCAGCTCCCTGTTGCTAAATGCAGTCTTAGTTTGCTTAAATCCCTTGTAGCATTTACCTCCTTAAATTCTTACGGCCATGAGCTCCCACTGCCCTGGAGTTAACCGATTAACCAAACCAAATTGAACATACAGTTGACAGCTTTTTTGAGCCAATGAATTGGATGAACCATCTGTTGACTTGATGGTTTCATTCGTTCCTATTGAATCTTCTCTTTGCTCCCACTGCCCTGGCTACTCTTTCTGAATCTCTTGTGCTGCCTCCACTTCTGCCACCTTTCCCTTCATTACAAGGTGAGTCTCTTAACCCTTTTTCTCTCCCAGTCTACCTAGCCTTTCTGGACAATCTCGCCTCCTCCAGTGCTGGCTCCATGCTCCAGCTGGGACCTCTCTGCTGAGATCCAGACATAAATATCTCACTGCTTTGGGACATCTCTTGCGTCCAAAATAACTAGACCTCCCCCTCTTCCCCCTGCACTGCTCTTCCTCCTCTATCCACTCTCAGTGAATGACACTACCGCACATTTGAGTTCTACTGAGAAACTTGGAGTCATCTTTGACCTCACATCCAGCCACTATCGAACGCAATTTGACTCAAACTCCTTAAAATTTTCAAGTCCATCTTGTACGCCCCATCGTTGGTGCAGCACACCTATAGCTTCACATCACTTCTCTATCATTCTTGCCTGGGAACTATGAACTGCTCCCAACCAGTCTCCCCTACTCTGGTTTTACCTTCATCCAATCCATATGCGCCCCCCTCCCGCCCCCCCCAACCGCCGCCGCATGGTTGTTAAAATGATCTTTCTGAAGTGCAGAAAAGCAAATCTGATCGGGTAACTCGCTTGCCTGACATTCATCACTGGCTCTCCATTGCTTTCAGAAGGAAACCCAAACTCCTCCATGTGACCCTGAAAGGCTCTGCAGGAGCTGGTTCTCCCCTCACCTCCACTCTCGTCTTACTCTTCACAAATCTTGTTCTCATTCTCCAAGCCCCAGCCACATTGAACCACTTGCCCTTCTACCTCTCCAAGAGCCTCATGATGTGTCATGTAGTTGCTGTCAAGGTGTTGGCTGGGGCTGCGACCATCTGATGGCTTGACGGGGGCTGGAGATTCAGCTTCCTAGGTGGCTCATACACATGGCTGGCAAGTGGTGCTGGTTGTTGGTAGGAGGACTCAGTTCCCCCAGGTGGGTCTCTCTACAGGTTGTGAGTGTCCTCACAACATGGCTGCTGGCTTTTCTCAGAGAGAGAGAGAGAGAGAGAGAACCAGGTCGATGCCATCCTTTTGAGGACCTAACCTCAGAAGTCACATAGCCTCACTCCCACCATGTTCTTTTCATGAGATGCACATAGCTAAGTCTAACTCACATCCCAGAGGAAGGGGGAAATTAGGCTCTGCTTTTCAAAGGGAACAGTGTTGAAGAATTTGCAGACATATTTAATCATTTCTATCAAGGCTGACAATGAAGGGTGGAACTGTCCCAGCCCATGACAGGTGTGGAATACAGTCTAGGGAGAAGAGAATGTGTGCTTTCCAGTAAATTCCATGGCAGCTACAGGACTCAAGTTAGACACCGATAGGGCTGGAGTTCTTTACAGAAGGGAGGCTGTTTAAGTGAAGAACAGGTTATTTTCAGGTAAAGGTATATTCAGTACCAGCTCAGTCACTTACTAACTGTGCAACCTTGGGAATTGTACTTGCCTCTTCCGTGCCTCTGTTTTCTCATTGTACCACAAAATAAAAATAGTGCAGCTTCTTCAGAGCATTAATGTGAGTATTAAAATAATGTGTGGACGTATTGAGATGGCCTTAAGAAGACTGGGGATGACCACGAGCACGTACTACCTGAACGTCCAACTGCCACATTTCCCCTGGCTTACATGGACAAGTATCCGATGGCCAGGCTCAGGGTGACCTTGATTTCATAACCATGTGGAGTCCATCACTTATTTGCCCATATCTGCTTTTTTCCAAGGTCAATTTCTTCATCTTCCTGAAAATTGTCAAGCTTCTCATTTCTAAGCTCAAAGCCCATCAAATGTGCTTCAGAGATTATAAGTACAGGTGAGTGGCCTGAAGTCGGCCTCCAGTGGTCCAAGATTGTTTTGACCCCTTCAAGTTATTCTGGTTAATGTTCTGGGAAGAGGGGCATGAGCCGCCTCACCAGTATGTCTATCTTCTAAGACAAGAATATCAAGAAGAGAACCTCTGAAAAAGGTGTCTTGGGGTTGTGTGGGGCTTTTGCTACTGGTGAGGGCCTCCTGGCCCCATGGAAATGAAAGGAGTGGTCAAGGTTACACTCATTCCCCGTAGCAGGAAACTTAAAATCCTCCTAAGAATGGGTGGTTGAGCCACTTGGTTGAGCCAAAGGAGTGGTTCTAAGTGTAAGGATTTTGGCCACAGGCAGAGGTGTGAGTGAGGATGGGTGGAACTCTATTTCTCTCTCACTAACACCAAAATCAGGCCTGACCTAGGTGTGCTGGAAAGGTAGTTTTTCCCTTTATCTAACAAACATTTCATGAACACCTACCATGTGCCTGGCACTGTGCTTGGAACAGAAGAAAGATACTATGTGGACCCTGTCTATAAGGAGCACACATCCCAACTCCCCAAAACTAGTATTTTGGTGTGAACGCATGTCAGAAGGGCTGATGCTGACCATGGCCGCAGATCCTCTGAGTGACCGTGGGCAAGTCACTTGGCCTCCCTGGGCCGGATTAATGGGTGTGTGAAATGAGAATGGCACAGGAGACCCATCTCTTGCTTTTTAGGAAGACCAAAGATGTGGGTTCTCAATCTAATTGGATATGGTGAATGGGTTTGTCCAGGAGGTCCCAAAGGACAAACACGCATTGTTCAGCACTAACAAATATATGCTATAATTGGCCCAAATATTTTGCAAACACCCCATCCCCAAGGCACTTGGGCTGGCTTGGACAACACAGAGACACGCCGACTTTCTTGGCGCCTCTGGTGGAGACTCTAAGTGACTCAAAGCTTCTTTGGCCCTTCTCCCAAGGCTCAGCCTCTAACTGCTCTCTGAGGGTGGAGGTCCAAAACCATGGTCAGAGCTGCTCTAGTCCTCCCATCGTGGGTCTGTTCAGGGGACACTGGGGCATCTGGGAAACCCAACAGAGGACGGCACTCCCAGGAGACAGAAGCAGGAAGGAGACAAATCCCAAGACACCACTTTCCATGCAGACCGAGAGCCTGCACCCTGCTATTTTCTGCTCCCAAAGCCCACCATGTACCACTGGGGCTTTCCCCATGTTCCAGACCCACAGCGCCCCCTATAGGAGCTTTCCATTCTGGTTGCTTGTAAGCATCACCTGCCAGCCAGCCCAAAAGCATAGACTCCTGAGGCCCTCCACTGGGTATTCAGACTCAGTAGGTGTGGAAACGAGCCCCACCACATGGACTTCTTATAGACTTCCCCCAAGAGATTCTGACACACAGAGTGCAGGACCACTGGGGTCAGCTGCTCTCGTGAAATAACGCATGGAATTTTCTAGTGGGGCTATGGCAGATGTGTTTCTAAGCAGCCTCGGTATCCCCTTCTGCAGGATCTCCTTTGGAGTTATCCAAGAGAGTGGTTTCCAAACTTTTCTGATCATGCATCTTTTTCAGTGAAGAAATTTTGAGCATGCCCCTCACCATATATATACATGGTCTGTTGAACTGATACAGCTATTATAAAATACAACAAAGAATAGAAAATTATAAAGGATAGATTAAAAATTAACACATAAAACTTCGATTATCTTTCCTTACTATATTTTCTTCTGATGCCAAATGGACTGTCTTGCATAGCCCTGAAGTGTGCATACCCAACTGGGAGCCAGGGATCTAGGGAAGCATAAATCAAGATACTGGGGAGAACCTCATGGCTGAGCAATGATTCAGGACAGCTGTTTTGGGGGGAGAAGGAATAGCTTGTCTGATATATACAACCTGTCTGGAAAATTCTTTTCCCTTCCCCACCCTTGTTCAAGGATAAAGCTTGAAAAGAGGAACCTGGGTGCATGGCCCACCTTGAGTCTTCCCAGGGTAAAACACCTTACTTGGCGACTTTGCCACCACCTGGGGATGGAGCTGGGGACCTATCAGTGTTCCCGAGTCTCAGCCACTCGGAAGGGCTGACTAATGTCAGCTGAACTCACAAGAGACTGATATATAAACCAGACTATACAATTGTTCATTCTTAGAGGCTGGGAAAGGCGGGGGTGGGGCGAGGTTTCCTTCTGGTGCTTGCACTCCTAGCACACTTGACAACAAATAATCCAGAAACTCACAGCAGTCACCAGAATGTTGCTGGTGATCACATCCTCAATGCAGAGTGGTCGGTGTGAAGGATTACTGACCATGAGAAACCACCACGGCCCTGCGGTGCCGCCTGCCTGATAAAAGCAGGGTTCATTCCCCAGGTTCTCCACAAATAGGGCTGCTTCTTTGTGATTTTCCCCACCATTTTGGTTGGCCATCTGCTTTCTGTTTACTTACTCTTTCTCCATGCAGAGCATAGTACAATTGATTAGTTTATGCTCATTAATGAGCAAAAAATGAGGGCCCTGTCTCTCAGGACACACCAGGCCACCTTATTTTACTGCCTGGGCTGGTGAATCCTACAGCACTGATGAGTGCATTTGCCCATTTTTCTCTGCAAGCAGTGCTAACACCCTCATTTCTACGTTCCATCACCCCAGTGGGTCACCCCCCAGCTCACACTGCCCTCTTCCACCTCCCTATCCCCCTCCAAGTCTGTTTTCCTTTGTCACCCCCTGCTAGGGTGAGAAGGAAGGGGCAATGGGGGCCGGTGCGTTTTGTCCAAGCTCTGGTAGAAACAGGCCTGCCTCCACCTCTCCCAGATTTTGAGAACTTTCAGAATGTAGCTCTCAAGATTTGGCCCCCCTCCAGGAGTATATTTTAGGAAAGTTTAAATTAAATATATCTAGGTCTTGCCAAAAAGACAAGTTGCTAGGAGCTGGAGAACCTTCTGTAGTCCTAGGCCTATCCCTGGGTTTCCCCCATTCCAGTGGAGGAGAGTTACATGGCGCACCTGCCTGGCCCGGAGCGCGAGAGCTGAGCCAGGCCCCTGGAATGTGGACAGATAGAGGCCAGTGATGCTCACTGTGGTCAGAGTTGTCTGTTCTTTGTGGGTCCCAGCACCCAGGCGGCTGTCCCCCTGGAGGACCGGTCTTAATGTTCCATGTGGTGTGTGGGGCAGAGCTCTTGATGAATTTATAAAGGAGAATCATTTCTTAACCTGCTGAACCCCAGAGCCCTTTCCAAAAAGACTTTCTGGTGGGCAGCCAAAAACAAAACATGTCACAAATGGAAGTAAAATTGATCAAAGTCATTGAGGTTCTAAGCAACCTGAAGGCAAAGACGGCTTCTTTTAAAAACAGTGATGGCTAAATACTATTGATCATTCATCAAGTATCAGATGCCATTATTCTCAGCACTTGCCACCTGTCAGGTAATCTTTAAAACGAAAAAAAAAAATAAAACGACACTGTCCATTGTATTATTACCAGTAATAATTTTTTTTATTGTTTCAACGCTTCATATTATATTATTAGTAGTATAATCCTCATTTTTACAGATGAGAGGTTAACTAATTTGCCCAAACCCACATGGCGAGTTACTGGTGGCGCTGGGATTTGAACCCAGGCCCAGATACTGTCCCTATACTCTGCTGCCTTTGACCACAGCACTTCTTCTCCCACTGCGCTGGTTCATGCTCCATAAATATTTGTTGGATCGCTGAATGACTGCAATAAACCAAACAATTTAAATAAACAAATGACTATAGCTGAAAAATAAGTATAAATACAGTTCATAAGAGTAAACGGCCATAGATATTTATGGATTTTCCATCTGAACCGGGACACACATGGTGTTTTGTCTAAGGAGAAGTTAGAATGAGTTCAGGAATGGGGAACCCCTTCACATCCAACCAGGGAGCTGGCAGTTATGAAAACGGCCCAAAGCTTCATAAAAAGATGGTCATTCTTTAAAAAAAAAAATCATCTCATACTAAATGTGGGATTCTGGCACATGAAAAGGACAATAAGTGGGAAAACTGGTGAAATCGAGTATAGTTATTTGTCACATGCCAATGTTGGCTTCTTAGTCTTGACAAGTGTACCATGATTATACAAGATTTAACATTAGGGGAAACTGAGGGAAGCATAGGCAGGAACTCTCTGTGCTCTCTTGGCTACTTTTCTGCAGATCTAACATGATCCCAACATAAAGAGT